>NC_041392.1:491815401-491925177 GCF_002162155.2 Triticum dicoccoides
GCGAACAGTCAGGCCGCCCGTATTAAACAGCGGCTCGGGCATCATTAATGGAGAGGAAGGCGGGCGGCCATGGAAGTCAATGGGATCACTTCCCAGTGAGCCTGCGCAGCGTATAGCTCACACGCTTCTCGGTGAGCCTATGCATTGGAGGACAACTTGCACGCCTCTCGGTCAGCCTGCACACCGGACTGCGCTCGCACGCCTCTCGTTCAGTCAAGGTCAAGTAGTTGTCCGCACGGCACCTCCTACAGCCATTAAAACCAAGACATGTGGCGTCACCTGAATGGTTAACAGAATGCACACGGTTTGAATTATACAAATGTTTGAGATATTAAAGTGGCAGCTATTTTTTCAATTTGCCTTTGTTGGCTGTCATTATTCGAGTGCGCCTTCTCTCAAAATGGACACGAAAAATACCACATCATATCGGGTGCCATTCCATGATAGCATGCCAAGTTTCATGAATTTCAGACGAGTTTTGGATTTACTAGAATTTAAAAACCAGGCATCTTAATGTTTTGCCGGCAATCAACGGTGCCCTGGTGTTTGAAATTCATTCCCATTTCTTGCATGGGACCTAAGCATGCACCCAAGGACATAGATTTGATTTTTCAACCAATTTATATGCACTAGAGCATGTGCATGTAGTTCAAATTTGAATTGTGCACCTAAATGCATTGAAAACTCAGTTAATGCATAAAAATGTCCAAAAGAACCCAAAAAATCTCAAAAATTGACACAACACTCCTGTTGTTCTATGTTGACATGAGAAAATTTTTGGAAGCAATAAGAGGCAGTGGATATCGTTTTGTCCCCAAAGGTGGGACGTTCCCTACCAAAACCATGATGCTTGTTGTGAGAAACTCTGGTTTGTGAGAAGCATATACCCAAACCTGCCCCAAACGGGACAAAAATTTTACCACGACATGTTGATGCCGCTCCATGAAAGCATGCCAAGTTTCATGAATTTCAGACGAGTTTTGGATTTACTAGAATTTAAAAACCAGGCATCTTAATGTTTTGCCGGCAATCAACGGTGCCCTGGTGTTTGAAATTCATTCCCATTTCTTGCATGGGACCTAAGCATGCACCCAAGGACATAGATTTGATTTTTCAACCAATTTATATGCACTAGAGCATGTGCATGTAGTTCAAATTTGAATTGTGCACCTAAATGCATTGAAAACTTAGTTAATGTATAAAAATGTCCAAACGAACCCCGAAAAATCCCAAAATTGACACAACACGCCTGTTGTTCTATGTTGACACGAGAATTTTTTTGAAAGCAATAAGAGGCAATGGATATCGTTTTGTCCCAAAAGGTGGGACGTTCCCTACCGAAACCATCATGCTTGTTGTTAGAAGCTCTGGTTTGTGAGAAGCATATACCCGAACCTGCCCCAAATGGGACAAATTTTTTAACGCAACATGTTGATGCCGCTCCATCATAGCATGCCAAGTTTCATGAATTTCAGACGAGTTTTGGATTTACTACAATTTAAAAACCAGGCATCTCAACATTTTGCCGGCAATCAATAGTGCCTTGGTGTTTGAATTTCATTCCCATTTCTTGCATGTGACCTAAGCGTACACCCAAGGACATAGATTTGATTTTTCGACCAATTTATATGCACTAGAGCATGTGCATGTAGTTAAAATTTGAATTATGCACATAAACGCATTGAAAACTCAGTTGATGCATAAAAATGTCCCAACGAACCCTGAAAAATCCCAAAAATTGACACAAAACTCCTGTTGTTCTACATTGACATGAGAAATTTTTTGAAAGCAATAAGAGGCAATGGATATCGTTTCGTCCCAAAAGGTGGGACGTTCCCTACCGAAACCATCATGCTTGTTGTCAGAAGCTCTTGTTTGTGAGAAGCATATACCCGAACCTGCCCCAAATGGGACAATTTTTTTAACACGGCATGTTGATGCCTCTCCATCATAGCATGCCAAGTTTCATGAATTTCAGACAAGCTTTGGATCTACTAGAATTTAAAAACTAGGCATCTCAACATTTTGCCGCCAATCAACAGTGCCCTCGTGTTTGAATTTCATTCCCATCTCTTGCATGAGACCTAGAAATTCACCCGAGGACACATATTAGATTTTTCAACAACCTTAGTGCATTGAAGCATGTGCTTGTAGTTCAAATTTGAATTATGCACATAAAATGCCTAAAAAACCAGCTAATGCATAAAAATGTCCAAACGAACCCCGAAAAATCACAAAAATTGACACAACACTCCTGTTATTCTATGTTGACACTAGAAATTTTTTGAAACCAATAAGAGGCAATGGATATCATTTCTTCCCCAAAGGTGGGACGTTCCCTACCAAAACCATCATGCTTGTTGTGAGAAGCTCTGGTTTGTAAGAAGCTTATACCCGAACCTACCCCAAATGGGACAATTTTTTTACCACGGCATGTTGATGTCGCTCCATGATAGCATGCCATGTTTCATGAAGCGAGTTTTGGATTTACTAGAATTTCAAAACCAGGCATCTCAATGTTTTGCCGACAATCAACAATGCCCTGGTGTTTGAATTTCATTCCCATCTCTTGCATGGGACCTAGAAATTCACCTAAGGACACACATGTGATTTTTCAACCAACTTTAGTGCATTGGAGCATCTACTTGTAGTTCAAATTTGAATTATGCACATAAAATGCGTAGAAAACCTAGTTAATGTATAAAAAAGGCCAAACGAACCCCGAAAAATTCCAAGATTGAACACAACACTCCTGTTGTTCTATGTTGACACTAGAAATTTTTTGAAAGCTACAAGAGGCAACGAATATCGTCCCGTCACCAAAGGTGGTACGTTCCCTATCGAAACCATCATGCTTGTTGTGAGAAGCTCTGGTTTGTGAGAAGCTTATACCCGAACCTACCCCAAATGGGACAAAATTTTCACCACGGCATGTTGATGCCGCTCCATGATAGCATGCCAAGTTTCATGAATTTCAGATGAGTTATGGATTTACTAGAATTTAAAAACCAGGCATCTCAACATTTTGCCAGCAATCAACAGTGCCATGGTGTTTGAATTTCATTCCCATCTCTTGCATGGGACCTAGAAATTCACCAAAGGACACACATGTGATTTTTTAACCAACTTTTGTGCATTGGAGTGCTTGTAGTTCAAATTTGAATTATGCACATAAAATGCCTAGAAAACCTAGTTAATGTATAAAAAAGGCCAAACGAACCTCAAAAAATTCCAAGATTGAACACAACACTCCTGTTGTTCTATGTTGACACTAGATTTTTTTTGAAAGCATTAAGAGGCAACAGATATCGTCCCGTCCCCAAAGGTGGTACATTCCCTATCGAAACCATCATGCTTTTTTGACTATAAACAGTAGGGCAAAACACCCCACTACAATTTTTATAATCAGAAGACAAGGTCCAGCAGTACAAAAACAAGACAAAAAACATCAAGGGCTTGAGGGAAGCCCCAAGAAAAGAAGAGAAGAAGAAGAAGAAGAAGAAGAAGAAGAAGAAGAAGAAGAAGAAGAAGAAGAAGAAGAAAAGAGAAAGGCTAATGCTAGGGCTATAGCTAAAGACCTAGGCAGGAAGAAGTTGCCAAGAAAGAGAAATGAAGCTATCCTTGAAGAACAAGCCATGAGTTGAATTGGTTGCATGCTTTGGTCTCATCCTGTGCTTGAGTAACTACAGCTCCATCAGGAAAATGTTCTTCCATCCTTGAAAAGTGGGGTAGATATGTTCAAAGATCTTGTTATTTCTGGAAATCCAAATGGCCCAAGAACTAAGTATTATTATGTCCATGAAAAAGGTAATCTTAGCTTTTCTTTAATGTCCTGGAAAGCTTCAAAAACAAATAAATTTGGAGTTCTGGTGGGGTAGATGTGATCCCAACATCTCTTGGCAAAAGTGCCTCCCCAGAACAAGTGATGTAGGGTTTCCTCCTGTTGGCACCCCCTGAGGGCACAGTTATAGTCTTCTAACACAAAGGTTTTCCTTCTTAGAAGATTCCTTGTATTGAGTCTATCATGTAAAAGCATCCAGAAGAACATTTTGTGTTTGGGTTGGCATGATGAGTCCCAGATCCAGTTGAAGTGGGGTGGGGTTTGTTTGAAGCCAATCATAACATTGTAGGCCTTGGCAGAGGAAAAATGTCCATTACCCAAGATGTAGCTCCAAGTGTCTGTGTGGTTTTGATACTGTAACACATATTTTCAAGCAGTAAGAATTGCTCATGAGCCTCCATTGATAATGGAAGCTAAAAGAGGTCTTCAAGGTATTTTGTGGCCCGAACTTGCTGCACTGTAAGTCTGTCATTAATCACAAAAGAGAAAAGATGGAGGAACTGATGTTGCAGTAATTGCTCAGACCATAAGTCAAACCAGAAAAAAGCACTTCTACCATCTCCCAAGTTGCACCTTGCTAGGCCTTTAAACTGTGGTATTAATTGCAAGTTTTCCTTCCACCAGAAAGAACCCACTAATTCATCTCCTGGTAGCTTGTCCTCATTGTAATGTGTCTCCCAAATCAAATTCACCCAAGCAATGTCATGTCTATTGTAGAACTTGTGTAAGTTTTTCATAAGCAGTGCCTTATTCTGTGTGAAGATATCCATGACTCCTAGCCCTCCCAGACTTTTTGGTCTACAAACAGTGGTCCATTTTACTAAAGCTGCTCTATGGTCTTCCATATCTGGTCCTCTCCACAAGCAGTGCCTAAAATATTTCAAGATTTGCTGCTTAATAGTTACTGGTACATCTAAGTAGCTCATGAAAAAAATTGTGAGAGATGCCAGAACTGATTTAACCATTAACAATCTGCCTGCATAGGTCATGAAAGTGGCAATGCCAGCCAATCTTTTTGCAATCTTGTCAACCAGTGGTAAACACTGCTCCACTGTTGGTTTGTGAAGTCCTAAAGGAAGTCCAAGGTATGTGAATGGAAAGTGTCCCATCTGGCAATTAAGTGTTCTAGCATAAATTTGAGCCCTCTCTTCCTGAATATTGATAGGTACCATGATAGATTTTTGGTAATTTACCTTTAAACCAGTGGCAGATGCAGAAGTGTTTAATAGGGCTTTAAGACAGATGAGCTGTCTAGAGTCAGCTTGCATTATTAACAAGGTTTCATCTGCATACTGGACAATTGGAAAGTCAGTGCATAAATTTATCTGAAGAGGTGCATGAAGGAGGCCCATTCCCATTGCTTTATTGATTACTAATTGGAGCAGGTCAGCTGCTATAACAAACAACAGAGGTGAAAGAGGATCTCCTTGTGGTACTCCCCTTATACAGTAAATCTTCTTACCAGGTATTCCATTCAGCATTACAATAGTTGAGACAGAGATAAATATTATTTCTATCCATGGGATCCACTTATGGCCAAAACCTTTTGCTCTGAGAATGTCTATAATTGCTTGGTGTTCAATGGTATCAAATGCTTTTTCAAAATATAGTTTCAACACAAGCAATTTTTCCCTGGATTTGTAGCATTGGTGAATGTATTCATAGGACCACCCCAAACAATCTTGTATAACCCTGCCCTTGAGAAATCCATATTGATTAATGTGGATCATTTGTAAAATCACTTTTTGCAATCTATTTGCCAGTAACTTAGTGATGATCTTGAGCACCCCATTAAGCAAGGAAATGGGTCTAAAATCACTAGGGGTAAGGGGAGTAGAGTTCTTGGGGATGAGGGTGATATATGAGGTGTTGATTCTCTCCAGAGAAATATTAACTTCATGAAAGGCATGTACCAAGTTTCTTACATCAGCTCCAATAATGTCCCAACAGGCTTTAATAAACTCATTGTTGAAACCATCTGGCCCAGGTGATTTATCAGTGGTCAAGTCCTTAACCACATTATTTATTTCCTCATCTGAGAATGGTTGTTCAATGTCCTTGAAGACATCTGGATTGATCTGATTGGCTAGAAGGTTTTCCAGATCAAAATGGATAGTATGTCCCTCAGATTTTCCTAGTCTCTGTTTAAAAGATTCCCAAAGTAAGCCAGCCTTTCCATCATGATCAGTGATTTCTACTTGATCCTCATTAAGGAGCATTGCAATCTTATTATGCTTGTAATTAATTGAAGCTCTAGTGTGGAAAAACTTTGTGTTTTCATCTCCAAATTTTACTCCTTTAAGTTTTCCTCTTTGTTTCCAATATATCTTCTGGTTTTTCAAAATAGTGAGCAAGTGCTCTTTAAGCAAGGCTCTACAATTCCATTCTATGATATCCAGTCTTCTAAATTCCTCAAAGAAGTCCAGAAGAAAAATGCACTCATTGATGTCTGCAATCTGCTTCTTAAGGCATATCAAACTCTTTGACCATAATTTTAGGGCCCTCCTTAAGTTTTTGAACTTGGCATTGATCAACTTGGCAGGATTTGAGTAACCCACGGGAATGTCCCAAGCTGGTTTGACTATGTCTTTAAAAGAGTTGTGCTTTAACCAGTAATTCTCAAATCTAAACACTTTAGCTTTTGGAATAGAAGTTCCCACTTTAATCAAACATGGCAGATGATCAGAAATAGGTCTTGCAAGAGGAAGAGCTAGGGAATTTGGGTATGAAATCATCCAGGAAGCAGAAGTGAAGAATCAGTCAAGTTTTTCTAATAGTGGGGTTTCCTGCATATTACTCCAGCGGAATTGCCTGCCTTTTAATGGTAGTTCAAGCAAACCCAAATTACTAATAGCTTCATTAAAGAGGAGCATTTGATTGACATCTCCAGCTGGTTTGTTTCTGTCATTTGGAGATCTGATGAAATTGAAGTCACCCATTACTATCCAATCCACATCAGGGGGCATTTCAATGTTACTAAACCATTGCAGAAATTCAGCTTTGTCTTCCTGGTTGCTAGGACCATAGATGTTTGTCAAAACCCAAGACTGGTTGGAAGTGTTACAAGTGAATTTCAAGGAGAGAGAAAACTTGTTTTGGAACAGAGCTTCTCCATGAAAAACAGAGCCAACCTAGATAACAATTATACCCCAGAGGCCCCAACAGAAGGTAGGTACTCAAATTTATTAAATCTGTATGGAAAAAAGTTATGAACATAAGACAAGTCAAATCTCTCCCTTTTGGCTTCCTGCAAACATATAATCCCAGCTGCACTCTCTTCTATTTTTTTGCTTTAAAGCTAGACATTTGGCTTCTGTATTTATGCCTCTAATGTTCGAATTTAGTATGTTCCAAGATCTCTTGTTATTCATTAAGTAACATGGATGTTATTAAACTGCTATCAAAGACTAGCCATTGACAGACCACCATACAACACTCACAGAACCTGAATAAATACTGAGTGCTACAAGTTACTTGCAGAAATCCAGGTGCCCATATTAGCCTCATACCATTCTTCCAGAAGTGCAAACCACTACAGCAAGAGCCAGACAGACTACCAGGAAAGGTCCTAGTCATACACGTAACAAAATGCCTCAGGAAGTACATAGAGTTCAATATTTGAGAAACTAACTTAGGAACATTCTCCCCATGGACCCTGGCTGTGCAGCCAAAATATAGAAAGGGTTTACTAATCATTCTGCACTAGGGTTGGAATTGTCATCCTCCTTGGCCTTGGAATTCTTGGCCTCTCCATTAGATTCCTTGATTTTAGCCCTCTTGGCCGTGTTCTCTTGCAGGTCCTCTCCAGCCACCTTGCAAAAGGATGAAGTAGGATTTTTAACTACTTTACTGTGTAAAACTGGAGGAGCAACATTGCAAGGGAGACATGCTTTTCTTGAGCAAGAATTTCTTTTAAAACCTTTGTTTTCCTCTTTAATTCTTCCACTTCTTCTTAACTGAGTTTCAACAAGGGGTCCCTTTCCCCTCCTTTTCCTGGAGAGTGCTTCACCAGCAGGTAAGAGTATCACATTAGTTGGAGAAACCATTTTCAGAGGACTGCCTGCTCCAGAAGAAGAGTGGGCTACTGGACTACATCCAGCATTTTCTTTGTTAATACCAGCAGGTGACTGTAACTTGCAACTGGGGCCTGAGAGACAGAGCACTTATCCGGTATACAAAAGGTCATAGTATCTTCTTCTTTGTAGTTTTCAATCAAAATTTTCCATAAGGGTGATTTCAGAAGGTGCAAGGTCCAATCAAAATTGTCTGGAGTCAAAAGCAAGTGCAAAATAAAGTTAAACCAACTTACTGGAATTTCTTAAGAGAAAGAACTTGCCACCTATGTGGGTGAAGGAGAAAAATGTTTCCCCCAGAGCTCAATACCTTCCTCAGACATAAGATGTGCACAGTCAATAACAGAAAAAGCATGCTGTGAGGCCAACTAGAACAATTCTTGTGGACTGATCAGGGAAGTAGAAGAAATATCCAAATTAACATTTGCTATACCTGCAGAAGGGCCCCCGGTATCTGCTGGCACTTCTTTGAGAATACTCTGCTCTGCTGCTGGCTGTGGGTCTTCTGAAATTTGTTGTACTTCAGCAGCACCAGAGGCTTCTACAGCTTCAGCCACCTGAATTTGCACAACCTCCTGAATGAGACCAAACTCATTCTGAATTTCATTGTCAATGTTCAGACCAGGCACCTGTTGATCCACATGTGCAATGAATTCACCCTCTTCCACATCATTTTCAGCATCAGATGGGTAAGCTTGTAGTAGGTTATGAAGACCAACACCAAGAGGGGCCACAAAATTTCCCAGGGCCACTTGATTAACCTCATGATTCTGAATATTAGGTTCACCATTGTGTGAGGACAAACCTTCAGATAAGGAAACTGTTGTGGTAATGCTGCTGTTAGGCAAGGCTTCATTTGCATCTATCTGAACTTCTTCTTGTTGTTGCTGCTGAATTATATCCATAGGCTGAGCTGCTGGCTGAGGGAAAGCCCAATGTCCCTGCTCATCCCACTCTTCACACTCTGCATTATCAGCAGGTGCATTGTTCAACTACAAGTTATGAAATCCTAGAAAATCATTAGCATTATGAGGAATGGGGTGTGGATCAACTCCTGGTGGAGGGAACGGGTCCTCATCTACAGCTCCACCACCCTGCATTTCCTCCAGCAGCACCTCAACAGAACTTGTTAGAGATCCTTCTTCAAAGTTTTCTCCTTCAGACCATCGAATGCTCTTTGGAATTTCAATCAAGTTAGTCACTCCTGATTTGACCAAGATTTTGCCCTTTAGAACATCTTCCTTTTCCCAGTGGATTATTCTTCCAAATTTTGCTATTGCAGTGGCAATATCTTTAGTGTTGTAGTGGTCAAAAGGAACACCACCCATTAGCAGCCAACACACCCTGTTAAACTGCACTCTTCTCCAGTTTCTACCCTCATTATGCTTATTAAATGTGATGAAAACATCCCCAAATGCAAGAGGGCTGTCTCTAACCAGCCTGTCCCTATCGGGGATGTGTCGAAACTGAACATATGCCTCCCCAAATGGGCAAGGCTGAATCTCTCGAAAACCAACTTGAGCATCTGGGTCATTTTGCAGAAAATCTTCCAAAACCTCATGGACATTGGGAAAGTGTACCTCATCGGGAAGAGGGTGGATGGTGGCGATGGCGCAATCCTCATGGCGACGCGGTCGAGGTGGAAGAACCACCCTGGTAACTCCATTTCTTCCCTCAATGTGCTGAATCTGGAACCCATGCGGTACAAACGGCTGAGGATCGATGGGAATGTTCGCCATAATGGCCTCTGCAGGTGGGTGGAGCTCGGAGTCTAACAACAATGGCGGAAGGGTCGAACGAGTTTGCACAGAAAGGGAAGCAGGAGTGGAAATGCGAGGAGTCTGTCTATGGTCTTGGTTGAAAATTTAGGAAATGCCTCGAGATCAGCTCCCTAAAAGAGGCAACTAATCTTGGCTCCTGGGCTGGCCCAATGTGCCTGAACCAGTCAACAACTACCCCCTCGGCCCAGGCCTCGGCTGGTGGGCTGCTGAAGGTTGCTACTGGGATAAATGGCCACAACCCAATAAGCCTGGGATTGGGGCAGAAGTGCGCCAGGTGACCCACGTCACCACATGCAAAGCATGCACGTTCGAAATAACGTGCATTATTGTCTGATTCTGAAATACAGGCCTGATCCTCAATTATGGGCTCATTAACCTGATTCTCAATAATGGGCTCATTAACTGCTGTAGTAAAATTTTTTAATGAAGGCTGACTCAATTCATGCACCGAATCAACTGCCTAGGATAACCGCTGAAATACCGACCTATGGTCCCTCACCGAAGCTGCACTTCGGCGATCGCTGGAGTAAGGAACAACGGTTTTGCCCTTATGACCGACAACGGTCCACTCAGCATTTAACTCTTTGTAATACAGAAATTCTTCACGACACCAATTAGGGCCCCCATTACCCCAAAGACTAAAGACCATCTCAAAATCTTTTTCAACCACTCTCCCCGCATTATAGATGTGAAAACCCACCAATTTGGAGGCAAGAAAGAACTTGAAAGAACGGTCTTTGAGAGAAGAGACCCTAAAACCTTGAGGATAACCTCCAAAAGTAGCCTGAAGAGCAATACTAACCGTATGCGTATCCAGCTTGAATGTAGCCCGGCAGAATGACACAACCAAGATGAATTCCTTTTGCCGAAATCCAGGAGAGAAGACCACGGGGTGCCCAAACGTGCTCCTCATGGTTGCTTGAAACTTCTTGCCCCTCTCGAAGTGGAGAGAAAAAGGAGCCATAGTTCCACAGAGAAGTGATGCACGTGGATGAGACAAGATGGCAAGGTGGTCGACGGGGCCAGAGTGGCCGCCGGCGTAGAAGGAGGTGACCGCTGGGGCCGGAATGGCCACTGGCGAGGTAAACCCCTAGGAGAGCCTAGGAGGAGAGCCTTGATTGGGTACAACCTATCTGGCTGCTGAAACCATCACGCTTGTTGTGAGAAGCTCTGGTTTGTGAGAAGCTTATACCCAAACCTGCCCCAAATGGGACAAAATTTTCACCACGGCATGTTGATGCCACTCCATGATAGCATGCCAAGTTTCATGAATTTCAGACGAGTTTTGGATTTACTAAAATTTAAAAACCAGGTATCTCAACATTTTGCTGGCAATCAACAATGCCCTGGTGTTTGAGATTCATTCCCATCTCTTGCATGGCACCTAGAAATTCACCCAAGGACACACATGTGATTTTTCAACCAACTTTAGTGCATTGGAGCATGTGCTTGTAGTTCAAATTTGAATTATGCACATAGAATGCCTAGAAAACCCAATTAATATATAAAAATGCTAAACGAACCCCAAAATATTCATTCCCATTTCTTCCATGGGACCTAACCATGCATTGAAGGACACAGATTTGATTTTTCAACCAATTTGTATGCACCGGAGCATGTGCATGTAGTTTAATTTTGAATTGTGCACCTGAAATGGCTAGAAAACCATTTTAATGTATGAAATGTCCAAATGAACCCTGGATAATTCCAAATTTTTTACAACACACATATAGTTGCATGTTCACTGCAGATAAAAGGTCTAGCAATTCAAACAGCATCCATTGCCGCTGTGACCCCATTTAGTAATTCAAATCAAGTAGATGCCACACCGTTTATTCTCTCCAACCGTGTGAGATGTAGTACAAAATATCTTGGAGCACCGTCGGGTATAGTATGCCTATTGCTTACGCGAGAAGGTGCATCGGCTATAGTCCACAGCCGGCGTGTCAAGCACACTAGCTCGCTCCCCCAAAACTCCCGCCTCAGTAGCCCTCGCAATCTCGAAAATATCTACCGCGTAGAAGGTTTTAATGTTTGATAGAACATGATTAGTATGTGCAGACCGTGTGTGATGTCTGTTACTCCCGCTCTACTTCAGTCTCTTGATTCAAATTTTCAGTAGCCCCGGCATTTTACTCCCACCTCTGCATCCCTCGCAATCTCAAAAATATCTACCCGCACTTCATCCAAATTTTCAATAGCCCCGCCTTGTTACTCCCGCCTAGTTAATTTTTCAGTTGCCGCGGTATTTCCTCAAACACAACCTCCGCTCACAAAGACACACACAACCCTCGAAACCATTGGTAGGTCGCTGCCATCGCCGGTGCCTCCATCCTCAACCTCTTCCTGTGTGCTAGGGAGATCGAGTAGCCAATGGCGAAAAAGAGGTTTATCACGGCCTTTTCACCCGACGCCGACGAGGTGGCCACCGAGGTGTCCCCGTCGTCCTCCGCGAGCCCGATCCGCTGTCACTGGTCCCCAGATCTACCCGCTGCCGTGCCCCTATGCCGGTTCGAGGACTTCCCCGTCCTCCCCCGGACCCGGCAACCGACAAAGTCCTACCTCGGCGTCCGGCAGTGGCGGTGGGGGACATGGGTCGCCGAGATTACAGATCGAGAGACCCACACCCACTAGTGGCTCGGTAGCTTCCACATGGCCGATCTCGCAGCCACGGAGGACGACCGCTGGTAGGTCCACTACCACAGCGCGGCTGCTAGGCTCAATTTCCCTTTCGGCACACATCCAGTCCACCTTGTTCCGCTGGATCCAGGGGTGGTGAGCTCGGCTATGGCGCGGGACCGCGAGGCGTGGAGCGTCTCGAGGACGAGACTGCCGATGAGGCCTACATGCAAGAGATTTGCTAGCAGCACCCGAAGCTTGTGGAGGTTATCGCGCTCTCCTCCGATGATGAGGTCGAAGGCGGCAAGGACGGCGGTGTCGAGGGTGGTGAGGTTATCGCGCTCTCCTCTGATAACGAGGTCGAAGGCGGCGGTGACAGCGGCGCGAAGGGCGTCGAGGTGGGCCCCGAGGATGAGGATATTGACATCGACGAGCGGAGGAGTGCCTTCCGCAATGACCCCAACGACGGTATTGGCCCAGACCCGACTCGTGGCACACCGTACATGACGAGGAAGGATTGGCTCGGCCTCTACTTCGACCGAAAGTAGTTTAGCTTAGTTTAAATTTATGTTTTATGTTCCTTTATGCAAAACTATCTATGTTTATGTTTGAATGCATGCTACTTTCGGTTGAACCTGCTTTGAACTTGATCAAATTGAAGTTTACAACCTTAAGTTTAGGGGATCGACTAGAAAAGGCCAAAAATTGCTGGAGTATATATATCCACTATGGGTTTTAGTCCTTTAAATTTTTAAGGGTCGCCTAGAGATGTCCTTATGACTTGTTTATTTCAGTTCTTCACAATGTGATGCTCTATATGTGCAACTATTTGCCGTGTAGTTCAATTTCATCAATAACATTTTCAACAATACCACTATGAATTACAATATTTGGTTGTTGTTAAGGATATTGCAGTTAACATGCATTTTCGTTTTTCAATTGTTGTTTAGCAACATGCATTGTACTGAATGACTAAATATGCAATCCCAGGCTACATAACAACAAGGAAGAGTGTTACCTTAATGTTCTGATGATGTCTAGATATACATGTAATAAAATCTTATATAATGGGATGGATGGTGCGTTGTACTACATCATTTTTAAATTATTGTTTAGCTTCTAATATCAACTTGGTGCTTTTTGGTACATATATCATTGCCAAAGATCCACACTTCGACCCTTTTTGCGTATGGGGCAATGAGATATTCATGAACCAGCATCAAGTGAGGAAATTGATAAAGATTGTTACTATAATGGGTCAAAATATGTCTGGATCCGGACTAGTATTTCCATTTTTCCCCTGCCACACCACGGATGGCTTAAAAAGCCTTTCCAGGAAGATATTAGGTGGGACGGGCTCGCGCTTAGCGCCGATACGAGCAAGAACATTCACCGCTTCATTACTTTCTCGAACCACATGATAGAACTCGAGCCCCTCGAACTGGGCCGGCATTTTTATGACTGCATTACGATACGCTACCATCTTCGGATCTTTCGCGTCGAAGTCTTCATTTATTTGAGGTATTGCTAGGTTTGAGTCCCCGTGCACCTCTAGGTGTTGTATGCCCATGGAGACAGCCATCCGGAGACCATGTAATAAGGCCTCGTATCCGGCTGCGTTATTGGAGTTTGTGTATAGTATTTGGTGGACATACTGAACGACATCTCTAGTAGGGGACGTTAAAACGACGCCCGCTCCTAACCCTGCCAGCATTTTGGAGACGTCGAAATACATGACCCAATTGGAGTATGTTGCTGTACTCTTTAGGGAGTTCGGCCTCTGTCCATTCGGCGACGAAGTCGGCTAGTACTTGGGATTTGATAGCTTGACGTGGTTTATATGTAATGTCAAATGGGAGGAGCTCGATGGCCCATTTGGCAATCTGGCCCGTAGCATCGCGGTTGTTTATAATGTCATTGAGTGGTAATTCGGAGGCCACTGTGATCGAACACTCTTGAAAGTAGTGACGGAGCTTTCGGGATGCCATGAAGATCGTGTATGCTATCTTTTGATAATGAGGGTACCGAGATTTGCATGGTGTAAGGACAGTAGATACGTAGTATACAGGCTTCTGAAGCGAGAATTTATGCCCGTCATGTTCTCGTTCAACGACGAGTACAACGCTCACCACCTGATGTGTTGCCGATATGTATAATAACATCGGTTCACTGGCGTTTTGTGCGGCCAGGATTGGATTGCTTGCAAGAAGGGATTTTATTTCCTCCAGTCTGGTTGTTGTCGCGTCCGTCCACTCGAAGTGGTCGGTACACCGTAGAAGGCGATAGAGTGGGAGTGCATTTTCTCCCAATCTGGAGATAAAGCGGCTTAGAGCTGCTACGCAACCCACAAGCTTTTGAACTTTTTTAAGATCTGTTGGCTTAGGAAATTGTGACAAAGCTCGGATTTTGGCTGGGTTTGCTTCAATTCCTCTATTGGAAACGATGAAGCCCAACAGTTTTCCAGCGGGGACGCCGAAAATGCATTTTTCCATATTGAGCTTAATGTCATACACGCGGAGGTTGTCGAATGTGATACGTAAATCGTCTATTAGTGTTTCGACGTGCCTAGTTTTAGATGACGACGTCATCCACATAAGCTTCAAATGTTTTGCCGATCTATTTCTCCAGGCATGTTTGAATCATGCGTTGGTATGTGGCACCAGCGTTCTTGAGCCCGAAGGGCATGGTGTTGAAGCAGAATGGCCCATATGGGGTGATGAATGTTGTTGCCGCTTGGTCGGATTCCTTCATTTTTATTTGGTGGTATCCAGAATATGCGTCCAGAAAACATAGTGAGTCGTGTCCTGCGGTGGCGTCAATGATTTGATCGATGTGGGGAGGGGGAAGGGATCCTTGGGGCATGCCTTGTTGAGGTCTTTGAAATCGACGCACATGCACCAGGATTTGTCCTTCTTTGGTACCATCACCAAATTTGCTAGCCAGTCCGGATGTTTTATTTCTATGATGAATCCGGCCTCAATTAACTTGGCTAGCTCTTCCCCCATAGCTTGGCGTTTGGGTTTGGAAAAGCACTGCAGTGTTTGCTTGACCGGCTTGTGTCCCTTCAATATATTGAGGCTGTGTTCGACCAACTCGTGTGGGATTCCTGGCATATCGGAAGGGTGCCAGGCGAATATATCCCAATTCTCACGCAGGAACTCTCCTAGAGAAGCGTCAACCAATGGGTCTAGTTGTGCTCGGATGGATGCTATCTTCTTGGGGTCCATTGGATGGACTTGGAATTTGACTATTTCTTCTGCCGGTTTAAATGAGGTGGATTTGGGTCGTTTGTCTAGGACCACATCATCTTTGTCCGCCATGGAGCGCAGCGTGGTTAACTCTTCAGCCGCATGGGCTTCGGATAATGCCTCAAGGGCCAGGGACGCGGTTTTATTCTCGACGCGGAGTGCTATGTCTGGATCACTAACTAGACTGATTATACCGTTGGGTCCGGGCATCTTAAGCTTCATGTACCCGTAATGGAGTATTGCTTGAAAGCACGTAAATGCATCTCGCCCTAAGAGGGCGTGATATCCGCTGTTGAAGGGGGCCACCTGGAAGGTTATCTCTTCGGACTGATAGTTCTCCGGCGTGCCGAATACCACATCGAGCATGATTTTTCCTGCGTGCCTCTCGACTGGGAATGATTCCTCAGAAGGTCGTGCTGCTTTGCTCGATGCGGCTCCTGTCTATTTCCATTTTTCATATTGTATACTCATAGATTAGGTTCAGTCCACTGCCGCCGTCCATGAGAACCTTGGTGAGCCAAAAGCCATCCACAATTGGGCTAAGGACCAAGGCGGCTGGTGTTCGAACTGTCCTGTGTTTTGGTTCGTCGCTAGCGTTAAAGGTTATCGCTGTGTCATTCCAAGGGTTTATTGTTGCGATCTGGCAGACTTCGGCGAGTTCGCGGAGTGCTCTTTTGCGCTTGTTGTTTGAATTGAATGTCTCAAAGACTGTCAGGACTCTGGGTTTGTCGTCTTCTGAAGGGTGTTGCTCTGGGGTGTCTTTGGTGAGGATGTCCTCGTCGTTTTTGGCTACCTACCGGAGTATCCAACATGCTCTAAGGCTGTGGGTTGGTATGGTATCTGGTGTGGTGTGTATTTTGCATGGGCCATCAAGCCATCCCTCCAGAACGGTTCTGCGCCGCGTACTGGGTTTGCATTTTTTGGCTATTGGTCTAGGCGCATTACAGGGGGCGCCCTTTTTGCCTGGATCGGTGGTTGAGTTGGGACCGATAGCCCCCAGACTGTCTGATCTCTCCAGGCGCTTTCCATTGCATTGTACATCTATACAATAGTTGCCAAGTCAGCAAAGTGTAGTATGCGGCGGTGATTAATGGCATTGAGGAGTCCTTCGTTCGTGCAATTGTTGCGGAATGCTGATATTGCGTCCTCGTCGCGACAATCTTTGACCTTGTCCTTGACAAGGAGGAATCTATCCCAAAAGTGGTGGACCGTTTCCTGGGGCTGCTGTTGGATGCTTGTTAGAGCGCTTATGTCTGCGTGGGTGGATGGAGTTGGATGTGAACCCTGACCCGATCAATGATGCGAAGTCTAAGGTTTTTCTAGACTGAACAGTCCGGGCTCTGGAGTATCTTTTGATTTTGGAAGCCCGTCGTCCGACTCTAAGTTCGGAGGACATGGCGTGTCTTTCTGTCAGTAGGTGTCCAGCTTCTCGAGGTCGAAGATCTGAACGTAGTTCGTCCTTAGTATAGAGGAAGGGTTATCTTGCTCCTCAACTACCGCTATCTAGTGGGTGATCGGTGGAGAATTAATATCTCTCCGGTCGGGTTTAAGCCCAATCGGATCGTAGTGTGTAGTGACTCCCAAGGCGGTGATGCGATCTAAGAGTTCGCTCAAAGACGATAACTCCGTCAGATCCATCCGTTTGGCATATCCAAAATCAACGCAGATACGTTTTTCAATGACTCGGGAGGTCATCCTCATCGGCTCAGAGGCCGAGCGGGCGGTCATGGTAAAACTGCCCAGCCGGAGGGTTTGGCCCGAAGCTAGCACTCCTCCTGAGGTGATATTTTCCTTGACGATAAGTCGAGCCATCAACCAATGCGACGGCGGCACAGTGGAACTCTCAATGAAAGCACCAATGTCGGTGTCAAAACCAGCGGATCTCGGGTAGGGGTCATGAACTGTGCGTCTAGGGTTGATGGTAACAGGAGACAGGGGACAAGAAGTTTTACCTAGGTTCGGGCCCTCTTGATGGAGGTAATACCCTATGTCCTTCTTGATTGATATTGATTAATATGACTATTACAAGAGTTGATCTACCACAAGATCGTAATGGCTAAACCCTAGAAGTCTAGCCTGTATGACTACGGTATCGAGTATATCCTTTCCGGACTACACCCTCCGGTTTATACAGACACCGGGGGATCTAGGGTTACATAGAGTCAGTTACATAAGATGGACTCTTCATAGTTGTTCACCAAGCTTGCCTTCCATGCCAAGGAGAGTCCCATCCATACACGGGTACAGTCTTCGGTCTTCATATCTTCACAGCCCATCAGTCCGGCGCATAGGTAACAGGCCGGACGCCCGAGGACCCCTTAGTCTAGGACTCCCTCAGTGGGCGGGTTGGTGAGAGAGGGACGCTGGATCGAGGGACTGAAGGAGAGTCTGGACGGCTCAGATTGACTACAGTGGGGGGTGATCTGTGGGCTGCTTCCTGATTGGTTCAAAACATGAGGCATTTATTAAAATTATCTCTTAGTGCTAAAAATAGGGGGTTTCGTGAAACAGCTACCAAAATTATTTTTCAAAATGGCATCACCAATAATTTCAATTAATTTAGACCACATTTTATGGATGATCACCAATTTGTATGCATTTCCATTCCTATTAGCTACTTTTGGTCATTTAAACATATTTTCGCCAATTTAGTTGGAACCGGGTCAAATTTGTACTGCAGTTGCCTTATAGTTTAGTATTTATTTTTTACAAAAATCATTTTTAGGTACAAAAGTATCTATTTAATCAGAGAAACGCCAAAAAGATACTAAGATTCAATCACTAGCTAGGAATGGTCATGCCCGCCATTTTGATCGCATTTTGAAACGGGCATAAAAAATTCAAAAAAATTAAAAACCTTTGCATTGTGTCATTATATGTGACCAAATTACGAGGAAAAATAATAAACTTGTAATACGACAATTATTTTTAAAAAGTGTTCTTAGAAACGAGCTATCGTGTGTGAAGATTCATGACTTTCAAGCCAAATGATCAATCTTATGGCCACGTTCATGGCATAGTTTGTTGAAATGATCTCATATTGTGCACAAGGGTGCATCTTGCAATGGAAAACATTGTCGTCTAAGGAAGTTTTCATTTTCTTTGGACGAAAAAATCATTTTCCATTTTTCGAGTGTCCAAAATGAGTTCTTTTGTGAAGGACCTATCATATATTTGTTACAAATTTGGACCGAATTAATTTTCTAAAATATTAGACCATATTTAACGCACAATTGATCAAATGGTTGGGTGTCAAAAGATTTGATCCACCTCTGGTGAAAAAGACAAATTTCCGCCGATTGAGTTGGAAGCGGGTCAAATTTGAACTGCAGCTGCCTCATAGTTTGCTCTTTATTTTTTCCAAAAATCATTTCTAGGTACATAAGTATCTATTTAATCAGAGAAACATCAAAAGTTTTCCAAGATTCAACCACTAGCTAGGAACGGTCAAGCCCGCCATTTTGACCGCATTTTGAAACAGGCATAAAAAATTCAAAAAAATAAAAAATTTGTAAAACCTTCGCATTATGTCATTATATGTGACCAAGTTTCCACGAAAAATAATAAACTTGTAATATGGCAATTATTTTGAAAAAGTGTTTTCAGAAATGAGCTATCATGCGTGAAGATTCATGGTTTTCAAGCCAAATGGTCAATCTTATGGCCACATTCATGGCATAGTTTGTTCAAATGATCTCATATTGTGCACAAGGGTGCATCTTGGACTTGCAAACAATGTTGCCTAAGGGAGTTTTCATTTTCCTTGCACAGAAAATTCAATTTCCATTTTTCGAGTGCCCGAAATGAGTTTTTCTGTGAAGGACCTACCATACATTTGTTGCAAAATTGGACCAAATCAATTTTATAAAATACTAAGCCATATTAAATTCACAAAATGGTTGGGTGTCAAAAGATTCGATCCACCTCCGGTGAAAAAGACAAATTTCCGCCGATTGAGTTGGAAGCAGGTCAAATTTGAACTGCAGTTGCCTCATAGTTTGCTCTTTATTTTCCCAAAATTCATTTCTAGGTACATAAGTATCTATTTAATCAAAGAAACATCAAAGGTTTTCCAAGATTCAACCACTAGCTAGGAACGGTCAAGCCCGCCGTTTTGACCGCATTTTGAAACAGGCATAAAAAATTCAAAAATTCAAAAAATTGGAAAACCTTCGCATTGTGTCATCATATGTGACCAAGTTTCTCGGAAAAATAATAAACTTGTAATACGGTAATTATTTTAAAAAAGTGTTCTCAGAAATGAGCTATCATGCGTGAAGATTCACAGCTTTCAAGCCGAATGATCAATCTTATGGCCACATATATGGCATAGTTTTTTCAAATGATCTCATATTGTGCACAAGGGTGCATCTTGGAATTCCAAACAATGTTGCCTAAGAAAGTTTTCATTTTCTTTAGACGAAAAAATCATTTTCCATTTTCCGAGTGCCCAGAATGAGTTTTTTTGTGAAGGACCTAGCAAATAATTGTTGCAAAATTGGACCAAATGAATTTTATAAAATACCAGGCCATATTTAGTGCACAATTGACCAAATGGTTGGGTGTCAAAAGATTTGATCCACCTCTCGTGAAAAAGACAAATTCCCGCCGATTTAGTAGGAAGCGGGTCAAATTTGAACTGCAGCTGCCTCGTATTTTGCTCTTTATTTTTTCCAAAAATCATTTCTAGGTACATAAGTATCTATTTAATCAGAGAAACATCAAAACTTTTCCAAGATTCAACCACTAGCTAGGAACGGTCAAGCCCGCCGTTTTGACCGCATTTTGAAACGGGGCTAAAAAATTAAAAAAAATCAAAAAATGCAAAACCTTCGCATTGTGACATTACATGTGACCAAGTTACCAGAAAAAATAATAAACTTGTAATACGGTAATTATTTTAAAAAAGTGTTCTCGGAAATTAGCTATCATGTGTGAAGATTCATGGCTTTCAAGCCAAATGGTCAATCTTATGGCCACATTCATGGCATAGTTTGTTCAAATGATCTCATATTGTGTACAAAGGTGCATCTTGGAATGACAAACAATGTTGGCTAAGGAAGTTTTCATTTTATTTGGATGAAAAATTCATTTTCCATTTTTTGAATGCCCAAAATGAGTTTATTTTGTGAAGGAGCTACCATATATTTGTTGCAAAATTGGACCAAATAATTTTTATAAAATATTAGGCCATATTTAATGCATAATTGACAAAATGGTTGGGTGTCAAAAGTTTTGATCCACCACTTGTGAAAAAGACAAATTTCTGCCGATTTAGTAGGAAGCGGGTCAATTTTGAACTGCATCTACCTTATAGTTTGCTCTTTATTTTTTATGAAAATCATTTCTAGGTATATAAGTATCTATTTAATCAGAAATACATGGTTTGGTGGCGATAGATCGAGGTTTGGATGGTGGACGAGGGCCCCAACTCCAGAGCGCGTAAACTTGCATGCCTGCCACGTGGTCACCGCGTGACCGTGGCGTTGCCATGTGTTCTGGGCGGCCTAGGCATGCCTAGGGGGTTGGGTACTCCCCAGGCAGGTGCTAGGAAGAAAATTACAACATAAGATTCTCACGAGGAGACCGAACTATGCTCAAATATGAATTAGCAGCCAAGTGTTTGATTAGCGATACGGGAAATGCACGTGGCCAATGGGCATGAGCTTTGGCTAAGGATGCTACTAAGAAGACTGTCTTCACAATTTTTAGCTCAAAAGGAGGATCCTGGGTGGTATTTGCTTTGCAAAGTACCACACTAGACAGAAATATGAATGTTGAAGCTAGGCTCAAAATAATGAATGGATTGAGCTGAAATTTGGTGGGGGTGGTTATTTGGGCATAGGAAAGCACTGTAGAAATTGATACCATTTGGAAATGCCAAAGTGGTACTTACTTCACAATGCTATTCCCTGGACAGAAACGTGGTAAAATTAGAGAGCGAAATTGAATAAATGAAATGAGCTCAAATTTGGTGTAGATAAGTTACATAGGTATGGTCATGCCCTGGTAAATTTTCAGATCATTTGGGCAAGCCTAGCTAGTACTTACTTCACAAAGCTTCTCTCGAGATAGAAACTTTGGAAATTTCATGATAAAGATTTACCAGGAAAATGGAGCTGAATATTATCATGTGGAAATGATTTGGGTATGGAAGAGTGCCCAAAAAGTTTGAGGGTAATAGGAGGGATCTGGATAACACTTGCTTTGCAACGTGCCAATCTGGCCATAAAATATAAATTGAACCTGGGCTCACCTAGATGATTTGACGAAGCTACAATTTTGGAGGAGGGTGATAATTTGGGCATATGAAGGAACTGTATAAATTTCATGTCATTTGGATATATAAAAATGGTACTTCCTTCACAATGCTTCTAGGTGGAAAAAACTTTGGAAATTTGCCGAGGAAGATTTACAGGGCAAATGGAGCTGAATTTTGTCATGACGCAATGATTTGGATAGGAAAGAGTGCCCAAAAATTTTGAGGGCAATCAAGAATATATAAATAGAACTTCTTCCACAAACTATTGTTGTGAACAGAATAGGAAAATGAATATTGTTGAATTATTTTTGAACTAGGCAAGGAAGGATTTTTACATATCTGACGAAGATATGACCCAAGAATTTATGAGATTTTCTGGGGAATTTTGGGAATGACAGAAATATAGGTTGCTTCACAACTTAGGGAAAAAACTGACACATGGACATGACACATAGACAAAACTGATGAGGTGGCGCCTAGTAATAGCAATCCACCACAATTTACAAGGTTATGACCATCTATATTGGCCGTGATCAGCTAGAAATAAGGCAGTAGACCAGTGATGTCTGCTTTATGACCATTTCGTGTAAGGAAATTACGACCTTTCTGACCAAAATGGTCGATAAAGTTGAGGGTTTGGAGCCCCCGAACAGCTTTTGACCAATTGATCTCAAATGGTCATAGATCTATGACCAATTCTACCAGGGTCACTGACAGAAGGTCACTAGTTGACATATTTCTTGTAGTGTTATTACCAAAATCGGTCCCACCGAGTTTGTGTAATTGGTCTCACCGAGATTACGTTATGCCATAACCCTAATGAAATCGGTCATACCGAGTTGACATGTCGGTCCCACCAAAAATCCTAACATTCACATTTTGAACTGAATTGGTCTGACCGAGTTTTCTGATTCGGTCCCACCGAGTTTGGTAAATTGTGTGTAACGGTTAGATTTTGTGTGGAGGCTATAAATACCCCTCCACCCACTCTTCATTCGTCGAGAGAGCCATCAGAACATGCCTACACTTCTACCATCCATTTTCTGAAAGAGAACCACCTACTCATGTGTTGAGACAAGGATATTCCAATCCAACCATAAGAATCTTGATCTCTAGCCTTCCCCAAGTTGCTTTCCACTCAAATCATCTTTCCATCAAATCCAAATGTGTGAGAGAGAGTTGAGTGTTGGGGAGACTATCATTTGAAGCACAAGAGCAAGGAGTTCATCATCAACACACCATCTATTACCTTTTGGAGAGTGGTGTCTCCTAGATTGGTTAGGTGTCACTTGGGAGCCTCTGTCAAGATTGTGGAGTTGAACCAAGGAGTTGTACGGGCAAGGAGATCGCCTACTTCATGAATATCTACCCTAGTGAGACAAGTCCTTCGTGGGCGATGGCCATGGTGGGATAGACAAGGTTGCTTCTTTGTGGACCCTTTGTGGGTGGAGCCCTCCATGGACTCGCGCATCCATTACCCTTCGTGGGTTGAACTCTCCATCAACGTGGATGTACGATAGCACCACCTATCGGAACCACGCCAAAAATCTCCATGTCTACATTGCGTTACGCCCTCCAAACTCCTCCCTTTACCTTCATATGCAAATGTTTTACATTCCGCTGCTATACTCTTAGACTTGCATGTGTAGGTTGATTGCTTGACTTGTTCTAAGTTGCTAAAATCTGCCAAGACTTAAAATTGGGAAAAGGGCTAGATTTTTATTTGGTCAAGTAGTCTAATCACCCCCCTCTAGACATACTTTCGATCCTACATCATCCCATGGATGGATGATTCCAAATCTAGCCCGTTTACGGCCTATGATGTGGTCTGTTATTGGCCCTTGTTTGGCTGATCGATCACACGGCCCGTAGAAGGCCCATTGATGGTACGGACCATAGAAGGCCCATTGTTTCTACGACCCTTAGAAGGCCCCTTGTTTCTACGGCCCGTAGGAGGCCCATGGTAACTACAGTAAATATGTAGCACATGGTTATTGTAGCCTAGTTTTAAAAAATAGGTTATTGCGGCCACTAGCAAACCGCGGAAAAAGAACTGCACCAACTACAAGCAAACAAATAAACAAGACAACAAGGAAATAAATAAACAAGAAACTTACGCTAGGCTAGGCTATCATGGCTATTACACATATTACATCCACTGGGCATCAAAGTTCGCCACCAGTGCAAATATAGGGAACAAAGCAGCATATCATATGAAGTGGTTGTCAAAGTTGGCGACCAGTGCAAATAAAAGGCGCAGCAAAACAAGTCCAGAACTGAAACTACTTAAGAAGAGCTCAAGAAACAATATCCTGGGTACCCATAATGCTGGCAAGATGCTTAGCAAGCATATTAACTTTCTCTTGTTTGGCGCTTAAACCCTCCAGCACTTGTTGTTGCACAAGAAACTATGCATCTGAATTCTGCAGGGACTTCCTCAGTCCTTCGGCTTCTTGCCGCAACACAGCTGACTGATGCCTTTCAGCTTGTAGCTGAGACTGAAGAAGCCGAAGTGATTCAGGCAGCAAGTTCGAAGAGCTTGTGCCAGCGGTACTGGCCAGTAACTCGAACACTACATCAATGCAGGGCTGTGGGGTTTTCTCACTGTCTACAAGGTCATTTTTATCACCTTTCTTGGAGACCAACATGATTGTCTCACTATCTTGAACCTTATCTACATTACTTTCTCTACCATTGCATAGTGGGGTGCTCTTCTCCAGTATTCTGTTCACATACTACAAGAGAAACAAGCAGACACATCACAGGTTTAGCATGTAGTATACAAAACTCATTTTGGTAAACCGGTTCAGTAGTAAGGTGGACAGGATAACAACATGAAACAAACATATATCTATGTACTATGGTCACTGCATTGTCCATATCATTCTAGTTTATGTTGCCAAATCAAGATAGAGACTCAGTTCAACTCATATATTTTTTAGACACAGGAGCATAGACAAGTGTGAGAAACTACACAACATTGGCAACACTTGTAATGTGCATCACATGAGAACAGAACAGTTTATACAACTGAAACTGAAATCAACATAGAGCAAGAAGTTAGAACAGCAATCCAGTTAAAGAAATAGGTTTAAAACATACGTGTTGCACCATTGGAGTTTCAATTGGATCCTTCAAATTTGAATGTAGTTGGTATGAGTAAATACAATGATGCAACAACAAAGGAGTATGGACCATAGCTATGGAATCTAACCTGAGAACAATTGCTCTTCTGCTTTAAACGTGGAGTTTGGGTTCGCCGTGGTGGTCTTCGTGCTTTGGGCACTACAATTGCTTTACAAAATGCTTGTGTGGGGGTACTCTGTGGTGGGCATGGTGCTTTCTCAACTAGAAGTGGGTTACTATCCGCTGGGGTTGGGGTTAGATGGTTGTAGCTGGTTCTCTGCCCAATGGTGTAAGTGTGCAATCTGGAAGAGTCTCGATTATGCGTGGTGGGGCTAGTTTGTGGGCCAGTACAACCATGGTTCTATCTGCATCGACAGGTAGCATTGTCTTTTGTGAAGAACGGGTTTTTGCTCCCTTAGATACTGCCATCACCCCCTCCAATTCAAATGGCTGATAAACAAGAAAAGAAATTGAACGTACATACATTGTATGATAGACAGATGTGGTAATTCACATATATGTTGTCTAACCAAACATGACAGCATGAAACAAATTTCACATATATGATGCCTAACTAAATAGGATAGCATGACACAGTTTTAGATATATGATGGATAACTTAACATGATATAATGGCATAATTCAACATATGATGAGTATCTAGATAGGATGACATGACAAAACTATATGATGTCTTTCTAAAATAGGTTGGGATGAAATAATTCACATACATGTTGTCTAAGTATATAGGATGGCATGACATAATTTACATAATTGACATAATTGATTCATATACTAAGCAGCTGGCACTCTTGTGTATGATCTCTAAACTAAGCAGATGGAATTCAATATTGTGCATATGATGTCTAAACTAAGGAATGCAAGACACCATATGCATGACATGAGAAATATAAACATTGCAACATAGAGCATACTCCTCAGGTGAGATATAGGACTGTTCATCTGTCTCTGAATCCTCCTTCGAGGAGCTCCCTGTAACCATCGAGATATATGCTTCAACAGGTACCATTGCCTGCTCTGGAGACCTTGTTTTCACTCCTGATTTTTTCATAACCGGCTCAAATGGCTGATACACATGAAGAGTAGTTCAATATACACAGATTGTTGACAAATGGAATACGTAATGAAAAAAAGATGGCATGAGATAATTCACATATATGATGCCTGGCTACATGGCGGTGCATAATTCACATATATGATAACTGGATGAAAAACGTGGCATTGCATAATTCACACATCTGATATAGAAAGCAAACAGGAGGCATTCACACAAAGCATGTCTAATCTAAGCAGATGGCATGGCAATGCAAGAAACATTGTTGACAAATGGAATACATTATGAAAAAAAATGGCACGATACAATTCACATATACGATGACTGGCTAAACAGGATGGCATTGCATGATTCACATATATGATGCCTGGCTAAAGAAGATGGCATTGCATAATTCCCCTATACTCCCTCCATTCCTAAATATTTGTCTTTTTAGAGATTTCAAATGGACTACCACATACGGATGTATATAGACATATTTTAGAGTGTAGATTCACTCATTTTGGTCCATATGTAGTCACTTGTTGAAATCTCTAAAAAGAAAAATATTTAGGAACGGTGGGAGTATGATATAGAAACCAAACAGGTGGCATTCACACAAAGCAAATCTAAACTAAGATGATGACATATAAGATGTATAGTGTAAGCAATGCGAGCCGACATATGCATGATATGACCAACATCAGCATGCCAGGTTAGAGCAAACACCTTAGGTGGTAAATAGGAGTGGTCGGCTCCCTCTAAATCCCCATTTGAACAATTATCTTCCTCTGGAATACAATCTGGAATGGCAGGAGAGGGGGCCCACTTTGCCCACCATGGAGCGGCGTCTGCATGACATTATATTCCCACACAACGATCTTCTCTTTTTCTCTACATGTTCAGTACGGTTGTGTATAATAACTGACATGGATAATAATAAAAAAATAGATTTTGTAAGGCCTAAGGGGTGGATGCAGAAATCAAGACTGATGGTAGCAAACGAGTGGATAGATCCAAAACTAATGATATCAGGTAGATTATAGCTTCAGTTTAAAAAGATAGACAGTGGATCATCTACTGTTTGTTGCCCACCCAACATTAACCACATAGAAGACCCCAGATGAACCAGATACTCAAGTTTGAACGATAAAGTAGTAGGTAATAATAACCAATGTATAACATAAGCAAACACGAAAGACTGCAACCTCTCTTCTGGAACTGTGTAGTCCTCGGGTTCTTATGCTCAGTCGATGATGGTAATGCAGTTAGCGTGGCTGCCGACAACGGGGAAGATGATCCAAGGCAGCGAAATAAAGTCTGCAGGGGAAATCTCTGCTGCAGTGAACGCTTCTGTCGATGGTGCACCTCAGGTGGGGTGGATGACAGCACGGCAGGAGCAGGACATAACACACAGAGTTTTCTTTGACACCTATCGGAAAATGAAGTAAATATGTAAGGGCTCCTTAGAATTAGAGGATTCTATAAACGCAGGGATAGGAAAAACACAGGAATATGATAGGAATGCATGTGCAAAACAAAGCATTTGGAAACATAGGATTTCTGTCAACCTGGGTGTTTGGTTCACATGAATTGGAAGAACATAGGAATGCAGAAACATGGTCAAATTAAAGTCAAACCATGTGAAAATGAAAAAAATAAGAATCTTATTATGCCAGTAGTGCAATTAGTCCTGTTCCTCATACACATTAATTTGAAAAGGATGTCCAAGTGGATATTAAAATTCCTACGTTTTTTCTTTGTAAGAGACACCAAAGGAAAAAATCCTCCAGTTTTTCTTTGCTCCAGTCCTTCTAACCAAGTGCACGAATAGTAGTACCATAGTAGTTCCATAGCAAAGGATCCCTGAGGGGTTGACATGAATGCAGAGTAACATAGTGATGCGACGAGTGTACAACCTCTTCGGCATAGCCTTGTTGACCTCAGCATCATTGGGTTGGACGTGGAGGATGGTGATGCTGGTGTGACTGTCAAAGGCGGGGAAGAAGATCCGAGGCCTCTGGAAACAGCGCCGAGGGTACTGCTCCATTGTGAAGGACGGTTCCGTCGTTGGAGCAGCTCCGGTGAGGTGTACGGCTGTGAGGCTGAAGCAGGACAAGACAGACAACGTTAATCTGAAGTGGGACCCAAATATCATCTGCAATAGATGATGTAAAATACATCACCAAAAAGTTATAGATGTAAAACGCATCAGCCGCGCCACAGCCACTCTGACAGATGTTGTAAATACTTTCACTCTGAACTTAACTAAAGAAACTGAACTTTATAGTCAAAACTGAATTTTACTGTCGAAACTGATTGAACTAGTAGCAGAGCATTCAAATAGATGTTTAGGGCATTCAAGCACTAGTAGCAGAGAAGCAGTGATCTAAATGAGCAGACGCTCGAGCAAGGAACGCACTAGCAGAGAGCAAGTCGTGCAGCAGCACCGCGAGCGAGTGCTAAAGCAACAACACTTAGCTGCCGGAGGTTGTGTAGCAGCAGCGCAAGCGAGAGTAAGAGCAGAGCAGCGGCATGAATAAGAGCAAGAGCAGAGCAGCAGTGCGACCGACAGCAATAGCAGAGCAGAGCAGCAGCACAAACGAAAGCAAGAGCAGTGCAGCAGCGCGACCGACAACAAGAACAGAGCCGTAGCGCGAGCGAGAGCCGGAGCAGCTGCAACTAGTGCTGGTGTGGAAGTCGCCGCCGAGGAAGCAACGACATGGGGGAGAGATGCCATGGATGAAGTGGCCGGCGACGGCGCCGTTGATGGAGACCCGCCATGGCTGCTTGGTATCGAGCACCGGTAGCCCCGTGAGATCGAATAAAAGATAAAATGCCGCGGTGAGTGCAGAACCTCCTTGGTGGCGCCGAGTTGGCCTCAGCTTCATCGGAGGAATTAGTGAGGGTGTCGCAGTTCCGGTGGGGCAGGTCAAGACAACGGTGTGGGGATGGAGGTGGCGCGATAGACGAGGTGAACATTGAGGTAGCTCTTTGGAGGTGGAGAATGAGGCGGCTGATCCGACGGGATGATGAGTCGACGACGGATCCTCATCCGGTGCAGTGGATGTGGGATGGCGAGCTGTTGCGGTGGACGACGTCGTCGGGGAAGAGTCTCCGGCTGGGCGGCGGTCGGGTGGCCGACGGAGGAGCGTGGGGTTTCACGAGTTTTGGCAGCCTCGGTGTACGAATGGGGGGCGAAGGGGAAGGTAGGGGGCCATGGCTTAGGGACGCACTTGTCCAAAATGTAGGGTAAGTTACCAGCGTACCCCCACCGGTTTTGACACCACGACGTCAAGCCGACATTTCCGGCTGAGGGGTAGAAGGGGTATTTCGCGTGTTTGGGCTGCGGGACTGATTTTGGATGAGGAGGGAGTTTTCGCGCGCGTCGAAATTTCGGGATAACAAGGCGCAGTGCGGCGCGGGTTGAAGAGGCGGGAGTTTCAAAGCAGATGAGACAAAAGATACTCGAGCTTGAAAATTTCGGGATAACAAGGCGTGGATTCCTTGTTCGGCAGAACAAACTTAACCTGTACAAAAACCAATTCATACAAGACACAAGAGAGTCATGTCCCCTTTTACTATATTGCTATAAATGCCATTGATAAAACTACAAGAAAAATGTAAAAAAATTCAGGAGAACAAGATTACCCTGTACAGTACCAAATCGATTTGCACTTCCCTCAACAACAACAAAAAACAAATCAATTCCCACCAAAATAAAGAGGCATGTCCCTTTTTTATATGCTTACAAATGCCAGGATCTCGAATTTCAATTTTTGAGTCCACGTTATGTTGAATTTGAATATATCATTAGGTGACCTTGCGGTTTATAATGGATGTAGTCCTACATTGATCTTCCATCATATATGAACATTTTACTCCACCCTATGAACATATATATTGTTGTCTACCATATGGACTAAATTTGAATCAATTTTCCTTATTTGAATACGATTGTTGTCAAGTTATACAATCATTTAAATATTATCTTGATAACAAAAAACATGCATATAGCAGTAATCATATTTTACTATGAACTACATGTACCATACGATCTACAATTCAATTATTTGTATCCATTTTATGTTGAATTCAAATCAGAGTACATTGGTCTAGGTAGCGAGATGTTCTGGATAATCTAAACCCTGTTTTCATATGTATAATTTTTGGCTGAATTGGGACAGGTTTTGGTATAAGATTATTGCAAAACCGGAGATTCTCTCAACAAGCCTTGTGGTTCCAAGAGGGAACGTGTCAGCTTTGTGTGCAAAACGATATACGCTGCCTCCCCCTAATTTTCTTTACAGAGGCAACATAGAACTATATGAGTGCCCGGTTAAATTTTGGAATTATTCCGGGTTTGTTTGGCCTTTTTTATACATTAATTGAGTTTTTGGACATTTAATGTGCATAATCCAAATTTGAACTGCAAGCACATGCTCCGGTGCACCAAAGTTGGTTGAAAAATCACATGTGTTTCCTTGGGTGAATTTCTAGGTCCCATGCAAGAAATGGGAATGATATTCAAACATTTGGGCGTCGTGACTCCGCCAAGAACATCGAGAAACTTGGTTTTTTAAATTCATGTAAATCCAAAACTCACCTAGAAATCATGAAACTTGGCATGGTGTCATGTCATGGCACTAACATGTTGTGGTAAAAAAAGTGGGCCAATTTGGAACAAGTTTTGGTATAAGCTTCTTGCAAACTGAAGCTTCCACTACTACAGGATGCTGCTAACGCGACACTACAATCAGAGACCCTTCAACGAAATTGTGTACAATGCCATAATCGCAAACGGTGGTGTAAAAAACCCGTCAAAAAAGGTGCAAAATGTTTGCGATGGCGGAGCCATCAAACATGGTTCATATTTTAGTTGCGTGTGCGATGTAGGGCATACAGTTCAGTTGAATTAACTGTTTGTGACGAGGAGGAAGAAAAGAAACGAGCAGCCAGATGGAGGTGTGTGCGATATATAACATACGGTTCACTCAGATGAAATGTTTGTGATTAGGAAACACAAAAGAAACGGTCAGCCAGATGAAGGTGTGTGCGATATACGGCGTACGGTTCACTCGGATGAACTATTTGTGTTGACACATGAGAACAGAAATGGTTCAACTTAACAAGATGCGTGTGATACGCGGCAAACAGGTCTATAATCACAAATTTGTGTGAAGACCGATAATAACATAGACGGTTACTGCTAATAAGACATGTGTGTTATGCGATGGGATTGCATATAGAACAACAATGGTAGACATAGTTTTACATACATATATATAGACACACACACACACACACACACACACTTATAAGGACATGCTTGCATAACCAAATTAAACATCCACTTACATAGGTGGCTACTACAACCATGGCATTTGCACACACCAAAGTAAACTATTACATGCATAATTACATAGGTGGCTACTACACACATGACATTTCCACACACCAATAAAGTAAACTATATATTACATGCATGATTAACTAGCAAAAACGATCATCTGATCATCATCTACTTCTTGTGACGCTTGCTCTGCTTGTGGCTCGATCCGGACTCGTCGATTTTGGTAACGAGGAACTTCCTCATGTCAACAATCCGCCTGTGCATCTCGTAGCATGAGTACACGCTCTTGGCCGCGAACCTGAGATGAGGTTCATCCAGTTGCCGCATCTAGGCCCTATGCTAGGATAGGGGACTTGTTCTCTGGGCATCCTGCTTCATCTTTTCATAGTAGGGGTCGATGATGGCCGAGGCGAGTTCGACCAGGGAGTCCTTCTTCGTGCTTCCCTAGACCCTGTAGTGGTCACGGATTTCAACAAGGTTCTTGTAGGCCAAGCCCGTAACACGGAGCACGTTTACATCTTCGGTGGTTTACATCGTGGCGAACTTGTAGTCGGCGCTGTTGACAAACCTGTTGAAACGGTCACAAGGCTCTATGGCCATGCAGTAGTGGTAGATGAGGACATGATGGCCCATGCACAACTAGGCGACGACAACCTTCTGATCTATGCCAGGATGACCGGTGGTGTACTAGAGGTCGATGCCGACCACCTTGTACTTGTCTCGAGCAAGCAACTGCTCAACACTGTTGATGTAGTCGTCCACCATGACCGGGTCGATGGTGTACACCACCGAGAGAACTATCTCCCTCGCGTGGGTCTCCATTCTATGCTCGCCGAACTCCATTGGAGCGCCGCTGGACATCCCCTCTCTACGTGTCGTCGTGGGTGTGCTTGTTCTGTTGTGGGGCGCGATCGAAAGGTTAAAGAGACTAAGGTTATAATGGCCGCGGGAATTAAAGGGGAAGCCGGACGGCCAGGAATATCAGCAGGCCCTGATGGCAGTTCTAATTAGCAGCGCGTAACTCCATCATGCCACACGTAACTACATCGCATGGCAATGCGCGCGGCGCAACCGCATGCATATGAGGCCCCCAACGTGATCGTGCGCACACCCAACCGCTGGTAGAGCGCGCGCGGAGGGACGCGAGCAGAGCGCTCCGCGGCAAAGTTTTGGATTATGTCCAAAAAAATAAAAGTGGAATGAAATTCGCCCATCTCGTTTGGGCCCGGTACTACTACAAACCGGTCATGATGAAGCAACGGCGAGCAACCATATATATATGCACATAACAGTTGAACGCGCAAGGAAAAGCTGTCCATAAGCCGAGCGCGCTGACAAACGCGAGCAGAGCGCGCCATAGCGCCTAACGGCGAGCAGAGCTTGCTGAGGGACGCGAGCAGAGGCCGGCATAGTGATACGTGGCAAATCAGACAAACTGTGCGAGCGATGTCGGAGACATCAAGCACGAACCAGATTAGAGTTGCGTGTGCGATACGCGGCATACAGTTGATCCATCCGAGCTATTTGTGATGGAATAAGCCGTGTGTGTTGCGGGCAAACGCTGGTTGGTATATAACCTTAAATTTAACCAAAAAAGTGTTAATGCATGTTACAAAAATTTGTATAGCTTGAAACTATGTTCAAATACGACTCCAACGATATAATCTTTGGCGACATGCATTCATATTTTATTAGTTAAATCATTCTTATAAACCAGGACGGGGGTATAGTAGGTAATTAAATCGCAAATGTTTTTTTTGTATTAACAGTATGTGTGCGTGTCCTTTCGTCCCCCTCTCGCACGTCTTGTCACCCCGCTGCCGCAGACGGCTTACAGCGCAAGCTTGCGCAGCGTGCGGGGGCGTTCTTTTGGCCAAATAGTGACGCCAATGATTCGTCTTGCGCCCATTCCCACCCAACCTCGTAGGTTCCCGCGGAAGCTTCCCGCCCGACTCAGTGAAATCCCCCAAAATCCCAATGCTTAGCGGCCTGCTATAAAAACACTCACGGTCGGCGAGTCCCGCGTCGCATTTTCCCCTCCCTCCTTATAGCTTATCTCGTGTGCTTCTCCCACAATCGCCAATAGCCCCGGTCTATCATCGTCGCTCAGCCACTCCGCCGTCATTAGAGGACAACTCCAGCTGGGAGGCTACACCATGGCGGCGGCCCAGTCCCCGGCATAGTGTAGTGTGCATGGCGTCCCAGTTGGTTGTGCGCGGAACACCCACCACACGCTCCGCCGCCGCTGCCCGAAGGAGGGAGGTGGCCATCGTGGCCGCCACCCCACTGCCGGCCACCGTGGCCATCACCCGCTCTGCCACCACGGCCCGAAGGTGGGAGGTGGTGGTCGTGCCCGCCACCCCATCATTGACCGCCATGGCCGCCAGCCCACCGTCGACCGCTGGGATCATCACCCACTCCGCCACCGCCGCCCGAAGGAGGAAGGTGGAGGTGGAGGCCCGCACGTGCTTCAGCGACCTTGCGTGCTACATCGAGTTCCTGCAGGAGGAGGAGGAGCGTCTTGTCGAGAACGCAAAGAGCCTTACCGCAACCATGGACGCAGCACACCCCGACGCAGAGGCGAGGAATCAGGAGATCTACGAGCAGTCCAGCCACTTCGAGAGGGATCGTTTGGAGTAGCAGTGGGCGTTCGAGCTGGCAAGCGTCCTTAACGTGCAGCAGCGGCAGGCACGGTATTGCATTTCTCCAGCTCGTCGGTAGGCTCCTCGTCCTCCTCTGCCTCTTACTGAGCTCGCTCGGCAGAGGAGAGGCTGCCGGAAGTAGCACAAAGCCCCTCCGTGGTAGTAGTAGTATTTAGGAGCTATTTTGTTCAGTTCATCTGACTATAGATGTGTGGTCCAACTGTAGAACGTACTTAAAATTAGCTAGTATATATAGTTGAACTAGCTATTTTAGTACATGGTTGGCAACAATTGGGGAAAATTTTGGTCGGTTCAGCTGTCGAGTTGAACTGTTTGTATAAATTAAGAATGACTACTTAATCTATGAATGAAATCTATGCTTAATTACTGAATTTTAGTTGCAAAAATTAGATAGTGCTAGTGATTTCTAGCTGCATATTTTGACAAATTGCAGTGTTACAATGATTGACAAATGGCAATGTTACTAGATCAACAAATGTAATCTTTCCAGTTTGACAAATGGCAACATACCCAATATAACATATGCAAATCTTACCAAATTGTTTGTATCTAACCCCTCCCCCCCACACACTCCCTTGTAAATATCACCATGTAACTGTTTGTTTGGTTATTTATATATACATGGAGTATGAGCCTTTCCTACTGTCTTAACCTTCAAAAAAAATATAACATATGCAAATCTTACCTAATTGTTTGTACGTGGTTGCACACGGGTCATCCAAAACAACCATTTGCATTGAAGGGATGCACAAATCCTGCGCTGCGGATTTTCCCTCGACTTAAGGGGGAAGACCATAGCTCTCACGTTGCAAACAGGTGTTCTATCTAAAACATTTGTGATCAAGAGCTACAGAAATCCTGCTCGGCACATTTTCTCTTGGCTTCCTGGGGAAGCTGTCGGCACGCCTTCCGTTTAGTCAAGCGCTCAAGCACATGTCTGCACGGCACCTCCTAGCCATTAAAAGAGTGACGTGTGGCGTCACGTGAATGCTTAAGAGAACACACACAATTTAAATTATACAAAATGTTTGAGATGTTACAGTGGCAGCTATTTGTTTTAAAATGCCTTTGTTGGCTATTATTCGAGTGCGCCTTCTCTCAACATGGACACGAAAAATACCACAACATGTCAGGTGCCATTCCATTATAGCATGCCAAGTTTCATGAATTTCAGATGAGTTTTGGGTTACCTAGAATTTAAAAACAAAGTATCTCAACATTTTGCCAGCAATCAACAATGCCCTAGTGTTTGAAATTCATTCCCATTTCTTGCATGGGACCGAAGCATGCCCCGAAGGACACCGATTTGATTTCCCCAATTTATATGCACTGGAGCTTGTGCATGTAGTTCAAATTTGAATTATACACATGAAATGCCTAGACCACCCAATTAATGTATAAAAATGTCCAAACAAACCCCGAAAAAATCCAAAAATAAACACAACACTCATGTTAAATTTTTGAAAGCAATAAGAGGCAACGGATATCGTTTCGTCCCCAAAGGTGGCATGTTCCTTACCGAAACCATCACACTTGTTGTGAGAAGCTTATACCCAAACCTGCCCCAAATGAGACAAAAAATTTCACCACGGCATGTTGATGCCGCTTCATGATAGCATGCCAAGTCTCATGAATTTCAGAAGAGTTTTGGATTTACTAGAATTTAAAAACCAGGTATCTCAATGTTTTGCCGGCAATCAATAGTGCCCTGGTGTTTGAAATTCATTCCCATTTCTTGCATGGGACCTAAGCATGCCCCGAAGGACACATATTTGATTTCCAACCAATTTATATGCACTGGAGCTTGTGCATGTAGTTCAAATTTGAATTATGCACATGAAATGCCTAGAAAACCAATTTAATGTATAAAAATGTCCAAACGAACCCCGAAAAATTCTAAAATAAACACAACACTCTTGTTGCTCTATGTTGACACTAGAAAATTTTTGAAAGCAATAAGAGGCAACGGATATCGTTTCATCCCCAAAGGTGACATGTTCCCTACAGAAACCATCATGCTTGTTATGAGAAGCTAAGGTTCGTGAGAAGCTTATACCCAAACCTGCCCGAAATGGGACAAAAATTTTAGCACGACATGTTGATGCCGCTCCATGATAGCATCCCAAGTTTCATGAATTTTAGACGAGTTTTGGATTTACTAGAATTTAAAAATCAGGTATCTCAATGTTTGCGGCCGACTGACGGCGACAGGGTGTTTGAAATTTATTCCCATTTCTTGCATGGGACCTAAGCATGCAACCAAGGACACATATTTGACTTTTCAACCAGTTTATATGCACTAGAGAATGTGCATGTAGTTCAAATTTTAATTATGCACATAAAATGCCTGGAAAACCCAGTTAATGTATAAAAATGTCCAAACGAACCCAAAAAAATTCCAAAATTGAACACAGCACTCCTGTTGTTCTATGTCGATACTCATTTTTTTGAAAGCAATAAGAGGCAATAGATATCATTTCGTCCCCAATGGTGGCACATTCTCTACCAAAACCATCACGCTTGTTGTGAGAAGCTAAGGTTTGTGAGAAGCTTATACCCAAACCTGCCCCAAATGGGGCAAATTTTTACCACGGCATGTTGATGCTGCTCCATGATAGCATGCCAAGTTTCATGAATTTTAGACGAGTTTTGGATTTACTAGAATTTAAAAACCAGGTATCTCAATGTTTGCGGCCAAGTGATGGTGGCAGGGTGTTTGAAATTCATTCCCATTTCTTGCATGGGACCTAAGCATTCAACCAAGGACACAGATTTGATTTTTCAACTAGTTTATATGCACTGGAGAATGTGCATGTAGTTCAAATTTGAATTATGCACTTACAATGCCTGGGAAACCCAGTTAATGTATAAAAATGTCCAAACGAACCCCCAAAAATTCCAAAATTAAATACAACACTCCTGTTGTTCTATGTTGACACTCGAATTTTTTTGAAAGCAATAAGAGGCAACGGATATTGTTTCGTTCCCAAAGGTGGCACGTTCCCTACTGAAACCATCACGCTTGTTGTGAGAAGCTCTGGTCTGGGAGAAGCTTATACCCATAACTGCCGCAAATGGGACAAAAAATTTACCACGACATGTTGATGCCGCTCCATGATAGCATGCCAAGTTTCATGAATTTCAGTCGAGTTTTGGATTTACTAGAATTGAAAAACCAGGTATCTCAATGTTTGTGGCCGAGCGACGATGGCAGGGTGTGTGACATTCATTCCCATTTCTTGCATGGGACCTAAGCATGCAACCGAGGACACAAATTTGATTTTTCAACTAGTTTATATGCACTAGAGAATGTGCATGTAGTTCGAACTTGAATTATGCACATAAAATGCCTACAAAACCAAGTTAATGTATAAAACCGTCCAAATGAACGCTGAATAATTTCATTTTTTATGACACATCTATAGTTGCATGTTCACTGCAGATAAAAGCTCTAGCAATTCAAACACCATCCTTTGTAGTTGTGACCGCATTACATAATTCAAATCAAGACGATAAATCAAGTAGATCGCGCACAGTTTATTATCACCAACCGTGTGAGATGCATCACAAAATATCTTGGAGCACCATCGGTGTATAGTACGCATATGGCTTACGTGTCAAGCACACTAGCTCACTCCCCAAATATCATTTCACTGTTCATTCATCGCCGGTGAAAGATGGGGACATGGACCCATGTCGCGAGGGCAACTTCGGCTGCCCACTCCGATGAGAACGCAGCCGTAGCCACCAGGCATGTGCTAACAAGCTTCGTGAGGGCGACCGCAGTCTGCGTCCGGGCGGCCAAGGCAGGCCAAACGGCCGATGTTGCTTCTCAGGCAGCGGCAGCAACATCTGCCTCGGGGATAACAACAAGCGAGAGTGGCACATCAGCTGTCCATTCCGCAGCGGTGGCCTTAGCCCTGATGGAGGCCGCCCACTACCATGTCAAGTCCATCCACGCCCAGCTCGTGGCGGTCACCGCACAAATCGAACGAAGCTTAACCGACAACAATCGTCAACCCACGACCGAAGAGTTGGCAATCACCGAGAGAGTTCAAGCAGCCGTCCGTTCCTCCGCGACATACCTTGCCATGACAGAGCCTGCCAGAGCCCAGATCACGGCCATCCATGCCCAGCTCGTGGCGGCCTATTCCAAAGATATGGCGGACGCGGATGGCGAGATGCTTGCCAAGTATGGTGCAATTGATGCCATGGAGCCCCTTCCCCAGGAGACCGTCGGGCGCGAGCTGGACATGGCCGCAGCGGCGGAGATCGACGAGCACCAGTCGTAGTAGTACTCTTTATTTTACTTAATTAAGAGCGTTGGTCTTTAATTTGTTAGAGTAATGTTTAGGTCAGCTAGCTCTGTTTAATTGCTGAACTTGCTCGATTAAGAAGTTAGTCTCTTTTGTGTACCCAAATTATGCAATGACGTGGATGACCACTGTAACCAGGGAAATTCGAACCAAAATTTTTGACGTTCAAACTCAACACACACGGGTTAAGCTATCTGAATCATTTGTGATGTTCACATATCGTACGCAGTTCTGAATAAGGGACCGTGTCTGATGACAGTTTGCGCGCCAGTTTTTTCGCTGAAGCGATTCCAAATTTTCGGCTTCCGTGGAAATGTCTACCTCCCCGCCCCCTCCCCCTTACCAAAAACCACATTTCCCCTGTTTCTGCCTTCCTTTCCAAGTTGAAACCTTCAATACTTGTTTGCAGCAACGCAACCTCGCCGGCGACCCTCGTCCACGCTGCTCGGCCTCACCTATACAGGCAGGTAATCCACACCCGACCCCCATCCTCCTTCTCCCTCCACATCCCACATGCCCCGACCACCAGTGCGACACCTTCCACCCAAATCACCGACCCCTCCACCAAATAAGCGCCACCCTAAGCCATGGTGCACGCAGTATAGCCAGGATCCCAAGGACCATTTGGAAGCTGGGAAGCAAATCGCGGCCGCACGCGTGGATGAGGTCGTGATGGCTGCCATTCGTGTCGACCCCTGGATCTTGGAGGAGCACCTCTCAGTCGAGGCCACCGTCGACGCCTCGCGCGCCGGCGACGCGACGCGGTTGGCCATTTGGTTCAATTCTGCAATGCGATGTTTAATTGTTGTGGGTGCATTCTTTTATTGTATACCATGTGAGAAACAAATCTAATTTGGCTGTACTAAATACATGAGAAACAAATACAATTGCTATATTTCCATGTTGTTAAGCATGCTTGGTTTGGTTAACTGTATGATCCTCTATTAGGAGTATGTTAGGTTGTGCAATGTGATGCTCAGTTAATGTTTGGTTTATTTGTTGTGGTGTTTAGCTAACTGCTTGGTTCAATTCTACACTGCGATGTCCAATTGTCGTGCTTAGAATTTTGTATTGTTGTGCATGTGAGGAATAAATCGAATTTGGCTGCACTTAATACATGAGAAACATATGCAAGTGCTATATTCCCTAGTTCTTAATCATGCTTGGTTTGGATAAATGGGTTTTCCACGTGGCTTGAATTAATCTGATGAATCTGCAATGTGCTTATTTTTCATCAACATATTTTACTGATAGCATGCAAACTCTTACTTAACCTGATGACTAACTACCTTATATGTGTTGTAGGGAAACAATGGGAAGCACTGAGATTTACAATCAAGGTTAGCACGTGCATGGTCCATTGTCTAATAGAACATTATTGGGCAATTGCAGGAACCATTCTAATACTAAATTTGTGAGTTATGTCCGGTTTTTTGTTGATGTAAGAACCGTTAATATGTTGATCTTGATATGTTGTCAGCCTAGGCAATGAATATGAACTGCTTTTTGTTATTATTATTATTATATCATAGAGGTAGCACACTCAATTGATCTCACTACAGTATATGTGAACAAAAATATGCAATCTAGTTTGCGAATAGCACACGATTCGTTGATGAAAGTCGTGTGCCGACCAAACCCCGCCACCCCGCCCACGATCTGAGTCGTGCTTTCTGATTGGCTAGAACCCAAACCCCACGGATCGTACGTCTGCACTGTTGGATGCTCCCAGATCGAACAACGATCCTCATCCCTTCCGACAGTAGTTGCAGTTCCGGTTGTAATTTTACTTTTATGCACAAAATGCATGTTAATCTCAAAAAATGTCTTAAATATAGCTAATGATACCTGAAATGCGCCAGAAAATCAAACCTGTGGTATAATGGTGATTACATACCGTTGTCGGTGTCCTGGGAACGGGGGTCCCTAGACTTGCCTGCCTGCAGCCCATGGCGTGGCTCCGCCAGTGGCCCCATACGGCCCATCTTCACCAGCAAACACTCAAGTCCCTCATGAGGCAGACGACGCAACACCTCCTCGAGGGTGGCCTCACCATGCTGGCTCGCGAGGGGAGGAGAGATCAAGGTAAGGGGCACCTCGCGAGGTCCTTGTGATGCAAGCCATGACGACCAAGGCCAAGAGGGCACCAGGCGGGCGCCAGCGCGCGCAGTGTCCTCGTTTCCTTTTTGGTGCTAAAGAGGCAAGCGCAGGTGAGGAGTCCCGAGGCATCAGGCAAAGGTTTCCTTATCAATGCAACGAGACCAAGACCAGCAGGACGGCAGGATGGAGGTCACTGTGGAGCCCAGGACGACGTCACCACTAGAGCCTTTGGCAGGCAAAGACCACCTTTAGTTAGGATAACTTGTACTAGTTGTCTCCCTTCAAATTTGGTCGTTGTGGCATCCCTTCCAGCCAGCATTTGGGAAGAGGACCAGGACCTCTATAAATAGGGCTAGCAACCACAATAGGAGGCAACTGATTTGGATGGATCCCAACTTATCAAGACGGATCCGAACTGATCCGGATGGATCCGAACTGATCCGAGGCCAATTAGATCATCCTCATCCACACAAACTCACCAAGCATAAGAGCACCTGTCCTCACGAGGCTGCTCTTCCCTTGTAACTATTCATCCTCAGCCCAAGAGGAAATCCACCACACCACACTGGAGTAGGGTATTACACCAGATCGGTTGCCCAAACCAGTATAAATCTTGTGTACCTTTGTTCTGCGAGCTCGACACGCTGAGCCTTGAGATTGCGGTGAGGGAGAGTGCAAGGGGGAGGAGAGATCTTTGTGCGCACCACAGTGTTCGGACCTCAAGGGTTTTGCCGGAACCCGAAATCCGACATTTGGCGCGCCAGGTAGCGGTGCGCTGAAGCTTTCCTTCCGTTGATCCATGTTCCACCGCTCCACTGTATCCATGTCAGACGCGCGTCGAGCCCGCGCCGAGCACTGGGCCACCCTCGCCGCCCATGTCGCTCAGACAGCCCCTGTCGGCGGGCCTCCCCATCGTTCTCCATCTCCTGTTGCCAACGCTGCTACTGGCCCGGCAGAAAACGAGCAGCAAGCATCATCACTGCACCCCTTCATGCGGCGGGACGGCCGTGCCGCCATCCCATCGCTAACTCCGACCGGCTCATCGTCTCACGCTCGCCGCACACCCACAGACGCGCAAGCTGCGCTGCTCATGGCATGCGAGATCCTGCGCTATCGCCTGATCGACAAGCTCTACAAGGACTGGTTAGACCGCATCACCGAGCTCGTCAGCGCCGCTGGGGGCTCCCCCGCACCATCCCTCACGCTGCCTCGCCCACCTCCAGCCGTGGGTGATGTAGCTCATGGAGCGCCTCCCCCGCCTCCGCATCAAGACGGCACCCTTGCGCCAAGATGTGCAGCTCACGGAGCGCCACCGCCCCCTCCGCGTCAACACGGTGTCCTTGCCCCAAGATGCACGGTCCCGCGGCATGATCTTCCACGCCGTGTGTCCGTGAACGAAGAAGGAAGATGCCAAGAGGTTCCCCGGCCGCAAGAAAACGCTCCAGCACTCCTGGCACCACCACAACAAGATCGTGCGCCGCCTGCGGCGGTGGTGCACGGGCATCCAGGCCAGGCCCCGCATCAGCAAAGGGCCCCGGTGGCCACGGCAAGCTGACGCGCCTTCACTCTTGAGTTGTGCACCATTGTTTGGCCAGGCAAGTTCAAGCCGGATCTGCCTCCGCGTTACGACGACACCCCCGACCCTGTGAAGTTCCTGCAGCTCTACGAGCTAAGCATTGAGGCGGCCAATGGCGATGAAAAGGTCATGGCAAACTGGTTTCCCATGGCTCTCAAGGATGGCGCCCGCTCATGGCTCCTGAAACTGCCCGCGGGATCAATCTCCTCCTGGGGTGAGATGCGGAACCGCTTCATCGCCAACTTCCAGGGCGCTCGTGACCGCCCTCCAGCCGCAGGTGACCTGCGCCACATCAAGCAACAGCTGGGAGAGACCCTGCAGAAGTACATCCAGCACTTCAACATCATTCATCTCAAGATTACCAAGGTGACGGAGGAGGCCATCATCTCAGCATATTCCAATGGCGTCCGTGACTTCAAGATGAAGGAGGAGCTCGCCATCCACGAGGAGCTATGCATGACTCTGGAGCTGTTCAACATAGAAACCAAGTGTGCAAGAGCTGAGGAGGGGCGTCTCTCCCTCCTCGAGCTCCCCGCTGCCAACCCAGAGGAGAAGAAGGTCATGGTCAAGGACATGAAGCGCAAGGGAGTAGCCGTACTCGTGGCAGAGCCGGACACGAAGCGCGTGCGGGACCACCCCGAGTCGTCCAAGGGCAACCGTCTGTTCTGCGCCTTCCACAACGTACACAGCCACAACACCAATGATTGTCAAGCACTCAGGGCCATTGGAGATGGACGCTTCGGTCGACACCTCGAGTGCAACGACTGGGGCTATAGCCGAGGATAGGAGGACGAGGTGGAGGACACTGGGACGAGCACGGCCCCCACCAGGAGTGGCGCGACCGGCCTCGTGAGGACCACTGGCAGGAGCAGCCTCGTGAGGGTGCCTGGCGCGACCAGCCTCACGAGGACCGTCCTCAGGGTAATCTTGGCCTCCCTCCGCTGCCACCACCACCAAGAAGGAACAACGACCACCATCAGGATGAGGGGGCTGGGGGCTTCTAGGAGCCGCGCGCCATCGCTTGCATCTTGGGTGGTGCTCAGGCCCCGGCTTCCCAGCGCATCTTCAAGGAGTTCTCTCGCGAGGTGAATGTAGCCCTTCCCAGGCTCGAGGCCACGAGCCCGTTCATGTGGTCCAAATATGACATCACCTTCAGCTCGGCGGACCAGCTCAAGTGTGCGGCGACCACCAGCGTCCTCCCGATGCTCTGCTCACCCGTCATCAGCAATGTTCAAGTCACCAAGTACCCTATGACCAGCTGCAGCCTACTAAGCCCTTCTCGGGAGTGACCGACGGCTGCTCCACCCCGATAGGGCAAGTTCGTCTCCCTATCACCATCATTCAGCGCGACAACTACCACACCAAGCTCATCGACTTCGACGTCGCCCACATCCGTCTGCCGTACAATGCCATCCTCGGGTACCCAGCATTAGCCAAATTCAAGGCAGTGACCCACCATGGCTACAACGTACTCAAGATGCCAGGAAGCGGTGGAATCATCATAGTCATGTGCAAAGAAAGAGATGCGGTGTGCTCCCTCGAGCGCGCCTTCCAAGCCGCAACAATCGAAGACCCTGACAGCGAGGGCATGCAGTACCCTCCTGAAGCCATCCCCAAGAAGAAGAAGCAGCTACTCCGCGCAGGGCCTCAGGGGGCGGTGCCTCTAGCGGTGCCACATCAGGATTGGCGCTCGCACCTGGGGCGCCTCCCTCCCTCGCATAGGAAGGCGTGCCCGGTGCCCTCCTCGGGAAGGGCTCCGGGGCTCTCTTCTAGACGGCCTCAGACCTACCCGACATCACGAGGGAGCCGCTTGGGCACCACGGGGAGGCGTGCTTCACGGCACGTTTCCCTCAGGAGGGCACCGAGCGAGGAGAGCCCGGCGCTCAGGAGTTCATTGTCAAGTCCACCCAGGAGCTTCAGGATGCAAGGGCAATATGCGGAGATGAGTCCCGAGGCATCAGGCAAAGGTTTCCATATCAGTGGAACGAGACCAAGACCAGTAGGACGACAGGATGGAGGTCACCGTGGAGCCCAGGACGGCGTCACCACCAGATCCTTTGGCACGCGAAGACCACCTTTAGTCAGGACAACTTGTACTAGTTTTCTCACTTCAAATTTGGCCGTTGTGGCATCCCTTCCCGCCAGCATTTGGGAAGAGGACCAGGGCCTCTATAAATAGGGCTAGCCACCACAGTAGGAGGCAACTGATCCGGACAGATCCGAACTGACCCGAGGCCATTCATATCATCCTCATCCACACAAACTCACCAAGCATAAGAGCACCTCTCCTCAGGAGGCTGTTCTTCCCTTGTAATTGTTCATCCTCAGCTTAAGAGGAAATCCACCACACCACACTGGAGTAGGGTATTACACCACATCGGTTGCTCGAACCAGTATAAATCTTGTGTCCCTTTGTTCTGCGAGCTCGACGCGCTGAGCCTTGAGATCACGGTGAGGGAGAGTGCAAGGGGGAGGAGAGATCTTCATGCGCACCCCTGTGTTCGAACCTCAAGGGTTTTGCCGGAACCAGAAATCCGACAACCGTGGAAATTTTTATGAGGCCAAACGACGAAGTCACCGACACAGGAGTTTGAATTGACATGTCTCCTTTTGGAAAACCATGATCCTTCATGTGAGATGCTCCGGTTTGGAAGGAGCGGTCATCAAAACTTGTGCCAAACTTTACCAAATTTTTTCCATGGGGTCATGAGAGAACGCACATCGATTTTGATGATGTCCGAACTCCATCTGTATTTCCTGTAATTAAAATACCAACTAGGCCTATGCTAGTGGCCGCACCTCGTGGCTGAAATGTTTGAAACTTCTCCCCGCTTCTCAAACAAATGGATGAAAACTCACAAAGCGACGCACAAATGATCTGTACACCTTCTTTGCTAGGCTGATAGTAAGGGGGTATCATAGCTAGTATCATGCATGCCAACTAGGCAATTTTGATGAGTTGTCATAGAATTAATTAAATGAAGAAAGAGAGGGTTAAGTATCATATCATGAAACCGTATCATAATAAATGCTATGCTACTATGTGTCATGCATGACACCATAAATAAAGTACTACATATGATACTAGCTACTCTATGATACTATGCATTAGAGCAATTACAATAGAGTGACATAAGACTAGCCACAATGGGTAGTAACATAGAATGTTACTAGTCTATGTTACTACCTCTATAGTGGGGAGTAACATATGTGTAGTAACATGCAACACTTCATTTATTAGGCTATAGACTCATCTTGCCTTGAGATGTGTGATGTTACTCATACTACTATTAAGACTAGCCACAATGGGTAGTAACATAGACTAGTAACATGCCCATGTTACTAGTCTATGTTACTACCTCTATAGTGGGGAGTAACATATGTGTGTGGTAACATGCAACACTTCATTTATTAGGCTATAGACACATCTTGCCATGATATATATGTGTGATGTTACTCATACTAGTAGTAACTAGCTATGTTACAACTTTGGAGCTTGATAACCCACAAGTATAGGGGATCGCAATAGTTTTCGAGGGTAGAGTATTCAACCCAAATTTATTGATTCGACACAAGGGGAGCCAAAGAATACTCTCAAGTATTAGCAGCTGAGTTGTCAATTCAACCATACCTGGAAACTTAATATCTACAGCAAGGTATTTAGTAGAAAAGTAATATGATAGTAGTGGTAACGGTAGCAAAAGTAATATTTTTGGGTTTTATAGTGATTGTAATAGTAGAAGCGGAAAAGTAAATAAGCGAAGAACAATATATGAAAAGCTCATAGGCAATGGATCGGTAATGGAGAATTATGTCGGATGCGATTATTCATGCAACAGTTATAACATAGGGTGACACAGAACTAGCTCCAACTCATCAATGTAATGTAGGCATGTATTCCGAATATAGTCATACATGCTTATGAAAAAGAACTTGCATGCCATATTTTGTCCTACCCTTCCGTGGGAGCGGGGTCTTATAGCCGAGCCTTGGCTGTATTATTAATCATGCTCTTAGTGAGGTAGCTATTATATCATAGACTAGCTAGTATTACTCCCTCCTTTCCAGTTTAGGTTGGTTATAATGGTAGTATCATAAGCGGTATCATGCATGCCAGCTAGACTTTTTGGATGATGTGGCACACAATTAAATGAGGAAAGAGAGGATGTGGTATCATATCATGATACCATGTCATATTAAATGTTGTACTACTTTGTTTGATGCATGGCAATTAATAAGGCAACCTAAGATACTAACTTATGATATTATGCATTACGGAAGTAGTATCATAGTATATATCATATGCATGATACTAGTATATGATACTCCTCATTACAACCAGCTTTATATGGCTCAATTCAAAAATCTCACCAACCAAGGTAGATGGTGAGTGGTGGAATACTTTTTGTAGTTTACAAAAACACCCAATTAATGCTTTTGTTTTCCTCAAAAAATTATGTTTTCCAATGTATTAATGGCAATACATGCATGCATAAAGTAGATGCATTGGTCAACTTTCTCTTAATACTTGCATGCAATCATTTAATGCACCTTAGAATTTGAATATGTGATAGGGAATAACCAAATTAGGCCTTATAAAATGGAAAAACTAAAATTCTGAGATAAGCCTATAAACCGGAAAGCAGCGAGTATATATGCATGATACTAGTACTAGCAAAAAGGCCCGTGCGTTGCAACGGGAGAATAAAACAATCCTTCCATATCTGTAGCTGGGTCAGTTGGACAAACTGTGCGTGGCTGGTTGGCAGGTTATGAGATCAAACCCTTCCATCGGCAATTTTATTTTTTGCCATCTCCAGACCTGGGCCACAATGCACCGCGAGGTGGGCTTCCTCCGTTGGGCCAAAATAGGTGGCAAGTAATGAAACCAAATAGCATACGTGAAATTAATTGTCTCAAAAAATACGTGATATTAATTGAAGCGGGGACAAAAAAAGCAGGACGAAACCAAGAATATCACCTCCCTTCTCAAAAAAATACGTAAAATTAATTAAAGCGGGACCAAAAAAGCGGGACAAACCCAAGAATATCACCTCCCTTTAATAGTAGGTATAGATATGATCGGCAATACCTCCGTAATGCGTGCATGCATAGTATCATAAGTTAGTATCGTAGGTTGCCTTATTAATTGCCATGCATGACACAAAGTAGCACAACATTTAATATGATACGATATCATGATATGATACCACACCCTCTCTTTCCTCATTTAACTGTGTGCCACATCATCCAAAAAGTCTAGTTGGCATGCATCATACCGCTTGATACTCCCATATTACGACCAGCCTTATTAGGGTGGCCATAGTGGGGGTATCATAGCCGGTATCATGCACTCGGGAATAGAAAATATGATGATGTGGCAAAGAAGCAGTAATATAGGTAGATATCGTAACATATATATATATATATATATATATATATATAACAAATGCTATACTACTTTGTGTCATGCATGGCCATAAATACGGCCATATATGATATATACTACTCTATGATACTATATATGCACTATGAAGGTACGTACGTAGTATCATACACTAGTATCTTATGCATGATACTATATATATAGTATATGATACTGCCCACTATATAAGGCTGGCCATAGTGGTGGTATCATAGCCGACGGTGTCATGCACTCGGAAATAGCAAGTATGCTGATGTGGCAAAGAATTAAATATATATAAAGAGGGTTAGAGTAACATATAGGTAGATACCGTATCATGTTAAATGCGATGCTAATTTGTGTCATGCATGGAAATAAATATGATCTATATATGATACTATACTCTATGTATTATACTATGCGCTGTAATTAATTAAAGGTAGTATCATACACTAGTATGATACTAGTATATGACACTCTCCACTATACTCGTGATTTCTTACCGTGGAAAAAAATTGGAGGCGAAACGATGAACTCATGTTTTCATTCGAACAAAAATATGATGTTACGTAATGTAAATGATTTCAAAGAGCACACGGTTCACTCACGAAAGCCGTGTGTCCACTAAACCGTGGCTGATGCACCCCCCACCTCTTCCACATGCACGATCTGAGTTACGTATGCACTGTTGGATTCTCCTTGATCGAACGGCGATCCTCATCCCTTTCGATAGCACATGTAAATTTTTTCAAATAGCCCCTCCCAAAAAATGTTTTCAAATAGCACACGGTTCACACACGAAAGCCGTGTGCCTACCAAACTGTGGCCGATGCCCCCCTTTGCTGCGCGTGTGATCTGACTCATGCGTTGTGATTGGCCAGAACCCAAACCCCATGGATCATACGTCTGCACCATTGGATGCTCCCAGATTGAACGACAATCCTCATCCCTTTCGACAGGAAATGCAGTCTGGCTAGGAATTGATTTATATGCCAACATGCATGGTAAATGCCAAAAAATGTCTTACATATAGCACACGAGACCTGAAATGCGCCAGCAAATCAAACCTGTGGTAAAATTGTGATTGGTTTACGTGGGAAAAATTTAGAGGCGAAATGATGAACTCACGTCTTCATTTAAAATTTAGTACGTCTTCATGTCAAACAAAATTATTCTGTTTGTGCACACGAGCGCTTAGAGGCAACCGTTTGCATAGGCCTTTCCGTGCGCGCGGCGACCTGGGATATTTTTCACCCTTTTCACCTAGGCCGCCAACACCCGGAGTCCCCAACACCCCCACTGTCCGCCCGTGTTTCACTCAACTAGTCCACCCAATCTCCTTCGCCAGCTCCCCCTCCCCCAGATCCACGGCAGAACCCTCTCCGGCGCCGCCATGCACACCCTAGCCGTGTGCCCGCTCTTCGATGTCAAGCCTACCTCCACTGTTGTTTCCAACACGCGACGGCCCACGCCTCGCCGTCTTTGTTTTCTCACCAGCCACCCTCGAGCATATCGATGTTGTAACCCTCGCCTCTCATGTGGTCCGGCCGGGTTTGCATTAAGAAGCCTGTTAGTTACCGCTCTCCATCGCGGTGAGGCATATTTCCTCACAATTCCTCTTCCAATTTCGTTCTGTATGTTCCCAAATTGGCTATAAAATAATGGAGAGCGTATATGTTCATTATCTACCTTCCTTACTACATATAAGTTGTATTTGTTCCAATAAGTTACTGCCTATTTACCGATCACGGGCGCCCGAGTCACACAAACTTAACAAATTAGTCATGCATTTTCTAAATTATAGCATGGCATGATTAGAAAGCTTGATACCAAGTTGTTAGTTTTATGCTTATCGTCCTTTCCTGAGTTTCACATGTGTTCTCTGTAGATGTCGAGTAGCAGCGACAACACTCATGCTTCAGGCCATGTATCTTCATCTGATTCGGACAACCCTAGGTCTTCAGCAGATTGTGAGGGATCAAGTAGTCTTGAATGGGATATAGCTGCAACAATTACCCTTCCAATCTGGACACGGAGGAACGCTCCAAGGAAGCCCACACACTAGCCTAAAGGTGTATATGAAGTAACCGAGATTGATTTAAAGTCTTGGGCTCCAACTAAACCAGATAAAGCACGCATGAGGTTCAAGAGTGTGTGTGGATTTGTTGGCAGGGCAAGGCTCAACATTAATCTTTCGGGGTTTCGGAAGGCTGAGACAGAAACACAGTGAAGGATAGTCCGGGGGATCATGGATCACTTCAACGTTCCAGAGCAGTGGAGAATGCAGGTGGAACACACTACACTGAAGAAGGCTAGGGATGCTTGGAGAAACTGGAAGCACATGTTGTACAAGAAGTACTTGAGTGAAGGCAAGGACCCAATCCCCGCATACCCCCAAATTACAAAGGCAGACTGGGCAGAATTCAAAAGGGTCAGGGCAACTAAAGAGTTTGCTGAGAAGAGTTTCAAGCAATCGGAACTTCAGAAGAAGAACATACACCCCCACCGTATGGGTGTGGCAGGATACTACGGCATGAAACTGATATGGGAATAGGAGGACAAAGAAGCAGTAGCGGCAGGTGGGAATCCAACCTTTAGTGAAATTAAGGGAGAACGCGCTAGAGACTACTTGCGGGCACATGCAAAGAGGCTTGATGACGGAACTTATTACTTTGAAAACGCACGTGATGCCAAACTGTATGAAGTGATGTTAGAGGCTTCCCAGATCCCCGGAAGGTTCTACAGGAACTCAGGGCCATGTGACATTCTATCCATTGCTTTGGAAACAAAAGAGCCCCCTGGCCGTGCAAGGGGTATAGGTGTTAATGTCCCACACAAGAGGGCTTTCACACTCAGCAAAGAAGAGAGGCTCAGCATGAAAAAGCGAGGAGTGAAATGAAGCAGAATGCATTGTATGAAAGGTTGAGGAAGGAGATTTATTTGGCTGTTCGAAAGGATGTTGAGGAGTCAATGATGATGCAGTAGACTCTAACATTGATAGATAGCCAGCAGATGGGAGGGGAGGCGGGCATGGAGGATGTTGCTTATTGCGCGACAACACTGCACAAGAGTAGTTGTGCATCAGCTGACCCCAACGATACTGAGACTGCAGCGGCTCGTGATGATGCTATATCTGATCTATATGGAATGAAAGACAGACTAAAGGGCATGCTTACACATTATGAAGGTACAATAAAATGTGCAACAACCTGGGTTTTCCCACCCTTCTTGGAAGATGGCCTCTTCTTGGACAATGTGCGATTGAAGTCGGGCTGTGTGATGTGCTATGTGACTGAAGTAAATCCCAGATTCAATGAATTTGCCTCGAAGAATGTCATAGGAGACTTCGATGAGCAAAGGACCTTGGGAGAAACACTGTTACATCACATCAAGTGGCCACGTAAGGAAATAGATTTCATCGATGAGATCCCTCATGCCCCGCCAAGAGAAACCATTGTCTCCCCTCAACCAGTGATGCTCTCCTTGCCACAACAGCTCTCACGGGCTGATCCATCAACCTGTGATCAGCTGGCCCGACTTTGTGGCATACAGGCCATGCCATCCTTCGCCCCAAAGCAGCCAGTGGCAAGGCCTAAAACTGTTGAAGACGCACCACCGATTCAGATGTCGGTCACTGAAGCAACGGGGGGAGACCCAGCTGCAGCACATGCTCAGCAGACTAACCTGGTGGAACAGACTGCTAAGCAGTCTGATGCTTCGGAACTGCCTGCTAAGCATCCTGTAGGTCCAGAACCGACTGCTCATCAGTCCTTTGGTCCGCGGTCGCGTGATCAGCATACCAATGCGTCAGCACTTCCGGCTCAGCAAACCAACGTGTTGGCACGGCCTCCTCAGCACACCGACAATTTGGCACCACCTGCGCAGAAACTCGACATAGCTTCAACGCATGGTCAGCAGTCTGATGCCTCCGCTCCTACAACCCAGCTGTCCGTCCCAGCAGCACCGCCAGCTCAGCGGTCCGGCATAGATAAACCGTCTGCTAAGTAGTCCGTCCAAGCTTCACTATCTGCTCGGCAGTCTACCTTGCAGGAAACCAGACGTTCTGCCGGAAATGCTTCAAGTACTAAGAAGGAAGTGGCCAAAAAAGCTACACCCATGACCACGAGGAAGCACAGCGGGAGAGTGAAGAGGAAAGAGAACGATTGCCTTTTACTTAAATAACTCATCGCCAGAACCAAATTAACAACAGCTTGTTCGAATCAGGGAGTAATATTATTTCTGATGCCATGGATGATGAAGAAGTACGTTTGTTGCTTGCTAAAAGTAAAGCAGACATACTTGAAGCACTCAATTACGTCCATGGTCAGCCATTTCTTGTTGGCGAATACTTTGATGAGTGCATCTCCAGTTGCCCCGAGTTACATGAATATTGCATGGATCAAATGTCAACAGGTCATCATGCTTTGCTAGTCCACTACAATAGAGATCATGTTCGACACGATGTTGGTTCCATCAATGTGAGTTTCGAGGGCTTACATCTCTTCTTCAACTTCAATGTGCTTGATGCCACTCTTTGTTAGATGCTTGATTTTGTAAGTACTTAACAAACTCTGACCAACTTCTCCATACAAGGCTGTAAATGATAAAGATCTAACTGCATTCTATTCCTCTCAGGGGATTGAACGCGCAGAGAAGAAAAACGGAGGGTGCATATTTCATAGATCCTGAATTAGCAAATGGCACAACAATACATGCTAAGGACCTACAGGAGTGGGCCGTTAACACGGTCGTTCGTCTCTTCGAAAACACATCCCATGCAGAATCATTTCTCTGGCCATATCATGAATGGAAAGTCAAGTAAACAATCACACATACACTTATTGTCTTTCAGATTTTGACATAATTCATACGCTTTCTTAATATGTAGCAATCACTGGATATTGGTATTCATTGTTCCAACCAAGAACGCGGTTTACTACATCGATTCTCTCAGAGAGTCAACAAACGCTCATGATCTGACACATCTTTAGCAATTCATGCATAGGTATTGAATTCTATGTTGTTGAAATTAATTTGCATTCATATCTGGTTCCATAATTGATGTTGTCAAAATACATCATCATTTGCAGTGTGCTCGCATTGTGGAAAACTAAACCAGGGAACTTGTTCAAGAGGGAACTACCACTGCAGCATGAGATCGTTTCTCTGGTAACACACCGAAGTCCGTTATTTTCGGAAAATTTATCCAATAGTCTGCAAATACCTTTCTTTACGCTAGTCAAATGTTCGAGCTTCTAAATAAACCTCTTTCTATTTTGTCCAAACATCTAACCCCAGTTAGGTTGTTCCTAACAGGACAAATCTATACCTATACTAATTTTGGACTCCCCAGAAATTACCACATTAATTAGAAATTACTGGCCGTTCATCTACTGGGCCTGAATTATAACGGTGTAGATCCACCCATATAAGCCTTGCAATCAAAGAAAAAACCAACATAACGTTTGCTGTAAAAAAGCAATCTAGAGCACCTTTCAAAAAAACAATCAAAAGAATCTATCATATTCCTATAAAACTCCAGCGTCAATCCTTCCCAAAAGAACCCTCACACAGTATTTTTCTCCCTATGCCTTCTCCTTCCAATGCCCTTCCATCCAAAGCCGAGCTACAACCTTTCCTCACCCCTCGCGATCCAATCTAATCTATTCCCCTATTCCTTCTCTTCAACCTTTAAATCTCCAAAGCCTCTGTGATCCAATCTGGTTTTCTTTTTAGCCATATTGATGAATCAGACTGGAGCTTGGTGGTGCAGCGGAGGAAGTGTATAGATGACAGTTTCAAGCAGATTGGCTGGCCGCTGTTGTCATTGAGGATACAGAGTTCTTGGGTGCAGTTGGCCCCTTGGAGCAGATTATGGAGAAGATGGAACATCTACGTCCTCCTAGGCTGCACTCTAATTGGTGGGTGTGTGGACTCTATGGACGTTGTAGCACATGATCAAGTATGGAGGATGAGCAGAAGGTAGGAGATGAAGTTTCTAGATTTCTTAAATCTAGGAAAATTATGTCAATCTCATGACTGCTATAGTATGGCTGCCTGGCTAGACTGCTAGAGTGAATTATTTTGTTAATTTCTACTCCCTCCGTTCCAAAATAGATGATTCAACTTTGTACTAACTTTAGCACAAAGTTGGGTCATCTATTTTGGAACGGAGGGAGTATATGCTAATTTTCTCCTTCTTTTACTTACTGATTGACTATGGTTTTTCAAGTCACATGAAAATTGTGGAGTAACATGTGCCAATGGAACGAATTGGTTTGTTTTGTCTCTCTTATTGATTTCTATCTCCTGTTTCCATGATTTTGGGGGTACATGTGCATGCTTGACTGAGTGCCCTATCGTCTCTCTTCTCCCTGAAAACAAATCTATGTCTCTCTTAAGGAGGAAGCGAGTTGGGGCATGGATCTGATGCACGTAAGGGGCCTATCACATTATAATTATTTTCCTCATGTTGTTCAGGTTCGTCTCCAACCACTATTTGATTTTTTCTTGTTTGTACTTGAACCAGTTGTATCTTTTCTGTTGTGTTCGAGCTCTATAGAAGGATGAAGGTGTGTTTTCCAAACCACATAATTTGTAGAATCAACAATGGCGCTGACATGGAATCCAATTCCCCAATCGCTCCACTCCCTGGCGACTGCAGCAATGGCGAACTATTGTGGACTGCTTCCGGCCTATGAGGTAGAAGAAGAGATCATGACACCCAAAGCTTGAGGAAGAAGGAGGGTCAGTGCAGCTCCTCCCAGATATCTGCTCTCACATAAGCCCTTTTTCCCTGCTCAACCTGTCCAAGTCTCTCACGTATCCTTTTTTCCTGGGCTCAATCTCGCATGTCTCTCTCTTTTGCATGTACCTCTCTCTCTCTCTCTCTCAGGACTCTCCCTTCTCTACTTAGTTAATCGGAAAATATCTTGCCTTCCCATGTAGGTCTCTACAAAAACACACTCATGCAAAGTCCATATCGTGTTCCTCTTCGGATCGGCTATTCTATTGTTCAATCGATCCACAACTGATCTAGCCTCCGCCAGGACAGCCACGGGCGGCTTTACTTGAAGTCCTGCCACATGCCATTGCGAAGAATTTTATGGGAGTCTATTCTGACCTTCTTGAGCCTTTCCTGGTGTGGACCCCACCTGCCGCATGCCATTGCTAACATGTCTAATTTTGTAGGACAAAGAGACGAAGGCAAGCACGTAGGGTTGCTAGCACTGATGCCCACTTTGTCGGAGAAACAGTAGGAACACAAGCATGTTATTTTTCTGATGATAAAATCTTCCAAGTCCGCTGATGTTGTTCGCATCTATATCAAGTAACTGCTCCTCCTCAGTTTAGATGTGCAAAGTTGTCTCCTGCTGTGTAAACACTTGCCCTACCTATGTTGGCAGCAAGCCAGCAAATCATGTCTAGGCCGATCTTTTCCTCCTGGTCCTGGGATCATCAACGAAACATAATCTTGAGATGATAAACTCCATGACTAGAACACGTTGTGAACATCCATTTTACTACCAGTCCAACATGACATGCTGCCTCCCAATATGATTCTTTTGGTAGCAGTGGCCGCCTTAATTTTTTTTCCTGTATCCAGATATTTGATTACGTAATAAGCATAGCCTCTACATGATGCCACTGTGGTGTCTTAATTAGTTGTGTTATGGATACCTCCATTGCAGGATTGGTGATCCACGTTTGCAGATTTATAAGTTTCCTGTATAATATTTTCAGGCTATATATTTTCTATTTGTTCACTAGATGCCTGATGAAATTCCTATCGGAGCCAACAATTTATTTTACTACCAGATATATCTATCAAACTCTGAGGACAAGATCATCAAGTCTCAGAGTTGGCAATATGGTATGTACTGATCTACAAGTACCAATAAAATGCATTGACTCTTTATGTCGAACATGAAAATAACTGAGGAAGGATTGTAATATGTACAGGCATTACAGGGGTTATTGTTGACATTAAGTAATTGTTGTTCATATATAGAGGTTAGTGTCGAACCACTAACAGCGAGCGAATGATTGGAGGTGATGTCGTATCGTTATGTAAGCGTTTCTCTCCACAAGATGGCGATATAAATGTCCGAACCTGTAAGTGTTCGAACTACTGATATTTATATTTGATTAATTAGGACAGCGTAAAGCAAAAGGACTACTACTACCATATATTTATATATATTTGCTATGGACTCCACCCATCTATTAGCCCGTTGTACTGCCAGGGAGTACTACTACCATATTACTATACGCATGAATTGCCTCATGCTTTCCCTTGCAAGTGTAATTACTATACGCATGAATTTAATGCAATTTGGCGAGAGTTCATACTCTAGCCAGTTCGTGGAAGAAACAGAGGATTTATAGTTCCTGATAATGAGTGTAAGGTAATATAGCTGCTGATGTTGCTGGATTAATACATCTGTTTTAGTCTCTTCGACAGCATGTGAATCATAACCACTTTTGTTAGGTCAATTTTTATCCAGCACTTGCAATCTGTTGTCCTCCTTTTCCAGTGTCTTTGTGTTCTCAATAAGGAAATCTCATATGTACTTTTTTTATAAATTATTAAATCTGTTCATATTCTGTACATCTTTCCAGTATATATGCACAGTTTGTCAAACAAAAAGACAACCAATCATCTAATTTTGGACGTTGCCTGGACTAACTAACGTTGATCAATCAACTCATGTAGTTGCGTGGCGTGTACACGTGCCCAGACTCAAGGCCCGTGTGTCCAACTGTAGGCACATAAAGATATATATGTAACTAGCAGTTTTACATAGACAATGGTACGCATATGGAGATGTGCTAGCCTTCATCAGGGCTATGCTGAGGTTTCTCAAGCCATCTAAATGTTTTCTCTTATTGGTTATGTTAATTAAAACTGCAACACTCAACTGAGATTGTACCCATATGTACTATAAATCCACATCTTCACAATGTCTCAATTTCTCTCCTCCTCTTTCATCAGATATGGGTGATGGCGTACACAAAGTAGTCTGAGTACACTATGTTCTGATCAAAGATGAATACACAACAGGGTGAGGATCGATGCTTGATGAGCTATGTGTTCGTATTTAATGCTAGATGGGAAAGGTAATTTTTATTTTTGTAATTTTGATTTTCTCTGTATAGATGAACAATAGAGTGAATAATTTCTCTGATTTGGTGTGGCCTTTGAAAAATGCTTTCCTACGATTATGAGTAGTTGTACAAGGACATTGCTCATCCACTAATCATTATTCATTATAATTTGTATTTTAGACTGTCGCAAAAAATAGTGATGGGATTGACTGAACCCTGTTACTGTTCCCCCTTTTATAACCAAGAGACCAAGGTTAATTAAACATTGAAGAAAGTTTTTACAACTGTACACACGTAAGTACATGTAATTAGCAGTTTCATGATAAACAATGTAAGCATATGGACATGCGTTAGCCTTCATCAGGGTTGTGCTGTGTTGCATATATGTACTGGATATGCTCCGAACTTAAGTATGACACATATTCGAATATGTTGTTCAAGTGCATCTAATACAAAAGAGTTATATGTAAGGATCTGTGTTGTGATGTTCAACAAAATCTCTCTGGAAATTGTAGCATTCTTCAAGTTTAAAATGTGTTAAGGTTGTTTGTTAAATTCCAACTTATTTGTTGTATTGTCCCTTAGTTTCTTACCTCACTTGAATAAGGTGTGTTCTTTCTTTAGATTTTTTTCCTTACCCAATTAGTTTCAAGGATATATGAAGTGTCATGCATATGAACTATGTGTGAATATTTCTCTTATAGTTTTTTCTAGATTGATCTTATTTAAGGGAAACAATCGTTTATCATTAAGAAAAACATAGCACTTTCTAAGATCGCCAATGGAGTACGACTAAGCAATTAGGCAATAACTTGACGACTTCGAATACTACTGAATTTATATGAAACTTATTTCAACATATTTACAAATAACTTATATCAAGTTATCTCGGCACAAATTATTTTTTCATGTCATCTCATTAATTAACGTGGTTACATCCAACTAACTCATTTCTATTATATAACTTCCCATCAAGCCTCAAGTTCGATATCCTTGCAAATACATGACTGATTTTGTACAAAAAATTTCAGTGTCCTCAGCAAGAAGCAGGGACCAACCTTTGTGGATACTATGTTTGCAGACACATGATCTCCATCTGCAAATCTGCTAATAGTTGTGGCGATCCTCACGAATTAGTACCAGTAAGTCTATCTTAATTAATATCTTCTACTCCACTCATATGGCACATTCTGATCTTAAAAATACTGTAGCTCATCTTAAAACCGAGGATCCCTGAACCGCTCCTGGCTGGTGAATTGTTGATGGTTCGGAGATTTATCAGCGACTTCTTCCTGGATCACTACATCAATCCCACTGGTGATAATGAAGATTTTAGCATGCGTTCTCCTGAAACATTGAGTAAGAGTAAGCTGCTAAACATATAACACATGGATACATTGTTTTCCATCTAATGAGGTCTTCGTATTTCGCACACTATGATTAATTATGTAATGCATATATGTGTGGACAAATAATTGGAATTTAGCTACCATATGTTCAATTGCAATTGTTGCGAAATCTGATGAATGTTCTTCCTGTGGAAACTATTTGTTCAATTGAATATTGTGGCGAATTTGCTTTTTGCGTGCCGATTCAAAATGGGATATTTTTGTTAATTTGTTCAATTGAAATTGTGGCGAATTTGCTTTTTGCGTGCCGATTCAAAATGGGATATTTTTTAACCTAGAAATTGCTCCGCACACGGTTCAACTAAATGAGTGTGTGCGATCCACATCGAAAAGCATACGTCAATCATAGCGGAACCATCGGTGATACACAGCAAATCGCAAACGATTTGCAGTGCTACTATGTGTGCGTAGGGTCTCCGGAACCATTTGTGATATCGCGTTATCACACACGAGAACTGGGAGTAAACTGTGCCCAATGCAAAATACCATCCCAGATGTAATTTTTTCAGGAAATGTGTGGGATCCCAAACGAAAAGCACACGTCACTCTTGCGACAACCATCGGTGATACCCAACAAATCACAAATGGTCTGCAACACTTGTATGTGTGCGAAGGGGCTCCTGAACCGTTTGTGATAGAACATTATCGCAGACGGTAATTGTTGGCAAACGTGTGTGAGGGAGTCCTGGATTAGGGGGTCTCCGGACAGCCGGACTGTATCCTTTGGCCGGACTGTTGGACTATGAAGATACAAGATTGAAGACTTCGTCTCGTGTCCGGATGGGACTCTACTTGGCGTGGAAGGCAAGCTAGGAAAAATGGATATGTATATCTCCTCCTTTGTAACCGACCTTGTGTAACCCTAGCCCCCTCCGGTGTCTATATAAACCGGAGGGTTTTAGTCCGTAGGACAACATACAATCAGACCATAGGCTAGCTTCTAGGGTTTAGCCTCTCCGATCTCGTGGTAGATCAACTATTGTAATGCTCATATCATCAAGAATAAATCAAGCAGGACGTAGGGTTTTACCTCTATCAAGAGGGCCCGAACCTGGGTAAAACATCGTGTCCCCTGCCTCCTGTTACCATCCGCCTTAGACGCACAGTTCGGGACCCCCTAGCCGAGATCCGCCGGTTTTGACACCGACATTGGTGCTTTCATTGAGAGTTCCTCTGTGACGTCTCCGTCAGGAAGGATGCCTCATCTCGTTGCTAAAAACAACATTACCGTCGGAGGAGCTCTGGCTGTCGGCCAAACTCTCCGGCTAGGCAGTTTCGTCATGACTGCCTATTCGGCCGCTGCACCGATGATGACTTCTCGGGTCATCAAAAACAGCTTCCACATCGGCTCGGAATTCACCGAGCAGATGGATCCAATGGAGATCTCATCCCTAAACAAACTCTTGGATCGCATCGCCGCCTTGGGAGTCGCTACGGACTATGATTGGATTGGGCTTAAACCCGATCAAAGGGACATTAACTCTCCATCGGTCACCCATCACATTGCGGTGGTGGAGGAACAATGCGGCAACTCTTCCTCTATTTTGAGAACTAACTATGTCCGGATTCCTGAGCTCTCCGAGCCGGATACCCACTTATGGGAGGACATCACCCAAGCCCTGAACCTAGAATCAGGCAGCGGGCCAGACTTATCGGGCAGCACTCCAGAACCCGAACTTCCAAGATTGGAAACTCCTCGGCCCATGGGTCTCAGATCGGGTAGGGGTTCGGACACAAATCCACCCACCCACCCAAACATAAACGATCTTTCCCACATCAGGCAAGATCCCCATGAAACAGTACATCATTATTGGGCCAGATTCCTCCTTGTGATGAACAAGGTTAAGGACTGTTGCGAGGAAGATGCAATCTCACTTTTCTGCAATAATTGCAGGGACAAGGGAATCCTTAACGCCTTAAGTCGCCGTGACATATCACGCTTCGCTAACTTGGCGTCCATAGTACGAAAGTACTGTGCGATGGAAAGCGCCTGGAAAACCGAAACGAAATTTTGGGATAATCCGGCTCCGAATATACACCCAGTCCGAAGTAAAAGGGTGCACTATCATAAGACACCCGAGATAGTTGCAAAGAAACAAAAACCCTCTACAGGGCATGGAACCGTACTGGAGGGATGGCTTAACGGACCCTGCAAAATTCATAGTACAGCGGATACAATACCAATGCACGACCTTTGAGCATGTTGGATACTCCGGCAGGTGGCCAAAAGTGGTGAGGATCTTCTTATCCCAAATTCCACAGAGCACCATCCCGTGGATAACAATACGATGTTAACAGTCTTTAAGACATTCGCGTCAAATAATAGGCGCAAGCAAACACTCCGCAGCATGGCCGAAATCTCCCACGTAGCAGCAATAAATCCATGGAGTGACACGGCTATTACCTTCAATGCCAGTGACGAACCTAAATTCCGAACAGCCCAAGCACCAGCCACACTGGTCCTCAGTCCAATTGTGGACGGCTTTCGACTCACCAAAGTACTCATGGACGGCGGCAGCAGATTAAACATCATCTATGAGGAAACTCTTCAAAAACTGGAAATAGACTGGAACCGCATTGAGCAAAGTAGCACAACCTTAAGGGGAATCATACCCAGTCAGGAGGCACGATGCGCTGGGAAAATCACACTAGATGTGGTATTTTGTATGCCAGAGAACTATAGGTCTGAAGAAATTACATTTCAAGTGGCCTCGTTCAGCAGTGGATACTACGCCCTTTTAGGACGTGAGGCTCAAAATTATGGGTACATGAAGCTCAAAATTCCTGGGCCCAACGAAATCATCACCCTCGCCAGTGATCCGGACACAGCACTCCACGCCGAAAACAAAACAGCCGCACTGGCCCTCGAGGCATTATCCGAAGCCCTCTCGGCCGAGGAATTAACCATGCTACGCTCCACAGTGGACAGGGATGACGTGATACTCGATAAGAGATCCAAGTCCACCTCTTTTAAACCAGCGGATGAAATAGTCAAATTCCAAGTCCACCCAACGGACCCTACAAAAACAGCCTCCATCGGGGCACAGTTAAACCCCGCCATGGATCCTGCACTACGAGAGTTCCTGCGCGAGAATTGGGACATATTCGCCTGGCATACCTCAGACATGCCAGGAATCCCACATAGGCTGGCTGAGCATAGCCTCAATATCCTAAAGGGATTCAAGCCGGTCAAGCAAGCTCTTCGGCGTTTCTCTGAACCTAAGAGACAGGCCATGGGAGAGGAACTAGCCAAGTTATTGGAGGATGGAATCATCAGAGAAATAAAACACCCGGACTGGCTAGAAAACCTGGTGATGGTACCAAAGAAGGACAAATCCTGGAGCCTTTGTGTTGATTTCAAGGACCTCAATAAAGCTTGCCCAAAGGATCCCTTCCCCCTCCCCTGCATCGATCAAATTATCGATGCTACCGCAGGACACGAGTCATTGTGTTTCCTCGACGCATACTCCGGTTATCACCAAATCAAGATGGTGGAGTCCGACCAAGCTGCAACGGCATTCAGCACACCATAAGACCCCTTTTGTTTCAACACAATGCCTTTTGGGCTCGAAAACGCCGGCGCAACATATCAGCGCATGATTCAGACATGTCTGGAGAAACAAATCGGCAAAACAGTAGAGGCATACGTAGACGATGTGGTCATCAAAACCAAACATGTCGACTCTTTGATAGACGACTTGAGGCTCACATTTGACAACCTCCGAACATACGACATCAAGCTCAATCCGGAAAAATGCGTTTTCGGCGTACCAGCCAGAAAGCTCCTGGGTTTCATTGTCTCCAGTAGAGGTATTGAAGCTAATCCAGACAAAATCCGAGCTTTGTCACAGTTGGCTACCCCAACAGACCTCAAACAAATCTAGAAGTTAACTGGATGCGTGGCGGCTCTAAGCCACTTTATCTCCCGCTTAGGAGAAAAGGCTTTACCCCTTTATCGCCTCCTTCGGCGCACCAAACACTTCGAGTGGACGGACGCGGCCACAGCCAGATTGGAAGAAATAGAGGCCATTTTGGCAACCAACCCAATCCTGGCCGCACCGAACATCGGCGAACCAATGTTGTTGTACATTGCGGCAACTCATCAAGTTGTAAGCGCAGTGCTCATCGTCGAACGGGAAGCGGACGTACATAAATTCCCTCTTCAAAAGCCGGTATACTATGTATCCACTGTCCTCACTCCATGAAAATCATGGTACCCACATTATCAAAAGATAGCCTATGCGGTATTCATGGCATCCCGGAAGCTGCGACACTACTTTCAAGAGTGTTCGATTACAATAGCCTCGGAAGTACCATTAATGATATTATAAAAAACCATGACGCTACGGGCCGGATTGCCAAATGGGCCATTGAGCTCCTCCCGTTCGACATAACATACAAACCTCTACGAGCAATTAAGTCGCAAGTATTGGCCGACTTCGTCGCCAAATGGACGGAGGCCGAACTCGCTAAAGAGTACGGCGCATACTCCAATTGGATCATGCACTTCGACGGTTCTAAAATGCTAGCGGGTCTAGGGGTTGGCGTCGTCCTGACATCCCCAACCGGAGATACTGTTCAGTACGTACTGCAAATATTATATACAGACTCCAACTACGCAGCCGAATACGAAGCTCTGTTGCATGGTCTTCGGATGGCAGTCTCCATGGGCACTCAACGCCTGGAGGTGCGTGGGGATTCAAACCTCGCAATATCCAAAATAAATGGAGACTTTGACGCCAAGGATCCGAAAATAGCGGCCTACCGAAACGCCGTCCTAAAAATGTCAGCTCGGTTCGAGGGGCTCGAATTTCACCATGTGGCTCGGGAAAACAATCAGGCGGCGGATATCCTCGCCCGCATCAGTGCAAAACGCGATGCGGTCCCCCCAACATATTTTTGGAGAGGTTGTTCAAGACATCCGTAGTATGGGAAGGAGACACCGGTAACAATAGTCCGGACCCGGCCAAAATACCCGATACCGAACACTCTGACACAATCGGAGGCTCCGCCACCGAAATAACACCTTTAGCCCATGTAATGATGGCCATCATAGCCCCGTGGATAGAACCATTCCTGGCCTACCTAACTAGGCAGGAACTTCTGGAGGACCAAAATGAGGCACACTGCATAGTGCGGCGATCTAAGGCCTACAGGGTCCATGAGGGAGAATTGTATAAAAAAAGCACTACCGGAGTCCTTCAAAGGAGCATCTCCGAAGAGGAAGGGCGGAACCTTTTGGCAAAAATTCACGACGGACTCAGCGGTCACCACGCCGCAGCCCGGGCTCTTATAAGCAAGGCCTTCTGTACTAGATTCTATTGGCCAACGGCCCGGGCAGATGCATAGGACTTGGTCCAACGTTGCGCCGGTTGCTAGCTTTTTGCAAATCAAAGCCGCATGCCACCCACCGCCCTCCAAACAATCCCCATTACGTGGCCCTTCGTGGTCTGGGGGCTTGACATGGTTGGACCCCTTAAAGGGGGAACCCACAAGAAAAAATACTTATTGGTCATGGTGGATAAATTCACCAAATGGATAGAGGCCAAACCTGTTAAAACAGACGAATCCGGACCGGTGATAGACTTCATATACGGGGTCGTACGCTGTTATGGTGTCCCCCACAGCATCATCACTGACAACGGCACGAACTTCACTGCCGATGAGGTAAAACTCTGGTGCAGCAAAATGGGCATGAAGCTCGATTATGCTTCAGTCTATCACCCACAAACCAACGGCCAAGTTGAGCAAGCAAACGGTCTTATAGTGAGTGGCATTAAACCTAGATTAGTGTGTTCCTTAACGGAGTCTAACACGCACTGGGTAGAGGAGCTCGACTCCGTACTCTGGGGGCTGCGGACCACATCGAACCGTAGTACCGGATATACACCCTTCTTTATGGTGTACGGAGCAGAGGCAGTCTTGCCCTGCGACATAATTCATGACTCACCTCGGGTGCGCATGTACGAAGAAAGAGAAGCCGAGCTTGATCGGCAGGATAGTCTGGACACCCTGGAGGAGGAGCGCGACGTAGCAAAAGCCCGTTCCGCATTTTATAAGCAACAGGCTCGCACATACCAAAGCAGAGAAGTACGGGCCAAAACTTATAACGTTGGCGAACTAGTTCTACGCCTACCGGATAAGAATAAGAACAAGCTCGAGCCCAAATGGGAAGGTCCCTTCATTCTTGACCAAGTTCTGACCGGTGGAGCGTACCGACTGCGGGATGCATCGACTAATCGACTCGAGCCGAACCCATGGAACGCGGCCAGGCTCCATAGATTCTACGCTTGGCGTCGGACCCTATGTTTGTCCCCTTCCTCTGTCCATTTTTTGCATATACATTATCTGTCTTGTTTTTCTTTCTTTCTTTCTTTTATTCTTTCTATAGGCCTTCAAGGGCCAACTTGTGCCTCGCTTGCACATTATAGATGCGCTAGCCGCGCTCGTCATACCTGGGGGCTTCTTTCACAGAAGCTTAATTATTTATCTGGGCCTCATGCCCCACACATGTGTTATGCTTCCGCATGTACCTTTTTCGCCATTATATGCATCGATATGACTTAAGTTTTGGCCAAGCTGGGTTGCCTGGCTCTTGTATTTATGCCCTACGTTCCCGTTAATTCGGTTAGGGCATAAGGGGAGCACCTCTGCGATTGTTACTACCGGGTCAGCCGGATGTGTACCTTAGACTGGGTGAAGCCAAAAGGTAACGTTCTTAAGGGAATATTCGGTCGGTGAACAAAAGATGATTTTTACTTATTTTCCATATCTTCCCCCAGATGTTTTTCTTGCGTTTCCTATCACAGTCTGGACATGCACTTTAGGGCATGCTTACCCAGGGAAAAGGAACCCTTAACGGAACTATTCTCCCTGGAAGATGTTTCTTACTACCCATGTAATATAACATAACTAGTTGGGCACTTGTCTTTTCAAACACAAATGACCCCTACACCTGGTCTCCACGCATACCCCGGTTCTTATATAACTGAGCGGGTATTCGGATACACTCCAGACTATCGGGTCCTGAGGTTGAAGAGAAAAGGTCCGCCATGACAAATGATCTACAATCCGGCTAGAAGGCATTATACATGTCACTTTAATTAGATAGTCATGCAGACTGACTAAATTCCTCTTCTATACCATCCAACAGGCAGTCTAGCCTACAATCCTGTTGGGAATACTTTGCGGCTAATTCTACTTGCCCATAAACTAAGCTAACGGGGATCTCTTTTCCGTCGGGCCCCACAGGTCCGACCTCGGCCATGTGATTTGGGTCAGCCTTGGTATACCGCGTCTTCACCATGCCCAGGCTTCTCTGGCACCTTGTCGGCAGGCCGATATCTTCCATAATCGGAAGCGCCGCCGTTCTCCCTTTAGCTTCTCCGTAAGCTCTGCATCGCCTTCTGGCAGGGAGGCGGATGGCCACAAGGCCTGGGCAACAGCTTGCATCACCTGTCGAACTTGTTCGTGCAGATGTGAGAGCTCGGATAGAAGATCACCCGCAGACCCGGGATTTCCTCCGCGGGACGACCCGTCAGCATACCTACAGACATAAGGCTGTTAGTCGGCTTCTTCGCTGAACTCCTACAAAAGGATTCATTCAAGCACTTACTGAAAATGCCGCGCCGAAGCCGCTTATTCTCCTTCTCGGAGTCTACAAGCTGGGCTCGAACGTCTTTTAGTTCCACACTCAGCTTGATATTGGCGTCTTGGAGATTGTTTTTCTCCCTCCTAACCTCAGTCAGCACGCGTTTGCCAGCCTCTAGCTGTCGCACGACATGCTGGTCCTCCGGATTTTCTCCGGCTTCATCTACAACATCTATTATTAGATCTGCAGCCACGCCGCACACTATATGATAACCATCATTCTTTAAAGTAAATGTTACGAGCGGGAGACTTTTTCAGTTCCTGCAATGCGGCAACAGCGGCCCACAGTTGGGTCTTGCATTCCTCCAGCTCCTGTGACAGCCTAGTATTCTTCTCTGTAAGAACCTGCACAATAAGGATGATCCTTAAATCAGTTCTGCTAACTGTTTCAAGTCTCAGGGGCTACTAATACATATAAATCGTCAGATTTACTTACCCGTACATCCTTTACATACTAATCCGTGGCTCTGGCTAGACCATCTTGAGCAGCACGGAGGTACGCCTCTCCAGAATTGAAGGCATCAAATGCCTCTGGTGAGAAACAAGCGTCACGGAGTACGGCCTGGTGGCGCTTATGATTCATGGTACTTTCCACTTCTGAGTTTGTAGCGGATAATCTATTCGCATCCTCTGTAGGGGGATTATCCGGCGCCCGCCCCATATCGGCTTCCGCTTCTATGTCCGGTCCTGGCGTCCGACTGGTGGAAGCGTGATTAGCAACATCGCCGGACATATTCCGGCGAGCGTTTTTTCTGTTAAAGAAACACGGGCGTCATTACATTTCGAGAAAGATGACAACCACGGAGCGGGGTTTTTGTTATACCTTTGCGCCGGCCTCTCCGTCCTGGCCGCCTTCCTTTTTGGCCTACCCGGCCTCGGTGCCTCTTGTTGGCGAGTTGCTGCGGGTTTGGCAGGGCATCCCAAATGCCTTCCCTGTAAAAAATGCCATATGTATAGTGTGGCTGAAGTGTCTAAAAGGGGATCCTAGTTTTTGGAGTTGGGATTTATGGTTTTTCTTACGTGCGATGCAGGAAGCAGTCGGGGATAGAAGGCTGTAATGGCCACCATGGCATCATCGCAGCTTAACTGACAGAACTACCGGTCTATCAGCTCCACGAATATAACCGGATCTTCTTCAAGTCCGGAGTCGAGGGCCCGGTCAGGGTCCTCTGGTTGTGGAGAAGGGCTGCTGACCTCCTTTATGGCTTTTCGCAGTTCCTGCCACAAAGTGGCAAGGTGAATACTTATGACAAAGAATGTGGGAAAAATGGGAGTAAGGAGATATAATTTACCCACCTTGGAGGATGGTACATGGAGAATCCATCCCGTGGCTTGATGCGGATGAACTCCTCTTCCTCTCCCTTGAACAACTCGGACATAATTTTTGCTAAAGTGGCAGCATTGTCCGGACCCTTACGCCCGCAATGGGTGGCATCATCCGCCCCGTTAAAACACCACAATGGGTGCCCACGATATTGAAGTGGTTGCACTCCCCGCATTATGCAAATCGACATAACTTCGACTACCGTCAATCCTGATTGAGCCAGTGCTTTAATCCGGTTCATCGGGTAGACGACTTCTCCATTGTCTTCCACCTAGGGGCTCCGTGGGCGTCAACTTCGGCGTTTCTTCAGAGGGGCATTGCCGAACTCAGGAAGACCCCGCCGAACAGGGTCCGGAAGGGGAACGTCCTCCATATAAAACCATTCCGAAGGCCAATCTTTGGATGACTTCTTCGGGGTACCGGGCAGGTATCCGGTACCGGCGATGCGCCATATTTCGGCGCCGCTCACTTGATAAAGTGATCCCCTCTGTGTGCGAGGGACGAGGCAAAATAGCCTTTTCCACAGCTCGAAGTGAGCCTCGCAGCCCAGGAACAACTCGCAGAGAGCAACATAGCCGGTGATATGTAGAATGGAGGCAAGGGTGAAATTGTGTAATTGGAGGCCGTAGAACTCCAGGAGCCCGCGGAGGAACGGATGAATTGGAAATCCGAGTCCCCTCAATAGATAGGGGACAAGGCATACCCGCTCCCCCATAGGGGGGCTGGGGAAGCTCTCCGCTTTCTCCCCGCCATTGTAGGTGGTGAGCCCGGCTCCGACGGGCACCATATACGCCGGAGGGAGAAATCCCTTGGTCTGCAGTTCGACCAATCAACTGTGTGGGACTGAACACCTCTCCCAATCACCGGGCTTAGGGCTACAGGGGCGGGAGGAGGAGCTACGGAGGTCGGTCATGCTGGAATGGATCTTTCAGAAACGCGCTCTGATGGATTCTCGCTGGGGGGAGGATGGTGTAACGCCCCAAGACCGTTATGCCAGGTGTCCTCCAGTTATTCGCTGTTGTTTCCTTGTCATTGCTTGTGTGTCATGCATTGCATATCATGTCATCATGTGCATTGCATTATCATGTTTTTAAAACTTGCATTCGTCCGGGTTCTCCGAGTTCTCTCCGTTATCCGTTCTGAGCCCAGACACACTTGCACGCGCCCGCGGCATGTCTGAAATAGTATTTTATAAGTGGCCGGAAAATGTTCTCGGAATGGGTTGAAAGTTGGCGTGTGGTCTTATTTTAGTGTAGGAAGACTGCCTGTCAAATTTCATCGCATTCGGAGTTCGTTTGACGCCCCAACGGATAACTATAGCGGCATTATAGCTGGTCTAACGTCGGACGTTTTCGGTCTCCGGAAACAGTTGTCGGGCCCCCTCTCTCTCTTCTCCCCCTCGCAGTCTCGCCACAGCCCACCTAGTCCATCCTCCTTCCCCTCTTCGCTTCCGGAGTTGTCTGATGCGACCGCACGGTCCGAAACCCTCTCTGCACAGTGCATCGAACCCCTCACGTGCGCGTCCGAAATTGTCCTGGACCCGACCCGGGCAGTCATCACCGTTGGATCCGGATCATCCCCAAACGTCTACAAAATGTCACCGTTTTCTTATTTGGGCTCCCTAGGCTATTTTTCCCGACCGTTCGATTGTGATCGGAGGGACCCAAATGCCCTACCTTAACCCACCTACTATATATAGTCGGTGCATTTCTAGACCAAACCCTATTTTGTAGGGATCCTCCCCTGTCCAATCGCCGCCGCCGCCAGTCAACCACCCCTCTTTCCCCTCGGGATCCCTCCCGATACACTCCATCGCAGCCAACCACCATCCTTCATCGTTTTCAGATCAATTGCCGCAGCCATCCATCCATCCGATCCAGCGACTCCTCACCCCGAGCCACCTCTAACCCGTAGCCTCGTGCTCGGGACCAAGCAGGAGCTCGTCCACGAGCAGAACAGGTGAGCCCCGCCGGCCGTCTGCTGCCTCCTTGCTTCACCACCTTTCTGTCTCTCCCTCCCTGACCTCTCTTGCTCTCATGGAACAGCAGACTCGTCGGATCTTCGCCGGAGCAGAAGCTCCATGACCATGCCCGCCTCATGCTCAAGCCACCACCAAGAACTGCTCCATCGCCACGAGTTCCAGCGTCCAGGACCTCCCCCACAACCATTCAACTTGTGCCCGGCCTCCTCGCTGTGCTCTGTCGTCCTCTGCCCGGCGACCCACACAGCCGCAACCTCCATGGCCGAGTTCGCGCCCGGCGCCGAGCTCCAGATCCTTAGCCACTGCCTCACCTGCCGCCGCGGATCATCTTCGCGCCATCCCCACGGTCGGATCCACGCCATCCACGGCCTCCCCGCTTCGTCCTTTCGCCGGAGCCGCGGCAAGTCCGTCGACCGAGCCGCCGCCGCTAGCTTTGCTTCACCTGAACCGGGTCCTCGTTCTGCTTCACCCCGTGCCAAGTCCCCTGCCGCCATGGACGTCCCCACGTAGGAGCTCGCCGTCGACTGCACCCGACGTCGCCAGCCTCCGGATCCGTCGAGCCCAGGTCTCTCTGGCCTCTCCGTCGCAGGATTCTTCGTGTCCTCCGGTTCATCCAGTTGCCGCCTACATCGAGCGGGACAGCCCCGCGTTGGCCCCGTGCTCGATTTGGCAGCAAAGCCGCTTGCTCCGCTTCGACTGCACACACTTGGGCCGCCTCCCCTTTGGTGGTTCACCAAGGCCCATCAACGCCAGGTCACCCAAGGCCCAGGGTGAGCAGCCCCTGGCCTATCCTCTAATGGGCCTCCTATTCAGATGCGGCGCACATAATGTTTTTCCCAGTCTTGCGAATTTGTCTATTCATCCAGTGGTTTTCCTGTTTTGCAGAATACCCCCTGTTCTTCATGCATTTCATTACTCACAAACGGTGCATCACATGTAAAAACTTTATATATGAAAAATGCTTAAAATTGTGTCGAGTTTCATAATTTCCAACTTTCATCTATGTTTGAAATGTTTAAAATGTTGTTTGTTTAAATTTTGCCTATTGCCATGCTAAAATGATTTATTCCATAACTAAATAACCATAGCTCCGAATTTAATAAACTTTATATGTAAATGGGGTGGAAAATGCCTAGTTTAACATGGTTCACTTTCTTTGCATGTTTAACAACTCTAAAATATGGCTTAGGGCAGAACAGTACCAAATCTATAATATGCTCATGGGGTTTTACCAGAATTGTTGTTCGTTGCTTCCGGCCTCAATTTAAACTTGACTAGATAGGTAGTTTTACTTTGCTTTACCCTCTTGCCATGCTAACAACATTTAATCTTGTTGGGTACATAAACGAGGTCGAACTAAATTACTTGAATGTGGTGTTTTTTCAATATGCAACTCGTTGCATATTGAGCTCCATTTAATTTGTAGGATTGCTTGTGCACTTTGCCTTGCCATGCCTCATTAAACCGGACATGCATCATACTTGTTGTGCATCATGCCATGATTTTGTGGTGGTTGTTTACTATGTTGTTTGCTCCTTTTTGGTGTTGCTTCTTCGGGTTGGTTCCGATAACGTCATGTTGTGAGGATTCGTTCGACTACATCCGTTTATATTCTTCATGGACTCATTCTTCTTCCTTGTGGGATCTTAGGCAAGATGACCATACCCTCAAAATCACTTCTATCTTTGCTTGCTAGTTGCTAGCTCTTTTTGCTATGCCTATGCTGTGATACCTACCACTTGCTTATCATGCCTCCCATATTGTGAAGCCAAGCCTCTAACCCATCTTGTCCTAGCAAACTGTTGTTCGGCTATGTTACCGCTTTGCTCAGCCCCTCTTATAGCGTTGTTAGTTGCATGTGAAGTTTGTAGCTTGTTCCATGTTTGGAACATGGATATTTTGTTGGGATATCACAATATCTCTTATTTAATTAATGCATCTATATACTTGGTAAAGGGTGGAAGGCTTGGCCTTATGCCTGGTGTTTTGTTCCACTCTTGCCACCCTAGTTTCCGTCATATCGGTGTTATGTTCCCGGATTTTGCGTTCCTTACGCAGTTGGGTTATAATGGGAACCCCTTGACAGTTCGCGTTGAATAAAACTCCTCCAGCAAGGCCCAACATTGGTTTTACCATTCGCCACCTAGCCTTTTCTTTCCCTTGGGTTCTGCAGACTCAAGGGTCATCTTTCTTTAAACCCCCGGGCCAGTGCTCCTCTGAGTGTTGGTCCAACCTGTCAGCTGCTGGTGGCCACTAGGGGCAACTCTGGGCTGGCCTACCGGAACCTTGGACAATCCGGTGTGCCCTGAGAACGAGATATGTGCAGCTCCTATCGGGATTTGTCGGCACATTCGGGTGGCTTTGCCGGTCTTGTTTTACCATTGTCGAAATGTCTTGTAACCAGGATTCCGAGTCTGATCGGGTCTTCCCGCTAGAAGGAATATCCTTCGTTGACCGTGAGAGCTTGTGATGGGCTAAGTTGGGACACCCCTGCAGGGTTTTGAACTTTCGAGAGCCGTGCCCGCGGTTATGGGCAAATGGGAATTTGTTAATGTCCGGTTGTAGAAAACCTGAAGATGACCTTAATTAAAATACATCAACCGCGTGTGTAACCGTGATGGTCTCTTCTCGGCGGAGTCCGGGAAGTGAACACGGTGTTGGAGGTATGCTTGACATAGGTTGTTCTAGGATCACTTCTTGATCATAGTTGTTTGACCGTGCTTTTGCCTTCTCTTCTCGCTCTCATTTGCGTATGTTTAGCCACCATATATGCTAGTCGCTTGCTGCAGCTCCACCTCATACCTTTTACCCTTCCTATAAGCTTAAATAGTCTTGATCGCAAGGGTGTAAGATTATTGAGTCCCCATGACTCACAGTTACTTCCAAAACCAGTCTGCAGGTGCCCTTGAACCGTGCAGATGACGCAACCAAGCTCAAGGAGGATCTCGATGAAGATCTTGTCCTTTGTGTTGTTCCGTTTCGAGTTGTTCAGTAGCGGTGCGCAGTTGGGGTCGATCGGGGATCTGTGTAGCTTTTGGGGTAGTCTTCTTTTATTTTGGGTTCCGTAGTCGGACCTTGATTATATCTGGATGATGTAATGCTTTATTCATGTAATTGTGTGAAGTGGCGAGTGTAAGCCAACTATGTATCCTTTTCCCTTAATATATTACATGGGTCGTTGTGAAGATTACCTCACTTGCGACATTGCTTTCAATGCAGTTATGCCTCTAAGTCATGCTTCAACACATGGGAGATATAGCAGCATCGTGGGCATTACAAGTTGGTATCAGAGCCTTCCCGACTTAGGAGCCCCCTGCTTGAGCGAATCATTGGCGTTGTTGAGTCTAGAAAGATGTTTTGAGTCATTTAAGATTATATATATCGGAGAGTAGGATTCTTTTTACTCCTCGGACCCTTCGTCGCTTTGGTGAGGCATCCTGACGTAGAGTTTTGACTCTCCTCTTCTCAAATTTCATTAAAAAAAATTTAGGATCACGCGGGTATCTTGGAATCGTTCTGATGGTTTTATGACGAGAAAATTGTTCTTGGTGCCTCCTGACATTTAGGGGTTGTGGCATTGTCCCGGGGAGTTGAGCTCCGAGGTGTTGTCGTCACAATTTTATCGTTGCAGTTCTGGAATACCTGAGTTTAGTTTCGCCAACATCGAAAATCCCTTTTATGCAGTTGTTGGTGAGATAACCTCGACGCCACCCAATACTGGGGCGGGAGTTCGGGAGTATTGCCATAACTCGTATAATGGATGCATTTCGAAGGTTGAGGTAAACGATTTCCGAAGGTTTCTTGGTTATGTGTTGAAGGATGGATACAGCTGGATGTAGGATTTGCTAGTTTTGGTGAGATATTATGCTTCCCCTGTATCCCCAACACCTGATTGCATAACCGGAAAATTTCGGGAGTTTATAAGTGGGAATTCAAGTAGCTCCTAGGATTTCTTTCCGACAGATGTATGATTTGAAATTGGGGTTCGACGTCTAGTGGTCCGCCTATCCACGGTTGGTTTTACTATGGTCTTGTTGTGTTTTAAAGAGTTCTTGGCTATGCTGACTCGGGGACGCTTCATATGTCATGTGCACTGCCTTGTACATGATGGTGCTATACAATCGAGTCCATGTAGGCCCCACCACGAAAACTTCGGACAAAATCTCTATCATATGTTTGTTCCGGCTTATTCTGCAAGCCAATCCTTTGTTTTGTTTTGAGTTGTGGTATTCGAGTTGCTTCAATGTCAAGTGTTGATTCCATACCTTCCCTAAGCGGTGTTCTCATGTTCCTATGTGAATACTAATCTTTCTTGATCTTCGAGTTTGCCATCTCAATTTCTTCTAAACCGGTGTGTCTCTCTTCAAGTGGATCCATTCATTTTCAACATCCGCAAGATTCAATCTCAGTTTTCTCAACGGTGTTCGTTTCATCCATCCCAAGTTGTCTTTGTTGTCCCTCCCTCCCACCCCTTTTTTTCTTCAAGGACCCAGATTTCTTAATCACGTATCCTTTTATTGATGGGAAGTCTCTCCATTCCTTTCTGTCAATGTTCTTTTTCGGTCATTCTCATGAAGATGCTATGGAAGCTACACGTTCAATATTCTTCATTCTTTTCCTTCTTCCGTGGATTCAATTCAAGCTTTGGTATTGAGCATAGTCTTTCTTTTGCCCAATGCTTTTCTTATGCCGGTGCACCTCATAATCATTCCCCGCTTGATATTCAATTGTTCCGGAGTGCTCAAGATATCTCGAAGATTCGTGTTTCCACTCTGCATCCGTTCAAGCTATTTTGAGGTCTTATCTTATTCAAGCCATTTAATTCAACCGGTGCTTTCTCTCTTTTAAATCGTTCTACGGTGTTTATTTTTATTGGGCCCTAAACCACAGGTATTTTTCCAGGATCTTACCTGACTCTTCTTATTTTTCCGGAGCTATCCTCAAATTATTTCAAAGTTTGACATAAGAATGAATTGTCATCAGTCAAATGTTTTTTCTCCAAGATCTTTCAAATTCTTTTCATCGTTGGTTCAACTTTTCCATTCTTCATTCTGGAGTGCCTCAACAATTTGGTGGTGTTTCTCGTTGTCATTCTCGGATTTGAAGACCGAAGAAGATTTTCTCTTTAATCTTGCTCCATTCTCTTCAAGATTCGTGATTCTAGCTTGTTGCCATCCTCTCATAATTGTTTTGAACGTGAGAATTCTTTTCACCTATCCGGAGCAATTCAAGAGTCTTCTCAATTTGTTATCCGGAGTCCATCAATTCAGGTTTATTCATTCTCAGTTTGCAGTTATCATTCTCCGATCTTACCGGTGCATCGTTCAAGTGATCTCTAATCGGTCCATGATCTATTATATTCACTTGTATCTAAATTCTCTCAAGCAAATTCGTCCATTTGCAAATTCTTCTTGGTGTTTCTTTATCTTTACTTCATTCGTTTTTAATTCTTACAGTGGTTCATTCAAGATTTCTTTTCCTTCGTTATCATATCAATTTATTCATTCTTCCACATTCCTACCTGTGGTTCGTGGAAGACATTCTCAAGTTTATGCTATATCTCTCTTAATTTTTTTCTACGAGAATAAGTAGTATGCCAAATCCGTTGCTTTTCATCAATCTAAATTGGTGAAGGATAAGCATAATGTAATTATTATTCTTGTTTTTTTTTTGACTGTGATTATTTTTATTGTTTCATCCATATGTTAATATTTTCTTCCGGAGTTTGTTCACGATGATTAAATTCCTGATTTCAATTGTTCATCCTCTATTTTTCCTGGAGTTCCAATCTTTTCCAACTATTTCACCACGGAGATTCATCTAAATCGGTACAGGGATTCACCTTGTGTTTTCAACTTCCTTTTCTTTTCGTCATCCTTTTGTTTACCGGAGTTCTTCATGGAGACTCTACATGATGGTTCATCAAGGATTTTTTCCCCTTCTCGAAGCGTTCATCAAGATTCTTTTCACAGGAGCTCAAGCATTCTTCATCTGGTAATCCGGAGTGCAATTCTTTCAACCATATCATTCGAGGTGGCATTATGTCATTCTTGATAATTTGAGTTCATGTTTCATGCTTCACATGTTATTAAGAATGAGGTATTTTAAATCCATCAACCAACTAGTTGGAGCTATCTTCTGTCATGTTTCACCTAAAGCCTTCCCTAAGGATTGTTGCTATCTATGGTGATCATAAGTGACCCAAATTCTTCTTTTATCCTCCCGGTGAAATAGCTTCTCGTCTAATTGTTCTTATCAATTCAATTCTTTTTCCCGTGAGTGGCAGGTTGTCATGTCATAATTTGAGATGTATTCCATAAGACCATATCAATCTTATTCTTTTCGTTGTTGATTTCCCAACAACTCCGTTCAATCCTTCTTTTTATGGATGCTCTCCCAAATTCATTTCAGGCAGAACTTGTTGTCTTCTTCTCTGTTCTTTTGTTTTCCATTCTTATATTTCTTCCGGAGGCATTGTGATGATGTTCTCTTCACTCATCATCTCTTATTGTGAAGTTCATGTTCTTTCTTTTGCTTATCCATCCAATCGGAGTGTCGTGTTTCATTCGAGCTCTCTCATCTTATCAAATCTTGACTCCCTTCTCAACTGGAGTGATGTCTAAGATCTTTCTTACCCATTGTGCCATTCTTTCAATAGTTCTGGAGACAATGTGTTGTTGATCTCATCAAGTATGTTCTCATCTGGCCAAGTTCTTATCCAATTCCTTTTCTTTTCAATCGGAGTGCTGCCCGAAGTTGTTGTCCCTTGTTCCTCTTTTAAAATGGAGTGTTTTCAACTTCGTCATCTCCGTTGTATTCTATTCTCAAAATGGCTTAACATTTTCAAGGTTCTTTGATTTCACTCATTGGTCAAAGAAGCAACTTAGTTTTACCTCTTCTCTTTCTCTTCCGTTTTCCCTCCGGTGCCATTCTAGATCTCAGGACGAGATCCTCTCATAGTGGTGGAGTGTTGTAATGCCCCGAGACCATTGTGCCAAGTGTCCTCCAGTTATTCGCTGTTGTTGCCTTGTCATTGCTTGTGTGTCATGCATTGCATATCATGTCATCATGTGCATTGCATCATCATGTTTTGAAAACTTGCATTCGTCCGGGTTCTCCGAGTTCTCTCCGTTGTCCGTTCTGAGCCCAGACACACTTGCACGCGTCTGCGGCATGTCGGAAATAGTATTTTATAAGTGGCCGGAAAATGTTCTCGGAATGGGTTGAAAGTTGGCGTGTGGTCTTATTTTAGTGTAGGAAGATTGCCTGTCAAATTTCATCGCATTCTGAGTTCGTTTGACGCCCCAACGGATAACTATAGCGGCATTATAGTTTGTCTAACGTCGGACGTTTTCGGTCTCCGGAAACAGATGTTGGGCCCTCTCTCTCTCTTCTCCCCCTCGCAGTCTCGCTACAGCCCACCTAGTCCATCCTCCTTCCCCTCTTCGCTTCCGGAGTTGTTCGATGCGACCGCACGGTCCGAAACCCTCTCTGCACAGTGCATCGAACCCCTCACGTGTGCGTCCGAAATTGTCCCGGACCCGACCCAGGAAATCGTCACCGTTGGATCCGGATCATCCCCAAACGTCTACAAAACGTCACTGTTTTCTTATTTGGGCCCCCTAGGCTATTTTTCCCGACCATCCGATTGTTATCGGAGGGACCCAAATGCCCTACCTTAACCCACCTACTATATATAGTCGGTGCATTTCTAGACCAAACCCTATTTTGTAGGGATCCTCCCCTGTCCAATCGCCGCCGCCGCCAGTCAACCACCCCTCTTACCCCACGGGATCCCTCCCGATACACTCCATCATAGCCAACCACCGTCCTTCATCGTTTTCAGATCCACCCAATAGCCGCAGCCATCCATCCATCCGATCCAGCGACTCCTCACCCCGAGCCACCTCTAACCCGCAGCCTCGTGCTCGGGACCAAGCAGGAGCTCGTCCACGAGCAGAACAGGTGAGCCCCGCCGGCCGTCCGTTGCCTCCTTGCTTCACCACCTTTCTCTCTCTCCCTCCCTGACCTCTCTTGCTCTCGTGGAACAGCAGACTCGTCGGATCTTCGCCGGAGCAGAAGCTCCATGACCATGCCCGCCTGATGCTCAAGCCACCACCAAGAACCGCTCCATCGCCATGAGTTCCGGCGTCCAGGACCTCCCCCGCAACCATCCAACTTGTGCCCGGCCTCCTCGCTGTGCTCTGTCGTCCTCTGCCCGGCGATCCACACAGCCGCAACCTCTATGGCCGAGTTCGCGCCCGACGCCGAGCTCCAGATCCTTAGCCACTGCCTCACCTGCCGTCGCGGATCATCTTCGCGCCATCCCCACGGTCGGATCCATGCCATCCATGGCCTCCCCGCTTCGTCCTTTCGCCTGAGTCGCCGCAAGTCCGTCGACCGAGTCGCCGCCGCTGCCTCTGCTTCACCTGAACCGGGGTCCTCGTTCTGCTTCAACCCGCGCCAAGTCCCCTGCCGCCATGGACGTCCCGACGCAGGAGCTCGCCGTCGACCGCGCCCAACGTCGCCAGCGTCCGGATCCGTCGAGCCCAGGTCTCTCTGGCCTCTCCGTCGCGGGATTCTTCGCGTCCTTCGGTTCATCCAGTTGCCGCCTGCATCGAGCGGGACAACCCTGCGTTGACCCCGTGCTCGATTTGGAAGCAAAGCCGCTCGCTCCGCTTCGACTGCACGCACCTGGGCTGCCTCCCCTTCGGCGGTTGACCAAGGCCCATCAACGCCAGGTCACCCAAGGCCCAGGGTGAGCAGCCCCTGGCCTGTCCTCTGATGGGCCTCCTGTTCAGATGCGGCTCACATAATGTTTTTCCTAGTCCTGCGAATTTGTCTATTAATCCAGTGGTTTTCCTATTTTGCACAATACCCCATGTTCTTCATGCATTTCATTACTCACAAACGGTGCATCACATGTAAAAACTTTATATATGAAAAATGCTTAAAATTGTGTCTAGTTTCATAATTTCCAACTTTCATCTATGTTTGAAATGTTTAAAATGTTGTTTGTTTAAATTTTGCCTATTGCCATGCTAAAATGATTTATTCCATAACTAAATAACTGTAGTTCCGAATTTAATAAACTTTATATGTAAATGGGGTGGAAAATGCCTAGTTTAACATGGTTCACTTTCTTTGCATGTTTAACAACTCTAAAATATGGCTTAGGGCAGAACAGTACCAAATCTATAATATGCTCATGGGGTTTTACCAGAATTGTTGTTCGTTGCTTCCGGCCTCATTTAAACTTGACTAGATAGGTTGTTTTACTTTGCTTCACCCTCTTGCCATGCTAACAACATTTAATCTTGTTGGGTACATAAACGAGATCGAACTAAATAACTTGAATGTGGTGTTTCGTCAATATGCAACTCGTTGCATATCGAGCTCCATTTAATTTGTAGGATTGCTTGTGCACTTTGCCATGCCATGCCTCATTAAACCGGACATGCATCATACTTGTTGTGCATCATGCCATAATTTTGTGGTGGTTGTTTACTATGTTGTTTGCTCCTTTCCAGTGTTGCTTCTTCGCGTAGGTTCCGATAACATCATGTTGTGAGGATTCGTTCGACTACGTTCGTTTATCTTATTCATGGACTCGTTCTTCTTCCTTGTGGGATCTCAGGCAAGATGACCATACCCTCGAAATCACTTCTATCTTTGCTTGATAGTTGCTCGCTCTTTTTGCTATGCCTATGTTGCGATACCTACCACTTGCTTATCATGCCTCCCATATTGTGAAGCCAAACCTCTAACCCACCTTGTCCTAGCAAACCGTTGTTTGGCTTTGTTACCGCTTTGCTCAGCCCCTCTTATAGCGTTGTTAGTTGTAGGTGAAGATTGGAGCTTGTTCCATGTTTGGAACATGGATATTTTGTTGGGATATCACAGTATCTCTTATTTAATTAATGCATCTATATACTTGGTAAAGGGTGGAAGGCTCGGCCTTATGCCTAGTGTTTTGTTCCACTCTTGCCGCCCTAGTTTCCATCATATCAGTGTTATGTTCCCGGATTTTGCGTTCCTTACGCGGTTGGGTTATAATGGGAACCCCTTGACAGTTCGCGTTGAATAAAACTCCTCCAGCAAGGCCCAACATTGGTTTTACCATTCGCCACCTAGCCTTTTCTTTCCCTTGGGTTCTGCAGACTCAAGGGTCATCTTTATTTAAACCCCTGGGCCAGTGCTCCTATGATTGTTGGTCCAACCTGTCAGCTGCCGGTGGCCACCAGGGGCAACTCTGGGCTGGCCTACCGGAACCTTGGACAATCCGGTGTGCCCTGAGAACGAGATATGTGCAGCTCCTATCAGGATTTGTCGGCACATTCGGGTGGCTTTGCTGGTCTTGTTTTACCATTGTCGAAATGTCTTGTAACCGGGATTCCGAGTCTGATTGGGTCTTCCCGCTAGAAGGAATATCCTCCGTTGACCGTGAGAGCTTGTGATGGGCTAAGTTGGGACACCCCTGCAGGGTTTTGAACTTTCGAGAGCCGTGCCCGCGGTTATGGGCAGATGGGAATTTGTTAATGTCCGGTTGTAGAAAACCTGAAGATGACCTTAATTAAAATACATCAACCACGTGTGTAACCGTGATGGTCTCTTCTCGGCGGAGTCCGAGAAGTGAACACGGTGTTGGAGGTATGCTTGACGTAGGTTGGTCTAGGATCACTTCTTGATCATAGTTGTTCGACCGTGCTTTTGCCTTCTCTTCTCGCTCTCATTTGCGTATGCTTAGCCACCATATATGCTAGTCGCTTGCTGCAGCTCCACCTCATACCTTTTACCCTTCCTATAAGCTTAAATAGTCTTGATCACGAGGGTGTAAGATTGCTGAGTCCCCGTGACTCACAGTTACTTCCAAAACCAGTTTGCAGGTGCCGTTGAACCGTGCAGATGACGGGACCAAGCTCAAGGAGGAGCTCGATGAAGATCTTGTCCTTTGTGTTGTTCCGTTTCCAGTTGTTCGGTAGCGGAGCACAATTGGGATCGATCGGGGATCTGTGTAGCTTTTGGGGTAGTCTTCTTTTATTTTGGGTTCCGTAGTCAGACCTTGATTGTATCTGGATGATGTAATGCTTTATTCATGTAATTGTGTGAAGTGGCGAGTGTAAGCCAACTATGTATCATTTTCCCTTAATATATTACATGGGTTGTTGTGAAGATTACCTCACTTGCGACATTGCTTTCAATGCGGTTATGCCTCTAATTCGTGCTTCGACACGTGGGAGATATAGCCGCATCGACGGCGTTATAGATGGTATGGATCGGATCTAAGAATCCCCATCCCTTTAGTAGACAATTTATTTATCTGGCTAAGGGGGCGAATGTAAAAACGCCCTAGCGCCTCTTATTCATTCAACGCGTGGGAGATAGCCCTTATTGGGCACAGAAGCCAAGAGGTTTAACATTTATGAGGCCGAACACTGCTTACAAACACTCGAAAATTGGAGAAGAACCCGCCTTGCAATGCCGAAGACAACACTGCGCGCCGGACTCATCGTCATTGAAGCCTGGTTCAGGGGCTACTGAGGGAGTCCTGGATTAGGGGGCTCCGGACAGCCGGACTGTATCCTTTGGCTGGACTGTTGGACTATGAAGATACAAGATTGAAGACTTCGTCTCGTGTCCGGATGGGACTCTACTTGGCATGGAAGGCAAGCTAGGCAATACGGATATGTATATCTCCTCCTTTGTAACCGACCTTGTGTAACCCTAGCCCCCTCCGGTGTCTATATAAACCAGAGGGTTTTAGTCCGTAGGACAACATACAATCAGACCATAGGATAGCTTCTAGGGTTTAGCCTCTCCGATCTCATGGTAGATCAACTCTTGTAATACTCATATCATCAAGAATAAATCAAGCAGGACGTAGGGTTTTACCTCCATCAAGAGGGCCCGAACCTGGGTAAAACATCGTGTCCCCTGCCTCATGTTACAATCCGCCTTAGACGCATAGTTCGGGACCCCCTACCCGAGATCCGCCAGTTTTGACACCGACAGTGTGCGATCGAGTCTAGCATGGCAGACGGGTTATGCAGAAAACTCATGTGCGATGGGGCACAAATCGCACACAGTTCATATGTTGGCCCGTGTGCCTTACATATTGTTTCCCAAATGGTTCTTTATGACAGACTGTATGGTTTCACTTCGTCATTAGAAATGCTTAATCACCGATACCACACATGCGAAAGAATTTAGTGTGTGTTGCACCACACGCGATTACATTTTGGAAGGCCTCTGGATCACTGCTCCATATCCCCGACTGTTTCTGGGTCCTATGGGAAGCACACCCTATCGCCCACACTCACTTGGCGACGGTCCCAAATGCCGTCGCGGAAAGCGGTTAAAAACCGTTTGTATAGCACCAACGCGTACCAGTGCCATGTCACCTCGGTCACTATTGATAAACTCGAGATGTTTCAAAACACGTTCGAATTCTAATCCAAAATCGAGTGGAACAATAAAAGTAAAGTTAAATATTAAAAATGAAATGTTCGGATTTTAGTATAAATTCCCCTAATCGATTTTCATGTTGGAACCATCGTCTTTTGAAACTCCAAAATTGCCCTTGTCTATTTTTTTGCTTTGAGCAAACAACGCTTAGTGTCCAATTTAAATTCAAACTGAAAGTAAAGCCTTTAAAAATTAATCTAAAACCCTATGGATAGTTCCGCTATATTACAAAGTACTTATGAGGCAAGTTTCTTATGTAACAAAATTTATTTGGATAAAAATAAAATACAAAAAAAAGTAAAAAAACAGAAAAGAGAAAAGGCCTCCCCCACTGGGCCACGGCCGAGCAGGCCACCAGGCCGCCCCACCAGCCGCGCCCAAATCCCCCACTACCCCGAAACCCTAACCCCTGTCGCCCCACTTCCCCTCCCCCAATGTCATTCCCCCCTCCCGATCTGATCTGGATCGGGGATCGATCCTGACGCCCTGGTCGCCTGATGCCCCGGCTCGTCACCGCCGCCTCGCGTTCGCCGGCACTGCCCGTCGGACCGCCCCGTCCTCCTCACCTCTCCGTCATCCCCTCGTTACTGGGCCGCACTCGCTCGTCGTCACCATGCGCTACCATCGCCGCCCGAAGGCCTCGCCGTCGTCAGACCTCCCCACCGGACCTCCTCATCTCATCCTTGCCGGTCTACCCCAGGCCTCGCCGCCTCTTCCCTGCAATGTTAGTGAGGCCCCCGGCCTGCACCTTCCCTACTTCCCCGTCCACCCTTTCCTCTCTGTCACCGGGGCAAGCGCGCCCTCAACAGGGTCGGGCACGCCCGCTGTCACTATCCCCCTTCCACCCGCTCGTCCCTACCTGCCACTGCAGCTCCAGCCACTACCTCGTCTCTGCGGCTTCGGGCTGCCTCCGCTGTCAGCCCCGCATGACCGCCCCACACCGTGCCAGCAGCCGCGCCACATGCGCATGCCCTCCTCCCATGTGCCCTCTCATGCGCTCCCATAGCTGGCCGGTGCCCCGCCGTGCCCCCTGCTCCTAGTTGCTGCAACTGCTTTCTGCTGCTGCCCTGCTGGACCTTATCCCCTCGCCACCGCTCGTCGCAGCTGCCGTGGCGCGCCAACCCGCCTCCCGCACTGTCCTGTTCACCTTGCCCGGCCCTCGCACCACAGCCCCGCCTCTGCGTCCGCCTGCGTCGCGCCGCGCGCCCGCCCCCTTCTCTCGCTGACCGCAGTGCCCGCTCGAGTGCCCATCCAGGCTCCGCCAATTAACCCGTTAGCCCACACCCGCTTGGCCCCTGGCCTACGACATGTGAGGCCGCCCCCTGAGAACGTTAAAAAAATATAATAGAAAATTAATTAATTAATTAAAGAGTTAATTAACTTAATTAACATGTGTTAGTTAATCTAATAACCTAATTAGTCTATTTAATTTGTTAGGTTAGTAAAACAATGTATGACAAGGGGGCCCGACCCCCTGTTGACCAGTCAAAGTTTGACTTGAAAACTGGGACACCTTGGACCCACATGTTAGCCCCTCTGGTACACTTATGTGTACCCAGAGCTGGGTGCACCTAGCAATTCACATTTATTTCGAATTAAATTAAATTCAGAAAATGTATAAAACTTTGAAAATGAATATAAAATAATTGTAGCTCGGATGAAAATACTTTGTACATGAAAGTTGCTTAGAACGACGAGGCCAATTTGAATGCGCGGCCCGTTTGTCAGCCACACGTCCCTAGCATAGTGAACATGCAACATTTCACCTCCGGTTCATCTATCCGAAAACATCAAACACTGGGAAAACTTTCCCGGATGTTTCCCTCCTTCGCCGGTACCACCTACTGTCGTGTTGGGGTCCACCTAGCACCGCTCATTGTCATGTCATGCATCGTCATGCATATGTTTGCATTATATTTATTCTTTCTTCCCCCTCTTCTATCGTTAGACACCGAGATCGGCGCCGCTGCTACCCAGTACGACTACGGTGTTGATGACCCCTCCTTCTCACCGGAGTGAAAGTGCGTTAAGTCGACTAGAGGGGGGTGAACAGGCGATTTTTATGAATTCTTCACTGAGGAATTTTAGGGTGAGAAAATTCCTAAGCGAAGAACTACTTGCGGCGAAATAAGAACTCAGGTGCAAACATAACAGAGTGGTAGCACAATCATCATGAAGAAATGAAACCAAGCGCAGAGTACTGAAAGCGTAAACACATGATAAGCAGGCTGAAGACAAACTAGCTGAAGAAATTGAACCAAGGAAATTGAGAAAGTCTTCAGTCAAAGTCTTCAAACGGTAGCGATCAAGTATACAACATAGTAATGGGGAAATGGAAGGGTTGAGGAAATAGAACCAGTTAGCTCGGTGAAGACAATGATTTGGTAGACCAGTTCTAACTGCTGTGATAGTCGTACATCTGGTTGGAGCAGCTAGGTATTTAAACCTACGGACACGCATTCCTAGACACACAGTCCTCACTGTATTCTCCTTGAACTAAGGTCACATAGACCTTGTCCAATCACTCGTGGTAAGTCTTCAGGTGACTTCGAAACCTTCACAGACTCGGTCACTCAGCGATCCACAATTTCCTCTTGGATGCTCTAGACAATGACGCCTAACCGTCTGAAGTATGCATAGTCCTCAAAGGCAACAAGCGTCAGTTCCACACAGGAATAATCTCTTCAGTGATGCTCAATCACTTGGGTTTGTAGCTGTTTGGTTTGGGGTTTTGGGTTTTTTCTCACTTGATAATTTAGCTCAAAGTCCTTGGAGGATGGGATGCTCTCAATGACAAGTGTCCATTTTTCACGGAGCAGCCAACCAGCTAGTGGTTGTCAGGGCAGCTATTTATAGCCTAGGGACTAGCCCGACATGATAAGACATAAATGCCCTTCAATGATATGACCGTTAGGTGGGTAGATATTTTGGGATAGCTGGCACGTAGCACTGCAACGGTCGGAAATTTGGCTACCAAATTCCTCAGGGCTATCATGTTCCTCACTTGTAGGCAATCCGCACTGGCAAATTCCTAACTCCTTAGTCTGAACAAATTCCTCAGAGACCAGAAGAACTTCTTCTCTGTCACTGAATAAATTGACTGAGCTGTATGAGATTTCCAATGTCTTCACTCAAAGGTATTGGTAGGTGTAGGATTTTGAGATGAGCATCACTTGGAAACTTTTCCTTAGTTTTACCTCGACCCCCTTTAACTGTACGGTGTTTCCTATGACTCAAGAAAGAGAAAATGAAACTACGAAAACATAAGTCTTCACGCTTCATATTGCTCGCATGAATATCAAGTCTTCATGGTCAAATCAATTTCTTCACTTTCAAAGTCTTCAAAAAGCCAAAGTCTTCAGTTGAAGACATTCATTTTTAGGGGTCAACTTTCTCTGTAAATATCAAACTCCTCATAGACTTATAGACCTGTGTACACTCACAAACGCATTAGTCCCTTAACCTATAAGTCTTCAATACACCAAAATCACTAAGGGGCACTAAATACACTTACAATCACCCCCTTTTTGTTGATTGATGACAATATAGGTTAAGATTCCAACAGGGATAAACATATGAAGTGTAAATACTAATATTGAGGAATTTGGTTGCAAGATATAGAAGAAAATCTCCTTGAAGATGTGCATAGTGAGGAATTTGCTTTTGAAGCAATGCACATTTGAAGAGTAGAATCGTGGAGATCTACCCCTATATCTTGTAATTCATACACGCATTAACATATGATATGAAGAATTTGAAATGCATGATAAAATATGGTGGCTAATGTAATTCAGCATGCGTGCACTAACATATATGAGGAAATAGCATGCAGAGTAACATAGCGAAAGTATCAGACCACCATCAGATTTAAGATTACAACTCGATCCAACAAAGTTTTCAGAAGAACGAGAGTTGTAACTTAGCAAAAAAACGCCCATATAGATAGACCCGCTTGAAGAGTAACTCAAATTTCTCCCCCTTTGTCATCGGATGACCAAAAGGGACGAAAAGTGAGGACTAACGCCCCTGAAGAATATCATCACAAAGTCGATGGAGGAGCGCCAATGTTCTTGGGGTCGGTTGTTGAAGTAGGGCCTGCCGCAGTGTCGTCCAAATCTTCATGTTCATCAGTCTCGCGCAATGAAGAATAAGAGTTGGCCACCAAGTGAGGAATTTTTGACCTTCTTGAATTTCTTTGAAGGCGGATGAGACCAGTCAAAGTACTGCTTGAAGCCCATCTACTTTAGATCTTCTTCACCATAGAGATGAGACAGAACATCCTAGGTGCGAACAAATACTTCATGGAGGTAGTAATGGTTCTTCTTCACTGAATTCTGGGTGATGGTCATGTTCTGAAGAATTGAACCAAACTGATGCTTGACCCATTTATGATTGCGATCGACCTTCTGGTGAAGACTGAGGAGAAGCTCATGATTAGTCAACACCCTTGGAGCTGTGCCTTGAGGATTTTTCTTTGAAGCATTGGCAGAAGAGTCATGCGTGGCAGAGTCATCATTGGTGGAGTAAGATGCAGCTTTGCGGAACATACCATCTAATGGACGAATGCCTTCTTCAATAACAACAGTTGCCTTGTCCTTGTCATCAGATGAGGAAATAGGTCGTTTGAAGACTTCAATGGGCGGCAAGTAACTAAGATGATTCTAAAAGTCAGCCTTGTAATTGATTGAAGACCTTGATCTGAGGAATCTCATAATCCAAAGATCATAAGGCTTTAACTCAAAAGGTGACAGTGCAACGTTTGCCAGAGTCCTCATGAAGAAATCACGGTAGTTGATTGGGACGCCATGGATGATGTTGAAGAGCAAATTCTTCATGATGCCAACGACTTCTTCTCCATTAGAGTCGTGGCCTTCGATTGGACTCAATGTCTTGGTCAGAATGCGATAGATGGTCCATGGCACATACATCAATTTCTTCACGAGGAATTTGGTTCTAGGGGCTTGACCAGCCTTCAGCGGCTTCATTAACCCTTGCATATAGTGATCTGATAGCTCAGGTTCATGGTAGATGAGATGCGCACCTTCAAGAGGAGGACTGATAGGCAGGGCATGAAGCAATTCATAGGCCGGTGCTTTGAAGTGAGTGTTTTCTGTCATCCAATCCAGCACCCATGAATTCACATCTTCAGCATTGTCGGTGATGTGCAGTGTGGCGTAGAACTGAAGAATTAGTTCCTCATTCCAGTCTACGATGTCGGTGCAGAAGTTTAGCAGCCCAGCGTCATGAAGAACACTGAGGACAGGGTGAAGCACAGCAGTGATTCCATGTCCACATGAGGAATATGCTCATGGTCAAAGATCTTGTCCTTACCAAAAAGTAGTGAAGAGTAGAAGTTGGCTTGGCTGACAGTCTAGAAGCGCTTCCTTTGAAGACGAGCAGAGTCATATGGAGTGTAATCAGTGAAGAACACATGCTCGTGCAAGAAGTCATCAGCCTTGAGCTTTTACCTTTTAGAGGAGGGATTCTTCGGCTTGGGCTGAGGAATATCAATCAATGCCTTCACAGTTCCAGGAATCACAATCTTAGGAGCCACAGGCTGAGGAATTTTAATTTCTGCTTTAGTAGCAGCTTGGGTCTTCATTTCTTCAGCAACATCAGCATCAACACTAGTGACTCGAATTTCTTCATGAATGGAAGGTGTGGCTTGAGGTTCGTTAGAGCCCATTTGAATTTCTTTAGTCTGGACAGGGGACTGAGGAATCTATTGTAGTGGGGTGAACAGTGGTGAGTTAGGGTGCTGACTGTGCCAATAGTCATCATTCAGCACCGGAGTGGAGCACCCAATGTCCATGTCTTCTTTTTCATCCATTTCCTCAACGCCAGCCTCTTCAGCAGTGAACTGAGGCATGGGCGATGATATCACTAGAGTGGATGTAATGTTGTCCACATCAATTTCTTTGTCCAACTGCTCTAACGAAGCAGCAGAAGGAACATCTTCATCAGATCCGCTTGGGATCTCATAATCCTCACCAAAGGGAACGAGTTCCTTTGATGGCATGCTCGAAACTGGAATACCATCAATGGGACTTGTTAGAGGCTTGGACTTCTTAGGTGCTGAAGACTCTGAAGTGGCGGATGCTTTCATTTTCTTCACAGTTGCTTTCTCTGCAGCTTTGGTTTTCTTCACTTCTGATGCAGAAGGAAGAGTGGGGCTGCGCATTGGTGCAGGAGCACCAGCGGAAATTGGCTCATTTTCATCAGGCACAACTGATGTAGTTGCCCTGATTGGTTCAGTTTCTTCAGGAACAGCGTTAGATGCTTCAGCTGGTCTGGCTTGTTCTTCAAGAGCAACACTAGTGGTTTCCCTGGCAACTTCATCAATGGCTGGAATAGCTTCATCAGCCCTAGTACTTTTAGTTTCTTCAGTAGCCTGATTTTCATCAGTGGTGCTGGCATGACCTTCAGTTGTCTGGGCAGATGCTTCAGCCTGAGGAGATTCACGTTGCGTTGGAGCAGCAACATTTAAGGTGAATCCTTCAGTCAGTCTCACAAATCTGAATTTGGCTCCAAGCCAATCTGTATGGTAGACATTGAATTCATCACTGAGACTTTTGTTCTCAGACTATATAGCAACAAGTTCATCAGTTGTCATGTTGACAAGATTCTTCTTCAAAAAACGCTCCTTCTTGTACTGAGCTTTCTTCAGCTTCCTGGTCTTCTCAAATTTCCATTTTTCTTCACTGATGAAGGCAGTTAGCATGTGACTTTGGCCAGGAGTGAGCTTGAAGTCTGGCATAGGTGTGTTTGGGTCATTGTGCCAGAGATCAATGAAGTCAAGAATTAGCTTTGAATCCAACATCAATGGCACATTTGTGCCCTTGGCTCTAGTGGCCCTTTGCTGTCTATCTCTGATGATTTCTTCGAGTTCATCATCATCAACTTCGTCGTCACTAGACGGCACATGAAAGGCAACCTTCTTCTTATGAGGACTCGGTCTAGTGCCTCGTCCAGTAGTGGCCTTTGTCTTCAGCAAAGTGGGGCCAGTTGAGGATTGCGGAGGAGGTGAAGAACTTGTAGTGGCTCCTGAGGCAATTGAGATGCCTTTGGTCCTTTGACACGAGGCGAGATGCGTAGGTGCTGAGGACTTTGCCAGAGGAGCAGAGGACTTTAGAGGAGCTGGAGCAGCATGAGAAATTTGTTGTGAGGGCTTCGCAGAACTGGGTCGTGAGGGCATTGCTGAGGTGCTTGGCCATGAGGGCATTGAAGCAGAGGCACTGGGCTTATGCGCGGGCTTCTTGGGCTTGCTAGCGGAGGCCTCGGTAGTGGCAGCAGCAGCAGAGTCTTCATTGAATTTCTTCACTGCCTCTTTTGTCATCTTGGCCAGCTTAGCTTGACGCTTGGCCCATTCATCAGGATAGTCCTCACCGCGCTTCAGGCTAGTGGGATCAGCTTCTTGGCCAGGTGCCAATGGAGGTCTTGGGCAAGGAGGGTGAAGAGTGAATTTCTTCATGTACTTTGGGGTTACATACCTGTACTCCCTCCATTCCCGTGCCCATCTCCTCTCAATTTTCTGAATGCGCACTTTGCGCTCATTCTTTGTTTCCTCAGGGGTTTAAAAAGCAGTGTTGAATTCCAGTCTCTTACCTCCCTTATGAGGTTTCTTCCCATCATCCATTTTCTTTAGCCGAGGATTTTGAACAATTGAGTTTTCTGACGAGGTATGCAACTTTTCTTCGAGGAATGCTGCAAATGAGTTAAGTTGATGAGAACCTAGTGATTCAGCAGCGGACATGAGTACATGTGAACAGAGTATAGGTGCGAAGAATTTGGAGAGGTCATATGTGTTCTCAATTTTTTTTTGCAAAAAGAACAAGTTTGAGGAATTTGACCAGATGTGTCTTGAGGAATTTCACTAAGCGTTCTTTGACTTAGGTTCCAGAGTTGTATAGATTGAAAATCCACACAATTGAGGAATATTGAAGAAAAATGTTTCTTAGACAAACAGATCAAGAACAGATGTTCATGTGAGGTGTTTAGAGTGTGAAGATTGAAGAATAAACACCTTTTGAAGATTTGTGGAAATCATCAGAATCAACAAGGGCGGTAAAAGTAACTTTTAATTACCCTTGATGAAGAACACAACGAACTGGGAATGTAGATTGGAAGTTCGTCAGCCAGATCTTCCACGCCCTAACTTGGCACAGCAAGACAGCTATGGCGACGACGAGGTTGAGGCAACGAAGCTCTTCCTCACCGGCGATGATGGAAGTAGCGACAGCGCTAGGTTTGAGAGCTTGAGCGAGGGAGTGAGGTTGAGCAGAGTAAAAACAGTCTAAGGAGGGTGAGGGGTATATATAGTCGAGGTGAAAAACCGTTCGCCCGAGGAAAATGGACGAACGTGCCCCTGACCCTTCTCATCCTAGCGACATGTGTCACCCACGTACAGAGCGGTGGCGATCATGTGAGATCGTGGGTGAATAGATAAGTCTTATCATGGTATGTGGAATGGTTTGGGCGGAAAAAAGGAGAAAATTTAGATCAGAAAGTTTTAATGTTTCTTTCGCAAATTCTTCAGCTGACAAGGACACAGTGAAGATTTTGAACCGGTTTCAAATAGAACGCACAAGAAGAATTTGTGAATAGACTGGGTTGAGTGTAGCATAGAGGGGGAAGGGTCCGATCACATTGTGACACCCCAAAATTTTGGCCTTGTTTTAATGGAATAAAATTTTGCCAGGATTTAAAACTTTGAATTTTTGAGCTCCTTTTTTATTTTTTTTAAGTCATTTCCTTCCCTGTTATGGTGAGTTTTTCCCAAAGAGAAAACTTTTCAAAAATGTTGTTGGACTTGTTTAACCTCTCAAGAAAAACTTTCCTTTTACCAGTGTAACTAATTAAATAATTAGGTTGCTTGATCTTTATTTTCTTGAAAAGGGTTTTTCTAGGTTAAATGGCCTTATTTGAACTACAACCATTTGATAAATTCACTTAAAATTCCCACAAAAATTTGGAGATGTCATGTGATGTTTCTAAATCACTTTTATGCTAAAATATATTTCATTCATGAAATATTTTGAGCCCTACACTCAATTTTTCTTCTCTGGTCCAGAGTGCTTTTTGCACTACAACCTATTTAAATATTTCTTTAAAACTTCTACCAAAATTAGGGGAGGTCAGTAGGAACCTATTATTTCACTTTGTGCAAAAACCTATTTATGTTCTTTGAAAAATTTGAGTGAATCAACCTCATCTTCATTCTGGACCAACTTGATGGTTTGTACAGCAACCATGTTTTTACTTGCTCTTTAACCCTTGATCATTTCTCCTACTTGTAGTCCCCCATGTTAAACCCTTAAGTCCAGGAGCATGCACCTTTTGGATCATTTTTGGTTCATGAAATAATGTCATATATTTCCTGTCCAGAATTGAAATTCTGCTAAAGTTACACTAACAAGTTTCTGCTTTTGGCCAATTAACCTCACCACTCTCACTTTCATCCACAGAGACACTGATCTGGAGATTTTGGCCACTCCAAGAAATGCCTAAGTGCCCTTGGCATTTTGTCAAACACCTTTCAGGCATGATCAGTTTTGACATGAATCCTTGTTTGCACTATGGACTTAATCCCCTGGCCAGACCAGCATGTCCAATGGTTTTGCCTTAAACTATAACCCCACCCTGCTAACTTTCTTGTGGTTTGGAGCCCCCTAACATGCCATAGCATTTCATCAAACACTTTCTGTGTGTGCACTGGGCGCGCCCAGAGCAAGCGTATTGCAGCCGCGCGCCTGAGCCGACACGCTGGCCCCCCTGGCTTTGGCCCACACGGCAGCATCATGCCACGCGCTCCCCTTCTCTCAGCTACGCGCCAAGCCGCCCTCGCCGCGCTCGGCAGGCCAAGCACTAGCCGCCGCCGCCGCCTGACAGCCCTGCGCCGTGCAGCGCCGCCCAAGCCACCCCGGCTCGCCACCTGCCCCTGTGAGCAGTGCGTGCTCATCCGCAGCTTCGTCCCCTAGCGCTCGTCGCCGCCACGTCGCCCTAGCCACAGAGAGGCGGTTCGCCGGAGAGCTTATCCACGGCCGCCGCGGAACCGACCTCGTCGCGCTATAAATGGACACCCCGAGCCCCTCTGAGCACGCACGCGACCTCAGACCACCCCTATGGCACCCCCCCTAGCTCGCATTCGACCCGGGGAGGCCTCCTTCCTCATCTCCGGCAACTCCTGCCGCCGCCACCGCCCCGGCCAATCCGGCACCTCCAGTATCTCCCCCTCTCCGTTCTCTCCACCAAGAACCTCCTCATCCTCCCGTGAGCCTTTTCCCCTACTTGATTTTGATCGGGAGCCAACGCCGCCACAAAGTCACTTCGCCACCGAAGCCTTCTTCCACCGCGGAGCTCGCCGCCGGCCGCTCACCCCGTCCCCGCCGACCCAACGACTACCGGGAGGACCGCCCCAACCTTACGGGTCCATCCCCACCCTCGGGGGCCCGCGAGGAGCAGCCAAACGCCGGCGACGATCGCCGGAGCCCCACTGGTGACTGGTGAAACCTGACCAGTGGGCCAGGCAGGCCCACTGTCAGTGACACCCCGCGCCGTCCACGTGGTTAAGTGGAGGCATAAAGCCTCAAGTACGCCTCCTCTGTACCGAAAGCGTAATCTCGTCTGAATCGTTTTATTTTCTGTTTTAATTTAAATAACAAATTTGACCAAATCTTTGACTGACTATAACTTTTTAAATATAAGTCCAAATGAAATGATTCTTTTTCCTACCTTCCTCAAATTTGGTCTAGTTTATTTTAAGATTTATTTGAAAAATTTTCAAACAACTTTTTGGTTCTGTTTTTGAAATGTGTGTTAATTCAAATATATTCTTAAATAGGATTTTGGGAGAGAGAAGAAACTTTCAAAAGATTTGGAGTGCACCCTGCCTTTCCACACATTGAAGGCAAGCATTCTGAACCCCAGCATAATATTTTTGGTGTGATCGTTGATACATTTATAACACCACCGCATTTCGAAGGACTTGTTATTTCATGTGATATGATCATATGCATGGGTGCATGTTGTTGATTTCCATGCTATTGGAAATGGACACACTTGTGATGATAATCACCCTCATATGCCTTGCATGCATATCGGCAGGAACCCAGGGAAACCTCTGCCTTGGGTAGGCATGAGTTTGTCGCCGGTCTCCGTTGGGACGGTTATGCCTGGTATGGCATGGTAAGGTGATATGAGAGGTGACTCTGTTGGATGAGAATATATTTGTCATGCTAATCATGCAGGGAATACTTGAACCTCCTGAGTCGACCGTAGATCGAGTCTTGTTCCAGTAACCCCCATACTTGTTTCGTACTACCACTCGTCTCTACAGCAAGTAGAGTACGGTTCAGTAAGTTGTCAACCTCTTTCCAGCACACACCGTACAGAGAGGCCATGGTGGAAGATACCGGTTGTAGCTGGTAGGCAGGCCACCTGGTCCGGGGGCATGGGTGTTTCCGGTTGGGACCGAGAGGGGAGGCCACCCCTTAGAGCGCGCGATATAACTTTGATCCCATGCTACGCGAGGTTGTAGCCTCCCCACTTAGAGTTTGCTTAACAGGTGTCGTGGGTGATTCCAGACACGTGTGAGATAGGCTGGTGTGTGCAAGTTAGGTGTGTTTTCAACAAAAAGACCGTAGACGGAATTAGTCCTGCTGGACTAAAGAAATCCGTTACTCGTGGGTAAAGAGTACACCCTCTGCAGAGAATAAACCTATTCGAATAGCCGTGTCCATGGTTAAGGATTACAGTCTGGGATGGGTCAGGTGTCGGTCTTAGTGTCGGTCTTCGGAGGTGAAACCGTTAACCAGAAAATGGAATTACTACTCGTGACTTGTGATATCTATGATTATTATTATTGTTGACTAACCCGTGATATTATTACCGAATATCTCTAGGATGGTTCTACCTCCGGGATATTCACTATGATCATTTCTTTTAAAGCCCTTTATGTGGCGTCGCCCAGACGCCCAACTGTGGCATTTCTTTTAAAGCCCTTTATGTGGCGTCGCTCAGACGCCCGACTGTGGCATTTCTTTTAAAGCCCTTTATGTGGCGTCGCCCAGACGCCCGACTGTGGCATTTCTTTTAAAGCCCTTTATGTGGCGTCGCTCAGACGCCCGACTGTGGCATTTCTTTTAAAGCCCTTTATGTGGCGTCGCTCAGACGCCCGACTGTGGCATTTCTTTTAAAGCCCTTTATGTGGCGTCGCTCAGACGCCCGACTATGGCATTACTTGTTATTTGTTTCATAAATTTTTATACTACCATGTTATTGCAATTTTTATAAATAACTTGCTTGCACGCATCCGAGATTTATTTATCTTTTGTGACTGACGTCATGAGCATAAAATATTTTTCAACACATCATTGTTATATTATACCTGTGTTCATAATGTTTGCAAGTACATTCAAAGTACTCGCTGGCTTCTCCCTGGCTATTGTCTTGGCCAGATTTTTCTTGCTTGGAGAGGAGCGACGCGATGCCAGCCCCGGAAACCACTCAATGGAGATAGCAGCCTCGCGAAGATAGGAATTTAACCTGGTCAGCTGTTCCCGTGGGAAATGGAGTCCCATAGACACTGATGTTTCAGAACCCGCTTCCGCCATCAACCACTAGAAACCATTTGTTGTACTCACAGGCCAGAATGGTCTTGTACTACATATTTATTTTATATTTTGCTTGGAATTTCTGTATCAAGTTGGAGCCTCATCAGCTAATAGTAATCCTGGGGCTGATGAGCACGACGGTCTTTTCTGGAAATTTATTACCCGGAAAACCCGGTCGTGACAGACTTGGTATCAGAGCCAGGCTGACCATTGGCTAAGCCTATCTTAGCCAGGTCAATAAACTTAGGCAAACCAACCCACCAGACCTTAACCAAACCCCAACCAAGCTTCTCGTGCAAGATAGCCACACAGTGACCCAACACTTTTGGCAGTCGGTGCCCAACCTATCAACCTAACATGTCACTCATGCGCCAGTGACCGGCCCCTAAATAGTCCTTTCTCGCAAGCGTTCGAAGGAAGATTCCGTCCCCTTTTCCCTATAAAAAGGGGCGCGCTAACACCAAACCAGCACAACACAGCCGCTACCCCAAACCGAGCCGCAATGCCCGGACCTATAGTGCACAACGAAACCACAGCAACCAACCTTGGAGGTTTTGTGACCATCCTCGCAAACCTCACCCGTCGTGCCTACGCGTTAGAGGAGCCACCAGAATATGTTGTGTATCAAGGACCCATGAGCGGTGAAGACCGCCAATTCTGGGCCACTGTGCACATTTACGGTAGGAGTCTATCACCCGAGCGTCCCTACCGGTTCACCGGAAGAACAACTTCCTTTGAGTCACAAGCCATCCAGCTAGCCGCTCGAGAGGCTATAGTTCATCTCAGGCACTTGTCGCCCAGATTTAACTGTCGCTCGTTCCACTACTATCCCAGGCGTGAAGGGTATGGTAGACCACCCCAAGTTGCCAATGGAGATCACGAGACGGAGCCCGCATTGTTGCACCTAGTGCGCTATGTAAGTGCACTAGAGGCACTGTTCGACCAGATCACTATTGATCTAATCGCAGCTCGTGGAGAGCTGGTTCGTCGAGCCCCGACGAGAGAAGAAAACGAGCCCAACACCGACAACCCAGTCGTGCTGTTTGGACAACCGATTGAGACCCCGAGATCTGCCCCAGCCATCGGCCAAGGTGCTGCGATAACCCCAGAAGTACTTCGTCGCATACTGGGAGCACACTCCAACGGGGTTGTGGCCAACAATCCCCGCGATGGTCATCATCACTACCCCGACCCTGCAGTTCCTCCGCCATCTCCGACTAATCCCGGCAGAGAGACACGTGGAGAAGCCTCGACATCCACCAGGCACGCCCGTTTAGACATAAACGAGGTAGACTAAGCAGTATGAGTAGCACCAAGTTTCAATGTATCCTCGTTTTGTAATCATGCGACCGCGTATATTAACGCAGCCTGTCTTTGTGCCTCTGTTTTAATAATAGCCTTGCATATTTGGTCAGCGCATAGCTGCATATTTTTCCGGGCACAACTACCAAAACCAACCCGACGACAACCACAGTAACACGTCTCTTTATGAGATATGTGTATCTCTGACACTGACCCGACCTTTGGAGCTAAGCTGGCAAATTTTTACCTTTCACCACGGTAAAACGATCCGGCTCCATTGCTATATAAAGGCCACCTTGTGATCTTACCTAGAAACCCTCACTTTGTGCACAACACTCACGCTTTTTCCTGTCATGCCGAACCCCAGCATTCATCTGAGAACCCCAGATGCAAGCCCAGGTAGCTTTGTCAAAATATTGTGGGATTTTACCCGCAGTACCATGGGTTCTACCCAGCCACCCCAGTACGAGCTGTTCAAATCGAGGATCACCCCATCCACCTCAGAATATTGGGCAGCAGTACACATTCCTCCTGTAGACCCCAACCAAGATCCAACGGAAGTTTCCTTCGTGGGGAAATCTATGCCAACCCCACACTTGGCCATAGAAGCTGCTGCGAAAGAAGCAATTGCTCGTCTTCGATCCGCAGTACCCTATGCCCGCGAACGAGGATATTATCACTTTCCGAGTCGTGCAGCACCCGGAGAAGTAACATCTTTCCCGGTGGACGTATTGAGAGAGACCCAGTTCTGGCCAACCTTATCCAGTACATCATTGCTCAAGAGCATTTAAACCAGCGGGTGATGGATTATCTCCAGAGCCTCGCAAATTTAAATCCTCAGATTGCCATCGGCAGATCACTAAGACCCGACCCGGAGAGACGCATAGATCGACTGGTCAATCCACTTCCTCTGATAGAAGAGGAGTGTATTCCTTTACCAGAGACATTTTATCAGGACCCCGCCCAGTTACCATTTTCATGTTAGACGTCACTACTGTATTTGTTTTTGCAGCATTGATATTTATGTGTGTGACTTATGCGTGATACCCTGAGTTTGTACGACGAGTCAATTATTTGGCTTCTACTAATGTGTGTAGCTTTTGTTGTGGTTTATGCTCCTTTAAATTAACTGTTTTTCCCTCGCAAAACCCTGGAGTGAGATTTTCTTTTCCCTGAGTTGCTACATCTACACTTTCTCACGATGTGGATTATTTAATTTCACTCAGCACCACGAGCAGACTCACAACCATAATCATTCGGACACATACACTGTTTGCAAAACTTTGCAACGGTGTTACATCCAGCTAATCACCCCCTAACAACAGTTAGCACCCGCCACACTCCATCTACTCCTCATGATCACCACCACCGCGGAGAGCCAACACCCGAGCCGCAGCATCACGATACTCGTCGAAGATCATCGCGCACAGGAGCACAGAGAGCCCCAGCAGCGTCGCCAGCCCTCCGCATATCAGGATCACAAACCAGTCCGGCATCGCCTCCGCCATTAGAGCCTCGACCGAGCTTCTGTAAGCAGTAATGGAGAAAGAAGGAGGAGGAGAAGTGAGGCCAGGTGTGAGGAAGAAGAGAGAGGCACCCCGGCTGTTTTTATAGCTCGAGCTCGGTGTACGGTGGGCGAAGTCCACCAACACCGCTCGTCGCCGATCGCCGGTGTTCGGAGTCGAATCCGCGAGCAGTGCCGACAGCGCGCTGGCTCGCGAGGTGAGTGCATGCTGCACCAGCAGCTAGCACGCCGTGCACTACCACGGTACGGCCTAGATGCCCTACACACTAGGCGTCGCCGGTGGAGAAAGCGCGCGGGAGAGAAGAGGAAGAAAGGGCCAGAGGGAGAAGAAGAGGAGACTGACAGTGGACCCCGGGTCCACCTGTTGGCCAGAGAGAGCACTGTTCTCTCGGGTACGACCAGCGTATATCTAAATTTAGGAGTTATCCTAAATTTATATCCAGCGTAGAAATCACCCATTTTTGTCCCGAACCGTAGACTTTCCCGCGCAGCCCCAGTTTTTCACACTGTGGTTTTTCACCACTTATTGCCCTCTCACTATAGCCACATCGTCATTGCGTAATTATTTTCTTAACACCGCTTTTAGCAAATCTCGAGGGCGAGATTTTTTTTAAGGGGGTTAGTATTGTGACACCCCAAAATTTTGGCCTTGTTTTAATGGAATAAAATTTTGCCAGGATTTAAAACTTTGAATTTTTGAGCTCCTTTTTTATTTTTTTAAGTCATTTCCTTCCCTGTTATGGTGAGTTTTTCCCAAAGAGAAAACTTTTCAAAAATGTTGTTGGACTTGTTTAACCTCTCAAGAAAAACTTTCCTTTTACCAGTGTAACTAATTAAATAATTAGGTTGCTTGATCTTTATTTTCTTGAAAAGGGTTTTTCTAGGTTAAATGGCCTTATTTGAACTACAACCATTTGATAAATTCACTTAAAATTCCCACAAAAATTTGGAGATGTCATGTGATGTTTCTAAATCACTTTTATGCTAAAATATATTTCATTCATGAAATATTTTGAGCCCTACACTCAATTTTTCTTCTCTGGTCCAGAGTTCTTTTTGCACTACAACCTATTTAAATATTTCTTTAAAACTTCTACCAAAATTAGGGGAGGTCAGTAGGAGCCTATTATTTCACTTTGTGCAAAAACCTATTTATGTTCTTTGAAAAATTTGAGTGAATCAACCTCATCTTCATTCTGGACCAACTTGATGGTTTGTACAGCAACCATGTTTTTACTTGCTCTTTAACCCTTGATCATTTCTCCTACTTGTAGTCCCCCATGTTAAACCCTTAAGTCCAGGAGCATGCACCTTTTGGATCATTTTTGGTTCATGAAATAATGTCATATATTTCCTGTCCAGAATTGAAATTCTGCTAAAGTTACACTAACAAGTTTCTGCTTTTGGCCAATTAACCTCACCACTCTCTCTTTCATCCACAGAGACACTGATCTGGAGATTTTGGCCACTCCAAGAAATGCCTAAGTGCCCTTGGCATTTTGTCAAACACCTTTCAGGCATGATCAGTTTTGACATGAATCCTTGTTTGCACTATGGACTTAATCCCCTGGCCAGACCAGCATGTCCAACGGTTTTGCCTTAAACTATAACCCCACCCTGCTAACTTTCTTGTGGTTTGGAGCCCCCTAACATGCCATAGCATTTCATCAAACACTTTCTGTGTGTGCACTGGGCGCGCCCAGAGCGCGCGTATTGCAGCCGCGCGCCTGAGCCGACACGCTGCCCCCCTGGCTTTGGCCCACACGGCAGCATCACGCCACGCGCTCCCCTTCTCTCAGCTACGCGCCAAGCCGCCCTCGCCGCGCCCGGCAGGCCAAGCACTAGCCACCGCCGCCGCCCGACAGCCCTGCGCCGTGCAGCGCCGCCCAAGCCACCCCGGCTCGCCACCTGCCCCTGTGAGCAGTGCGTGCTCATCCGCAGCTTCGTCCCCTAGCGCTCGTCGCCGCCACGTCGCCCTAGCCACAGAGAGGCGGTTCGCCGGAGAGCTTATCCACGGCCGCCGCGGAACCGACCTCGTCACGCTATAAATGGACACCCCGAGCCCCTCTGAGCATGCACGCGACCTCAGACCACCCCTATGGCACCCCCCCTAGCTCGTATTCGACCCGGGGAGGCCTCCTTCCTCATCTCCGGCAACTCCTGCCGCCGCCACCGCCCCGGCCAATCCGGCACCTCCAGTATCTCCCCCTCTCCGTTCTCTCCACCAAGAACCTCCTCATCCTCGCTTGAGCCTTTTCCCCTACTTGATTTTGATCGGGAGCCAACGCCGCCACAAAGTCACTTCGCCACCGAAGCCTTCTTCCGCCGCGGAGCTCGCCGCCGGCCGCTCACCCCGTCCCCGCCGACCCAACGACTACCGGGAGGACCGCCCCAACCTTACGGGTCCATCCCCACCCTCGGGGGCCTGCGAGGAGCAGCCAAACGCCGGCGACGATCGCCGGAGCCCCGCTCCGCTCGGGCAAAGGAGGGAGACGACACGCGGCGACTGGTCAAACCTGACCAGTGGGCCAGGCAGGCCCACTGTCAGTGACACCCCGCACCGTCCACGTGGTTAAGTGGAGGCGTAAAGCCTCAAGTACGCCTCCTCTGTACCGAAAGCGTAATCTCGTCTGAATCGTTTTATTTTCTGTTTTAATTTAAATAACAGATTTGACCAAATCTTTGACTGACTATAACTTTTTAAATATAAGTCCAAATGAAATGATTCTTTTTCCTACCTTCCTCAAATTTGGTCTAGTTTATTTTAAGATTTATTTGAAAAAATTTCAAACAACTTTTTGGTTCTGTTTTTGAAATGTGTGTTAATTCAAATATATTCTTAAATAGGATTTTGGGAGAGAGAAGAAACTTTCAAAAGATTTGGAGTGCACCCTGCCTTTCCACACATTGAAGGCAAGCATTCTGAACCCCGGCATAATATTTTTGGTGTGATCGTTGATACATTTATAACACCACCGCATTTCGAAGGACTTGTTATTTCATGTGATATGATCATATGCATGGGTGCATGTTGTTGATTTCCATGCTGTTGGAAATGGACACACTTGTGATGATAATCACCCTCATATGCCTTGCATGCGTATCGGCAGGAACCCGGGGAAACCTCTGCCTTGGGTAGGCATGAGTTTGTCGCCGGTCTCCGTCGGGACGGTTATGCCTGGTATGGCATGGTAAGGTGATATGAGAGGTGACTCTGTTGGATGAGAATATATTTGTCATGCTAATCATGCAGGGAATACTTGAACCTCCTGAGTCGACCGTAGATCGAGTCTTGTTCCAGTAACCCCCATACTTGTTTCGTACTACCACTCGTCTCTACAGCAAGTAGAGTACGGTTCAGTAAGTTGTCAACCTCTTTCCAGCACACACCGTACAGAGAGGCCATGGTGGAAGATACCGGTTGTAGCTGGTAGGCAGGCCACCTGGTCCGGGGGCATGGGTGTTTCCGGTTGGGACCGAGAGGGGAGGCCACCCCTTAGAGTGCGCGATATAAATTTGATCCCATGCTACGCGAGGTTGTAGCCTCCCCACTTAGAGTTTGCTTAACAGGTGTCGTGGGTGATTCCAGACACGTGTGAGATAGGCTGGTGTGTGCAAGTTAGGTGTGTTTTCAACAAAAAGACCATAGACGGAATTAGTCCTGCTGGACTAAAGAAATCCGTTACTCGTGGGTAAAGAGTACACCCTCTACAGAGAATAAACCTATTCGAATAGCCGTGTCCATGGTTAAGGATTATAGTCTGGGATGGGTCAGGTGTCGGTCTTAGTGTCGGTCTTCGGAGGTGAAATCGTTAACCAGAAAATGGAATTACTACTCGTGACTTGTGATATCTATGATTATTATTATTGTTGACTAACCCGTGATATTATTACCGAATATCTCTAGGATGGTTCTACCTCCGGGATATTCACTATGATCATTTCTTTTAAAGCCCTTTATGTGGCGTCGCCCAGACGCCCGACTGTGGCATTTCTTTTAAAGCCCTTTATGTGGCGTCGCTCAGACGCCCGACTGTGGCATTTCTTTTAAAGCCCTTTATGTGGCGTCGCCCAGACGCCCGACTGTGGCATTTCTTTTAAAGCCCTTTATGTGGCGTCGCTCAGACGCCCGACTGTGGCATTTCTTTTAAAGGCCTTTATGTGGCGTCGCTCAGACGCCCGACTGTGGCATTTCTTTTAAAGCCCTTTATGTGGCGTCGCTTAGACGCCCGACTGTGGCATTACTTGTTATTTGTTTCATAAATTTTTATACTACCATGTTATTGCAATTTTTATAAATAACTTGCTTGCACGCATCCGAGATTTATTTATCTTTTGTGACTGACGTCATGAGCATAAAATATTTTTCAGCACATCATTGTTATATTATACCTGTGTTCATAATATTTGCGAGTACATTCAAAGTACTCACTGGCTTGTCCCTGGCTATTGTCTTGGCCAGATTTTTCTTGCTCGGAGAGGAGCGACGCGATGCCAGCCCCGGAAACCACTCAATGGAGATAGCAGCCTCGCGAAGATAGGAATTTAACCTGGTCAGCTGTTCCCGTGGGAAATGGAGTCCCATACACACTGATGTTTCACAACCCGCTTCCGCCATCAACCACTAGAAACCATTTGTTGTACTCACAGGCCAGAATGGTCTTGTACTACATATTTATTTTGTATTTTGCTTGGAATTTCTGTATCAAGTTGGAGCCTCATCAGCTAACAGTAATCCTGGGGCTGAGGAGCACGACGGTCTTTTCTGGAAATTTATTACCCGGAAAACCCGGTCGTGACAGACTTGGTATCAGAGCCAGGCTGACCATTGGCTAAGCCTATCTTAGCCAAGTCAATAAACTTAGGCAAACCAACCCACCAGACCTTAACCAAACCCCAGCCAAGCTTCTCGTGCAAGATAGCCACACAGTGACCCAACACTTTTGGCAGTCGGTGCCCAACCTATCAACCTAACATGTCACTCATGCGCCAGTGACCGGCCCCTAAATAGTCCTTTCTCGCAAGCGTTCGAAGGAAGATTCCGTCCCCTTTTCCCTATAAAAAGGGGCGCGCTAACACCAAACCAGCACAACACAGCCGCTACCCCAAACCAAGCCGCAATGCCCGGACCTATAGTGCACAACGAAACCACAGCAACCAACCTTGGAGGTTTTGTGACCATCCTCGCAAACCTCACCCATCGTGCCTACGCGTTAGAGGAGCCACCAGAATATGTTGTGTATCAAGGACCCATGAGCGGTGAAGACCGCCAATTCTGGGCCACTGTGCACATTTACGGTAGGAGTCTAGCACCCGAGCGTCCCTACCGGTTCACCGGAAGAACAACTTCCTTTGAGCCACAAGCCATCCAGCTAGCCGCTCGAGAGGCTATAGTTCATCTCAGGCACTTGTCGCCCAGAGTTAACTGTCGCTCGTTCCACTACTATCCCAGGCGTGAAGGGTATGGTAGACCACCCCAAGTTGCCAATGGAGATCACGAGACGGAGCCCGCATTGTTGCACCTAGTGCGCTATGTAAGTGCACTAGAGGCACTGTTCGACCAGATCACCATTGATCTAATCGCAGCTCGTGGAGAGCTGGTTCATCGAGCCCCGGCGAGAGAAGAAAACGAGCCCAACACCGACAACCCAGTCGTGCTGTTTGGACAACCGATCGAGACCCAGAGATCTGCCCCAGCCATCGGCCAAGGTGCTGCGATAACCCCAGAAGTACTTCGTCGCATACTGGGAGCACACTCCAACGGGGTTGTGGCCAACAATCCTCGCGATGGTCATCATCACTACCCCGACCCTGCAGTTCCTCCGCCATCTCCGACTAATCCCGGCAGAGAGACACGTGGAGAAGCCTCGACATCCACCAGGCACGCCCGTTTAGACATAAACGAGGTAGACTAAGCAGTATGAGTAGCACCAAGTTTCAATGTATCCTCGTTTTGTAATCATGCGACCGCGTATATTAACGCAGCCCGTCTTTGTGCCTCTGTTTTAATAATAGCCTTGCATATTTGGTCAGCGCATAGCTGCATATTTTTCCGGGCACAACTACCAAAACCAACCCGACGACAACCACAGTAACACGTCTCTTTATGAGATATGTGTATCTCTGACACTGACCCGACCTTTGGAGCTAAGCTGGCAAATTTTTACCTTTCACCACGGTAAAACGATCCGGCTCCATTGCTATATAAAGGCCACCTTGTGACCTTACCTAGCAACCCTCACTTTGTGCACAACACTCACGCTTTTTCCTGTCATGCCGAACCCCAGCATTCATCTGAGAACCCCAGATGCAACCCCAGGTAGCTTTGTCAAAATATTGTGGGATTTTACCCGCAGTACCATGGGTTCTACCCATCCACCCCAGTACGAGCTGTTCAAATCGAGGATCACCCCATCCACCTCGGAATATTGGGCAGCAGTACACATTCCTCCTGTAGACCCCAACCAAGATCCAACGGAAGTTTCCTTCGTGGGGAAATCTATGCCAACCCCACACTTGGCCATAGAAGCTGCTGCGAAAGAAGCAATTGCTCGTCTTCGATCCGCAGTACCCTATGCCCGCGAACGAGGATATTATCACTTTCTGAGTCGTGCAGCACCCGGAGAAGTAACATCTTTCCCGGTGGACATATTGAGAGAGACCCAGTTCTGGCCAACCTTATCCAGTACATCATTGCTCAAGAGCATTTAAACCAGCGGGTGATGGATTATCTCCAGAGCCTCGCAAATTTAAATCCTCAGATTGCCATCGGCAGATCACTAAGACCCGACCCGGAGAGATGCATACATCGACTGGTCAATCCACTTCCTCCGATAGAAGAGGAGTGTATACCTTTACCAGAGACATTTTATCAGGACCCCGCCCAGTTACCATTTTCATGTTAGACGTCACTACTGTATTTGTTTTTACAGCATTGATATTTATGTGTGTGACTTATGCGTGATACCCTGAGTTTGTACGACGAGTCAATTATTTGGCTTCTACTAATGTGTGCAGCTTTTGTTGTGGTTTATGCTCCTTTAAATTAACTGTTTTTCCCTCGCAAAACCCTGGAGTGAGATTTTCTTTTCCCTGAGTTGCTACATCTACACTTTCTCACGACGTGGATTATTTAATTTCACTCAGCACCACGAGCAGACTCACAACCATAATCATTCGGACACATACACTGTTTGCAAAACTTTGCAACGGTGTTACATCCAGCTAATCACCCCCTAACAACAGTTAGCACCCGGCACACTCCATCTACTCCTCATGATCACCACCACTGCGGAGAGCCAACACCCGAGCCGCAGCATCGCGATACTCGTCGAAGATCATCGCGCACAGGAGCACAGAGAGCCCCAGCAGCGTCGCCAGCCCTCCGCATATCAGGATCACAAACCAGTCCGGCATCGCCTCCGCCATTAGAGCCTCGACCGAGCTTCTGTAAGCAGTAATGGAGAAAGAAGGAGGAGGAGAAGTGAGGCCAGGTGTGAGGAAGAAGAGAGAGGCACCCCGGCCGTTTTTATAGCTCGAGCTCGGTGTATGGTGGGAGAAGTCCACCAACGCCGCTCGTCGCCGATCGCCGGTGTTCGGAGTCGAATCCGCGAGCAGTGCCAACAGCGCGCTGGCCCGCGAGGTGAGTGCACGCTGCACCAGCAGCTAGCACGCCGCGCACTACCACGGTACGGCCTAGATGCCCTACACACTAGGCGTCGCCGGTGGAGAAAGCGCGCGGGAGAGAAGAGGAAGAAAGGGCCAGAGGGAGAAGAAGAGGAGACTAACAGTGGACCCCGGGTCCACTTGTCGGCCAGAGAGAGCACTGTGCTCTCGGGTACGACCAGCGTATATCTAAATTTAGGAGTTGTCCTAAATTTATATCCAGCGTAGAAATCACCCGTTTTTGTCCCGAACCGTAGACTTTCCCGCGCAGCCCCAGTTTTTCACACTGTGGTTTTTCACCACTTATTGCCCTCTCACTATAGCCACATCGTCATTGCGTAATTATTTTCTTAACACCGCTTTTAGCAAATCTCGAGGGCGATATTTTTTTTAAGGGGGTTAGTATTGTGACACCCCAAAATTTTGGCCTTGTTTTAATGGAATAAAATTTTGCCAGGATTTAAAACTTTGAATTTTTGAGCTCCTTTTTGATTTTTTAAGTTATTTCCTTCCCTGTTATGGTGAGTTTTTCCCAAAGAGAAAACTTTTCAAAAATGTTGTTGGACTTGTTTAACCTCTCAAGAAAAACTTTCCTTTTACCAGTGTAACTAATTAAATAATTAGGTTGCTTGATCTTTATTTTCTTGAAAAGGGTTTTTCTAGGTTAAATGGCCTTATTTGAACTACAACCATTTGATAAATTCACTTAAAATTCCCACAAAAATTTGGAGATGTCATGTGATGTTTCTAAATCACTTGTATGCTAGAATATATTTCATTCATGAAATATTTTGAGCCCTACACTCAATTTTTCTTCTCTGGTCCAGTGTGCTTTTTGCACTACAACCTATTTAAATATTTCTTTAAAACTTCTACCAAAATTAGGGGAGGTCAGTAGGAGCCTATTATTTCACTTTGTGCAAAAACCTATTTATGTTCTTTGAAAAATTTGAGTGAATCAACCTCATCTTCATTCTGGACCAACTTGATGGTTTGTACAGCAACCATGTTTTTACTTGCTCTTTAACCCTTGATCATTTCTCCTACTTGTAGTCCCCCATGTTAAACCCTTAAGTCCAGGAGCATGCACCTTTTGGATCATTTTTGGTTCATGAAATAATGTCATATATTTCCTGTCCAGAATTGAAATTCTGCTAAAGTTACACTAACAAGTTTCTGCTTTTGGCCAATTAACCTAACCACTCTCTCTTTCATCCACAGAGACACTGATCTGGAGATTTTGGCCACTCCAAGAAATGCCTAAGTGCCCTTGGCATTTTGTCAAACACCTTTCAGGCATGATCAGTTTTGACATGAATCCTTGTTTGCACTATGGACTTAATCCCCTGGCCAGACCAGCATGTCCAATGGTTTTGCCTTAAACTATAACCCCACCCTGCTAACTTTCTTGTGGTTTGGAGCCCCCTAACATGCCATAGCATTTCATCAAACACTTTCTGTGCGTGCACTGGGCGCGCCCAGAGCGCGCGTATTGCAGCCGCGCGCCTGAGCCGACGCGCTGGCCCCCCTGGCTTTGGCCCACACGGCAGCATCACGCCACGCGCTCCCCTTCTCTCAGCTACGCGCCAAGCCGCCCTCGCCGCGCCCGGCAGGCCAAGCACTAGCCGCCGCCGCCCGACAGCCCTGCGCCGTGCAGCGCCGCCCAAGCCACCCCAGCTCGCCACCTGCCCCTGTGAGCAGTGTGTGCTCATCCGCAGCTTCGTCCCCTAGCGCTCGTCGCCGCCACGTCGCCCTAGCCACAGAGAGGCGGTTCGCCGGAGAGCTTATCCACGGCCGCCGCGGAACCGACCTCGTCGCGCTATAAATGGACACCCCGAGCCCCTCTGAGCACGCACGCGACCTCAGACCACCCCTATGGCACCCCCCTAGCTCGCATTTGACCCGGGGAGGCCTCCTTCCTCATCTCCGGCAACTCCTGCCGCCACCACCGCCCCGGCCAATCCGGCACCTCCAGTATCTCCCCCTCTCCGTTCTCTCCACCAAGAACCTCCTCATCCTCCCGTGAGCCTTTTCCCCTACTTGATTTTGATCGGGAGCCAACGCCGCCACAAAGTCACTTCGCCACCGAAGCCTTCTTCCGCCGCGGAGCTCGCCGCCGGCCGCTCACCCCGTCCCCGCCGACCCAACGACTACCGGGAGGACCGCCCCAACCTTATGGGTCCATCCCCACCCTCGGGGGCCCGCGAGGAGCAGCCAAACGCCGGCGACGATCGCCGGAGCCCCGCTCCGCTCGGGCAAAGGAGGGAGACGACGCGCGGCGACTGGTCAAACCTGACCAGTGGGCCAGGCAGGCCCACTGTCAGTGACACCCCACGCCGTCCACGTGGTTAAGTGGAGGCGTAAATCCTCAAGTACGCCTCCTCTGTACCGAAAGCGTAATCTCGTCTGAATCGTTTTATTTTCTGTTTTAATTTAAATAACACATTTGACCAAATCTTTGACTAACTATAACTTTTTAAATATAAATCCAAATGAAATGATTCTTTTTCCTACCTTCCTCAAATTTGGTCTAGTTTATTTTAAGATTTATTTGAAAAAATTTCAAACAACTTTTTGGTTCTGTTTTTGAAATGTGTGTTAATTCAAATATATTCTTAAATAGGATTTTGGGAGAGAGAAGAAACTTTCAAAAGATTTGGAGTGCACCCTGCCTTTCCACACATTGAAGGCAAGCATTCTGAACCCCGGCATAATATTTTTGGTGTGATCATTGATACATTTATAACACCACCGCATTTCGAAGGACTTGTTATTTCATGTGATATGATCATATGCATGGGTGCATGTTGTTGATTTCCATGCTGTTGGAAATGGACACACTTGTGATGATAATCACCCTCATATGCCTTGCATGCGTATCGGCAGGAACCCGGGGAAACCTCTGCCTTGGGTAGGCATGAGTTTGTCGCCGGTCTCCGTCGGGACGGTTATGCCTGGTATGGCATGGTAAGGTGATATGAGAGGTGACTCTGTTGGATGAGAATATATTTGTCATGCTAATCATGCAGGGAATACTTGAACCTCCTGAGTCGACCGTAGATCGAGTCTTGTTCCAGTAACCCCCATACTTGTTTCGTACTACCACTCGTCTCTACAGCAAGTAGAGTACGGTTCAGTAAGTTGTCAACCTCTTTCCAGCACACACCGTACAGAGAGGCCATGGTGGAAGATACCGGTTGTAGCTGGTAGGCAGGCCACCTGGTCCGGGGGCATGGGTGTTTCCGGTTGGGACCGAGAGGGGAGGCCACCCCTTAGAGCGCGCGATATAAATTTGATCCCATGCTACACGAGGTTGTAGCCTCCCCACTTAGAGTTTGCTTAACAGGTGTCGTGGGTGATTCCAGACACGTGTGAGATAGGCTGGTGTGTGCAAGTTAGGTGTGTTTTCAACAAAAAGACCGTAGACGGAATTAGTCCTGCTGGACTAAAGAAATCCGTTACTCGTGGGTAAAGAGTACACCCTCTGCAGAGAATAAACCTATTCGAATAGACGTGTCCATGGTTAAGGATTACAGTCTGGGATGGGTCAGGTGTCGGTCTTAGTGTCGGTCTTCGGAGGTGAAACCGTTAACCAGAAAATGGAATTACTACTCGTGACTTGTGATATCTATTATTATTATTATTATTGACTAACCCGTGATATTATTACCGAATATCTCTAGGATGGTTCTACCTCCGGGATATTCACTATGATCATTTCTTTTAAAGCCCTTTATGTGGCGTCGCCCAGACGCCCGACTATGGCATTTCTTTTAAAGCCCTTTATGTGGCGTCACTCAGACGCCCGACTGTGGCATTTCTTTTAAAGCCCTTTATGTGGCGTCGCCCAGACGCCCGACTGTGGCATTTCTTTTAAAGCCCTTTATGTGGCGTCGCTCAGACGCCCGACTGTGGCATTTCTTTTAAAGCCCTTTATGTGGCGTCGCTCAGACGCCCGACTATGGCATTACTTGTTATTTGTTTCATAAATTTTTATACTACCATGTTATTGCAATTTTTATAAATAACTTGCTTGCACGCATCCGAGATTTATTTATCTTTTGTGACTGACGTCATGAGCATAAAATATTTTTCAGCACATCATTGTTATATTATACCTGTGTTCATAATGTTTGCGAGTACATTCAAAGTACTCACTGGCTTGTCCCTGGCTATTGTCTTGGCCAGATTTTTCTTGCTCGGAGAGGAGCGACGCGATGCCAGCCCCGGAAACCACTCAATGGAGATAGCAGCCTCGCGAAGATAGGAATTTAACCTGGTCAGCTGTTCCCGTGGGAAATGGAGTCCCATAGACACTGATGTTTCACAACCCGCTTCCGCCGTCAACCACTAGAAACCATTAGTTGTACTCACAGGCCAGAATGGTCTTGTACTACATATTTATTTTGTATTTTGCTTGGAATTTCTGTATCAAGTTGGAGCCTCATCAGCTAACAGTAATCCTGGGGCTGATGAGCACGATGGTCTTTTCTGGAAATTTATTACCCGGAAAACCCGGTCGTGACACACATTCACTTAGCAGAAAAGGAAACTTGAAGAAATAGCAATAAGTGAATGTTGTAGTGTGATAGCCTGGCTTATTAGGGATGATAGACTACTCATATCAATAAGGAATTCCTTCTTTTCTGGAAGCCCATTCAGACAGAACTCCAAAGTAAAGCGTGCTCAGCTTGGACTAATTTCAGGATGGGTGACTGACCGGGAAGTTTCTCCCGGGTGCGCACGAGTGAGGATAAAGTACGCATAAAAGACTAGTATTGATCTGTGGGGCTAGTCTAGATCCCGCCAAGAGTAACGACCATTGGCGGGTGTGTCCGGAGCGTGACAAGTTGGTATCAGAGCCGACCCTCGCGGTTACACGGATGTTTGCGGACAGGTGTGCGGTCATGTTGTGCATGACGTTTGTGACCCGTCATGGCACACGGCATGGCACATGTGCCGGACTGGATGCACAGACGTATGTGCTAAGAGGGAACGTTCCTGTGGCCCGACGAGGACATCGGTTCCTTTGAGTGGGGGTGTATATGATAGCCTGGCTTGTTAGGGATGATAGACTACTCATATCAATAAGGAATTCCTTCTTTTCCGGAGGCCCATTCGGAGAGAACTCCAAAGTTAAGCGTGCTCGGCTTGGAGTAATTTCAGAATGGGTGACCGACCGGGAAGTTGCTCCCGGGTGCGCATGAGTGAGGACAAAGTGCGCAGAGAAGACTAGTATTGATCTATGGGGCTAGTCTAGATCCCGCCAGGAGTAACGACCACCGATGGGTGTGTCCGAGGTGTGACATGTAGAGGACAT
>NC_041392.1:491925466-491956818 GCF_002162155.2 Triticum dicoccoides
ATATATCTTTTCTCTAATAATAAAGCACGGATTGACTCCGTGGGTTCACCATCACAATACATTCCTTCCCGTGAATTTACGCTTTCAGTTTGAATTTAAAACATATACACGAGGTGGTACTAATTCGGAGAACCGTGTGTAGTTTCGTCTGTCGTCAAAATTTCCACAGGTCGTTGTTGTTTTAAGTCAGATGGACTTCTCCCTGATCCGTCTGGCCTTAGCCCACCAAACTCAGCTCAGGCAAAACCGGATCAACAAGGCTACCGAAGAGAAAGAAGCAAGCTTCGTCCGTTTTTTCGTCTGTTCGTATATACCTTATATTATCGATCGTGCGCCCTGTTCGTATATACCTTATATTATCGATCGTGCGCCCGAAGCCACTCATGTAAAAAGTCCCAATACAATATGCTGCCATGACTTGCCGTGAAGGACACAAACACAACCAGCCACGCACAACCCTCCTCCAATAAATACAGCCGCAACCAAGTATCCTCTTCTACTTCTTCCGAGCCTGTAGGCCTATGCCGTCGATCTGGTGGGATTGACTTCCATCAACCCGTGATACATCGTGTCGTGCTGCCAGACCGCGAGCACTAGGCACATCAAGCCGCTCATTCCAGCCCGTCTCGGTGACCTAACATGGATAGGCACATGAGAATATGTCGTGGAGCTCGACGATGAGCATGGAGGCACTGAGTTGGCCGACCGCCAACATCACCGGGTCATGGGCCCTCCTCCTACACCATGATATACATATTCGCCTGCTTAATTTTGCATCCCCACTTCACAAGAAATCAATCATCGGTGGCGACAATGACTCGCCAGAGACCAATTAACACGCCAGAGACCAATTAACACGCCAGAGGGGAACATGCCTAACCTTGCCGGCGAAGAAGGCATGGATGTGCCATCGGGAGGCGGGAAGCTAGGGTTGTATAAGGTCCCTGCAAGGAAATTCGGAATTACGTTGTACTCCTTGCATCCATACAAAAATCTGAGACATAGATTGGATCATCTAATCTTGGTAGGAGCGCGTGCGGTTACAGGAGGGCACTTGTAGCAAGGCCCTTTTAGGTAGACGGCCAGGGGGCCGACGACAGGGTCGCCACGCCTGACAGCGACCTTGGCAACCTCCATGGCACCGGTCTGGGCCTCACCTTCTTGTACGTCACCAAATAGCCGATGACGACGATGATGTCGAACCCCATCAACGCCATCGTCCCAGCCCTGTGCGGCAGTCGGCCACCTCGCGACCTCCACTGGGTTGCTGCCGTGTCTGATGTCCATGTCGGCGACCTCTGTGGCCATAGTAATGGGCCTTGCCTTCTGGATTCTGATAGAGCACTAGATAGCTGATGGCACTGATAATGCATGTAGAACCCCATCAGCGTCATCGTCCCGAGCCTGTACATCAGGCGGTCACCTCGCTGGTGCAGGACCTTCTATGGGACACCACCACGGCTAGCTGGCGCGACATAACTCCTCGGTGCTAGCCGCTCTTTGCCATGCGCATGCATGTGTCCTTTCGCTTGTCACTGGCATGTCCGTGCAGTCATGCTGTGTTGTGCTATGGAGATATGGAGTTCGTGTGAATCCTCCGTCATGAGATGGTGTACTATGCAACACGTAGTAGGGAGTAGGGACATGTGTTGAAAGCTTACAGGCGAGGCAATCGAGGGCAATCGAGGCGACGTCAGGTTCTGACGCGTGCTCTGAGAGAGATAAACATGCAAGCGACTTCTTCATTTTGTTGTGAGTTATCCAAACAAACACCCGTCCATTTCTTTTCGACAGAGTTTGCCTTTCAGTTTATATTTTCTATCATGATTGACGTATCGTACAACTCTACACTATAGGAATCAAAAACATCTCCAAGCAAAAGAGAGACGAATTGTTAGACTATTTTGTATTTCAAGTATAACTAATTTGTCAAAGGTCAATAAATACTTCAAATTGCCTTAATCCACATGCTCATGTGTCATTGTCGATGACTCGAGAAACATACTGCCCTGGTCCTGCGATAGCAAGATCTTGACAACATTGATCAAGCATTCTTCCTTGGGGCACCATAAAAATTGCATAGTCGAATGTGGCGACTGGCACGGGCACAAGGCCTACTTTGCGACCATCACCCTGGCTCGCACCTGACAGTGACCCTGAGGTGGACATCAAGTATAAATGGTATAACCTCACCTTCTACCTTGACAAGGGATGAGCTTAGCAACAACTTTATCGTGCATGATATAAGATTATCTCTACCGCCCCAGCTACCATACTCATCCGCCTCAAGGTCGCACAAGATCCAAAGAAACAGATGGTAAAGGCAATGGTCATGACCTCAACCGACACCAGTTTGTTCGCCCAGTCCAAAAGCAGTTAGGCCCCGAGCTATGACGCATGCATATCTCCATGATCTGGCCAAGCCTGCTTCATGAAAATTGACATCCGTTCTTCAGTGAAGCACATGCGTCTCGATCAATGTTTGATGCGGCCATTAGAATGTCGTTCTGACATGAACTTTCCAATTCATTTTATTAGGCTCTTCCTTACGAGTTCAGATCAATGAGCCTCAGTATGATAATAGTATGTGTTTGAGCATAGATCCATTCCAAAATAGTGTTTCCATCTCTCGTTGCAACGCACGGGCATATGTACATAACCAACTAAAATTCTTGTGGTTGAGTTATTATGTGCTACCGCTTTAGCAGTACATAACGAACTAACATTCTTTATAGATAGCAACAAACAGTTTCCATCTCCAAGCATATTTGAAAGCGAAAACACTTTGTATTGTTTATCAAAATTGTATGATGAGATAGTTCAGAGTGTTGGACTAAAATTGGAGAACACAAGTTTATCAAAAACAATAAGAATTTGTCATCAAGGATCTAAGAGCTCTCGAAATACATTGTTCTCCTCTTTTGATTCTCCTTTCAGTACATAAGATTGCAGACTCTGGTCTATGAGTATAAGCATGAAAATAAGTTTAAATACCATAATGCACCTCTGTTCGATTGGATTCAAAGTGCAATAATGTACATACCATTAATTATTACTCCCTCCTCCCAGAAATAAGTGACGCTATTTTAATTCAAAATTGAACTAAAACAACATCACTTATTTCCGGATGGAGGGAGTATATAATTTCTTTATCTGGTTGTTGCATCCCCTTTTCTAAAAAAAGAATACTGGTTTATGTTGGTTGGAAAGAGGATCACAACAGAGGCACAATAAACTACTGGCGTATTAACATCATATTGGCGATCTTAAGTAGGTTGTGCCTCTTTTTTTTGCCCGGTGCAACGCACGGGCATTTGTACTAGTGTGTGTGTGTGTGTCTATATATATATATATATATATATATATATATATATATATATATATATATATATATTCTCAGTCATCAATTTGGCATAAGTGTTAGGATGTGTGTCCTTTTGAAAGGACATTCGAAGATTCTAAGATATTTAGCTCACATAGTAACTTGCTAAATCTCTTCTCATCCAAGGGCTTTGTGAAGATATCAGCTAGTTGTTCTTCAGTCTTCACATGCTCGATGGAGATGCTGCCCTTCAACACATGATCACGAAGGAAATGATGACGAATCTGAATGTGCTTTGTCTTCGAGTGTTGAACTAGGTTATGAGCAATCTTGATGGCACTCTCATTGTCACAATAGAGTGGCACATTTTTCATGTTGATGCCGTAGTCCTTGAGAGTTTGCTTCATCCATAGGAATTGAGCACATCACGAACTAGCAGCAATGTATTCAGCTTCAGCAGTTGAAAGTGATACGTAGTTCTATTTCTTCGAAGACCAATAGACCAAGGAGCGTCCGAGGAAATGGCATGTGCCTAATGTTGACTTGTGGTCCACACGATCACTAGCATAGTCACAGTCTGAATATCAAATGAGATCAAAATTTGAGCCCTTGGGATACCATAATCCAAGTGTTGGAGTGTGAGCTAGATATCAAAGAATATGCTTCACACCCTTATGGTGTGATTCCTTCGGTGTAGCTTGAAAACGGGCACACATGCAAACACTAAGAATAATATCTGGCCTACATGCACATAAATACAATAAAGAACCAATCATGGAGCGGTATACCTTTTGATCGAAGTCAATATCATTTTCATCAATGCATAGATGGCCATTTGTGGGCATAGGGATTTTGACGCCTTTGCAATGTTGCATGCTATATTTCCTCAATACATCCTTGAGATATTTCTCCCGAGAGATGAAGATGTCATTTCGTTGTTGACAAATTTGAAGACCTAAGAATAAATTCAATTCTCCCATCATAGACATTTGATATTCTTCACTCATCATATAGGCAAATTCATCACTGTAACGTTGGTCAGTACAACCAAAGATGATATCATCAGCATATATTTGGCACACAAATAATTCATCATCATAAGTTTTGGTGAAATGAGTTGGGTCAAGTGATCCGGGATTGAAGCCTTTCTTCATGAGGAATTCCTTCAAAGTATCATACCTTGCCCGAGGAGCCTGCTTGAGGCCATAGAGGGCCTTATTGAGTCTGAAGACTTCGTCAGGATGCTTTGGATCTTCAAAACCTGGGGGTTGAGCAACATATACTTCTTCCTCAAGCATACCATTGAGGAATGCACTTTTCACATCCATTTGGTATAAGATGATATTGTGATGGCTAGCATAAGCAAGTAATATGCGAATAGCTTCAAGTCTAGCAACAGGTGCAAAAGTTTCATCGAAATCAATTCCTTCAACCTGTGTGTAGCCTTGAGCTACAAGCCATGCCTTCTTCCTCACCACAAGGCCATTTTCATCTTGCTTGTTGCGGTAGATCCATTTTGTGCCGATGATATTGTTCTTACAAGGGTCTGGTCGCTTGACAAGTTTCCACACATTGTTGAGCCTGAATTGATGTAATTCTTCTTGCATAGCGTGAATCCACTCAGGCTCCAAAAATGCTTCATCTACCTTAGTGGGCTCTGTGATAGAGATGAAAACAAAGTGCCCACAAAAGGTAGACAAATGAGAAGCTTTTGAGCGTGTGAGAGGACCTAGTGCTTTGATGGCGTTGATGATTCTCTCAATTTGCACTTCATTAGCAACGTGAGGATGAGCTGGTTGACGACGAGGAATTTGCTCAGCATTTTCTTCAGAGCCATTTTCTTCAGGTGCACCAGCATGATGTTCTTCATGTTCTGGAATAATTTCTTCAGCAGATTCTTCGCTAGGAATGACATCCTCAGTAGCCTTGAACTTAATGGATTCCTCAGGTGGTATTTCATCTAGAATAGGAGGTAGGTGCTCTCTTTGCGAGCCATTAGTTTCATCGAACCGCACATCTATAGCTTCAACAACCTTGCGGTGATAGGTGTTGAAGACTCTGTAAGTGTGCGAGTCCTTTCCATAACCAAGCATAAAATCTTCATGTGCTTTTGGTGCAAATTTAGAATTGTGATGAGGATCTCTAATCCAATATTTAGCACCGAAGACTTTGAAATAACTCACATTGGGTTTCTTGTTAGTGAGGAGTTCATATGAGGTCTTTCTGAAGAATTTGTGAAGATATACCATGTTGATGATGTGGCACGCAGTATCAATTGACTCGGGCTAGAAGCAAGGAGGCGTCTTGTACTCATCAAGCATAGTGCGATCCATCTCAACAAGAGTCCTGTTCTTGCACTCCATGACGCCATTCTGCCGAGTAGTATAAGGAGCAGATAACTCATGAGTAATACCAAGTTCATCAAGATAATCATCAAGACCAGTATTCTTGAACTCAGTTCCATTGTCACTTCTGATGTGCTTGATCTTCACACCAAAGTTGGTTGAAGCCCTCGAGGAAAATCGTTTGAAGACTCATGCACTTCAGTTTAGTAAGTGATGATATGCACCCATGTATAATGAGAATAGTCATCAACAATGACAAAGTCATATAAAGATGGAGCATTAGTAAATGTGGCATAATGAGTAGGGCCAAAGAGATCCATGTGAAGCAATTCAAATGGACGAGTGGTAGTCATGATGGTCTTTGAGGGATGCTTGGCCTTGGTTATTTTCCCAGCTTCAAAAGCTCCGCACATATGGTCATTGAGGAATTCACCATCGATGCCAATGACATGCTTCTTCTTCGCGAGCGTGTGCAAGTTCCTCATGCCAGCATGACCAAGTCATCGATGCCATAGCCAGCCTTCTGAATCTTTTGCAAGTAGACATGTAGCAGGTTGTGGTCCTTTAGAGAAATCAACAATATACAAATCTCCTCTCCTAAAGCCATTTAAGACTTTGGAATTGTTAGCTTCCATGATCACAACACAACGATACTTGCCAAAGACAACAACCATATCAAGATCACAAAGCATTGAGACAGACATGAGGTTGAACCCTAAGGACTCGACAAGCATGGCTTTGTCCATGTGTCGATCCTTTGAGATTGCAACCTTACCTAGACCCAATGCCTTGCTTTTGCCTTTGTTAGTGTAGGTGATATGCTTCAGATGTGATGGTGATAAAGCAGTGTCCATCAATAAGTTCCTATCACCAGTCATGTGATTTGTACATCCACCGTCGAGGACCCACTCAGTGGCTTTGGGTTGACCATCCTGCAGATGAATTAGTGCATCTTACGAACTCATATTCTTCATCAGTGAAGAATATGACATTAATTTCATCAGGTAAGAGAACAGTTAAAGCAGTATTAGGACGTGTGAAATAAAAATTCATTTCTTCATGATTAGCTTGCGTCCTTTCAAGAATATTCAAGTCTCCAGCAAATTCTTCAGACGTTTAAGTTTGTCTAGAGACCTTACCCTGCATAAGAGATTAGTTATTTTTCTTCACCACCCACATCTGTAGGGGTGGCAAAGAGTTCATCATTCTGCGAGCTCCATATGAGAAAGGTGGCATTGAAGCCAATCCACTTTGTTCCACAGGAGAGGGGTTAGAGTAAGCATATGAATATGCAGAGAAATTCTTCGAAGACTTATGAACATAATGATTTGAAGAATAATGCACATATTCATAGCCCTTAGATCTTCCCTGTGAAACAAAAGGGTTAGCACGATGATGTTCATATGAAGAATTTGATCCATGTGAGCAATTCGGTCCATATGAGGACTTGGATCCATATGAAGACTTTGGTCCATGTGAAGAATTTGATCTGGGGTTCCTATTCTTCACAGGTGGTGTCATGATGGCATTCACCTGAAGACATTCAAGGCACCTTTTAGGAACCCATATTTTCTTCCTAGGGGGACCGTTCCTGTAGTTAGTGCCAACATATCTAGCAAAAACTTCACCATTCTGATTTTTGAACAGTTTATAATTGGAGTCAAATGACTCATCAGAAGAATATGAAGATTCACATGTAAAGCCAGATAAGGTAGATGGATCCACTGAAGGTCCCTTTGCAATGACCCATGAGGTTTTGGGATACTGCTCAGGTTTCCAGTAGGTCCCATCAGCATTGAGTTTCCTCTCAAAGGCAATACCCTCTTTCCTAAGGTTCCTGTTGAGGATCTGCTTTTTAAGCACATCACAAAGTGCCTAATGCCCTTTGAGGCTTTTGTACATGACTGTCACATACAATTCCTTCAGCCCTGCATGGTCAGTGATACTAGCAGCATCCTCAGATGAGGAATTAGTGATAGCAAAGATAGTTGAAGAATTTGTAGCAATAGAAGCATTTGAACTTTCAGGTGAAGAATTAGCAGATTCACGTTCAATGCACTTCAAACATGGAGGAATAAATTCTTCATAAGCAACGTTCAATGAATCACACTCCTTCTGAAGATCTTCATAACTCACCCTTAGCTTCTCAAGATCTTGCTTTCTTTGAAGAAATTCATAAGAAAGCTTGTCATGATCAGATAAGAGAGTGTTATGATGACTCCGAAGGTTGTCAAACTTGGTCTGAAGTCTCTGAAGATTTCCAGTCAAAGTTTTAGTGTGATCCATTTCTTCACGCAACATATCATCGCTTTTGTCTAGCATATTTTGAACCTTTTCAAGAGCCTTTTGTTGTTTCACAGCAATCTTAGCAACTTTAGAATAGCTAGGCTTGAGATTTTCATCAGATTCATCATCACTTGATTCAGAGGAGGGATATTTCAGTACCTTTGCACCTTTTGCCATGAAGCAATAGGTGGGAGCGTAGTCATCGTCGCCGTTGTCAGCAGTGTTGGGGAGGTCATTTTCCTAAGGGTTGAAGACGGACTTGCTAATGAACGCAATAGCGAGGGCTAGGCCGCCACACTAGAGTCTGACTCCTCAGATGCCTCCTCTTCCTCATTTTCCTCAGATTCAGCCTCAGAGTCCATTTCCTTGCCAATGAATGCCCGAGCCTTCTTGGAGCTGCTCTTCTTGTGAGATGAAGACCTTGAAGGTTTTGATGAAGAGGACTTTGAAGATTTCTTCTTCTTCTTTGAATCATCAGAACTGTAGTCCTTGTACTTCTTCTTTTTTGATTCCTTTTCCCACTAAGGACAATCTTGAATGTAGTGACCGGGTTTCTTGCATTTGTGAAAAAGTCTCTTCTTGTAATCATGGGATGAGGAATCTAATATTATGTCATCACTTCTTGAGGATTTTCCGAAGCGACCACGTCTTGAGAACTTCTGGAATTTCCTCACGAGCATTGCTATCTCCTGTCTTAGTTCTTCAGGATCACCAAGGCTGCTACCAGAATCCTCACCTTCAGATTCAGACACAGCCTTGGCCTTCAGAGCACGTGATCTGTCATAGCTCGGTCCATAGAGATCTCTCTTCTCAGCAAGCTGGAAGTCATGAGTGTTTAGCCTCTCAAGGATATCAGTGAGATCAAGTGACTTGTAGTCTCCATGTTCTTGTATCATCAGTGCAAGGGTGTCAAATGAGGAATCAAGCAATCAAAGCAATTTATTCACCACCTCGTGGTCGGTGATGTCACTGGCACCAAGTGCTTGAAGCTCATTTGAAATGTCAGTGAGGCGATCGAAGGTTTGCTGAACATTTTCATTGTCGAGTCTGTTGAAGCGGTTGAAGAGATTGCGAAGAATGTCAACTTGAGAGTCACGATGTGTTGAGACTCCTTCATTAACCTTGGACATCCTGTCCCAGATAAGGTTTACTGTCTCCAAAGCACTCACTCTGCCATATTGCCCTTTACTCAGATGGCCATGTAGGATCTGGGGTTCCGATAGACCCTTGAGGTTCGAACAGTGGGGTGCGCGTGAAGGTTTTCTCCCTATCGATCCACGCCCTAGCTCTCTAAGATCTCGCAAACAAACATGAAGAACTCTCAACACAGAAAGACACAAGATATATACTGGTTTGGGCCACCATTGTGGTGTAATACCCTACTCCAGTGTGGTGGTGGTGGATTGCCTCTTGGGCTAATGATGAACAGTACAAGAGGAAGAACAGCCTCCTGAGGTCGAGGTGTTCTTGTGTTTGGTGAGCTTGTGTGCGTGGATCGGAATCAGCTGCCTACTTGTGATGGTGTCGATCTCATGCCGCTCATGGTGGTGGCTAGTTCTACTTATATAGGCCCTGGTCCTCTCCCCAAATATTGAGTGGGAAGGGATGCCAAAAATGGCCAATTTGAAAGGGGACAACTAGTACAAGCTATCCTGACAAAAGGTGGTCTTTGCCTGCAAAAGGCTCTGGTGATGACGCCGTCTTGGGCTCCATGGTGGCCTTCGTCTTGCCGTCCTTCTGGTCCTGGTCTCGTTGCACCAATATGGAAACCTTTTCTTGATGCCTCGGTACTTCGTGCCTGCGCTTGCCCCCTTAGCAGCAAAGAGGAAACAAGGACGCTGCGCGTGCTGGCGCCCGCCTGGTCTCGATCGTCATCGCCCGCCTGGTCTCGATCGTCATGGCTTGGCCCCTCGCGAGGGTCTTGAATGTCTTGTTGATGAATATGGGCCGTACGAACCTGCTAGCCCAGCCACGCCGTGGGCCACAGACAGGCAAGTCTAGGGACCCCCGTTCCCAGAACGTCGATAGTAGCCCCTGGGCCCAAGGCGTGCTCGGGCTTGGCTTCGAGGCGAAGCCTAAGGGTCAAGCGTGGAGCACCGCGGGCCCCAAAGGCCTGCGGCCTCGGTTGCCGCATGGCGGTTGATTGGACGTGGGCGTCTCCGCTTCCCCATGCTGCCTTGGCAACTGCCCGACTTGACAAAAAGGCTGGCGCAGATAGTGCTTGCCTTCATTGCTTCTTCCTCGTCTTGCTCTAGATCCCCTTTCTCGCTCCATGTTGCTGAAACTTCCAGATCTAATTCGACTTTGCTCCACATCCGCGTCCAATGGCGCTGCGCAAGGTCAAGTCCTCCTCGGCGCCGACCTGGTACGAGCTAGCCCTTGACGCGCCCACTGTTACGGAGAAGAGCCTAACCGCCATGCGCTTGTTGACGGCGGGGGAAAGCAACGAGAGGGGGTATACGGAGCTCTGACTTGCCTCTGACGAGCCGGAGCCTGAGGGAAGCACCTTCTTCCCTTTCTTCACGAGTAGCAACACTGCCGGGTTGGTTCCCCAGTTCTCTGACTTCTTCTTTGAGGTTCTCAACCACTTCGGGTTGCAAGCACTGCATCTCCATCCCAATTCCGTTCTTCTTCTGTCTATCTTTGCATATTACTGCGAGGCGTATCTGGGCGTGATGCCGTCCATGGCACTGCCGCGCCACTTCTTCTTCCTCCGCGTCACCGGTGGCCACATCTCCGGGTGCGCCAACTTCATCGCGGTCGGCCAGGCCAACTTGATCTCATACAGTAGGAAAAGGGTCGACAACATCAGGGCCAAATGGGTCATGATGAATGCCAAGTGCGCTCATCCACGCTTGGAACTGCCGATGGAGGTGCCCCAGTCTGACAAAGGGTGGTCTCGTGCGGAGCTTGCTGATGAGTGGGCGACGTCAATGTTGGAGCAGATGAAGTCTGATTTGAAGCCGGGTAATGCGAAAGCGGCCAAGGTGATGGGGGTCATGCTCTTGAGGGAATGCTTCATGCTACGCGTAGCTCCGCTCCAGGCATGCACGTGCCCCTTGTGGAAGCTTGAAGATGAAGGGGACAAGGTTCATCTGAGCCCGGCGGCCCTGCCTGATGATGAGCTGACTACAGTCCTGCGCCACTTGGTAGGGGACAACCAGGGGTACCCACCGAGCGCCTTTTTTCCTTTGTTCCATCGCAAGGACTGGGAGCAAATTCGTTGCCTCCAGGCCGACCTTTGATGCGTGCGGGCTGGTGCCGCCGGTGCTCGCTGGGGCCTCCACAACACCGAAGCCGGTGGAGGTGTATTCTGATGAGTCCCGCGGGGAGGAAGAGGAGGAGGAAGACTCAGAGGAGATCCCCGAGGGAATGGGGGAGAACTCCCCCCTGAGCAAGGCTGACATCCTCCGGGCCCTTCCAAACGATGCCGAGGTCGTCGCCCGCTAGGAGGTGAGCGAGCTGCCCCTATCCCGACAAGGGGTTGGTCGTCGCTGGTCTCACAGGATGCTACCCCCGACGTGGTGCCGCATGGGGACGGTTCCGGCCCTTCCGCTGCACCGTCTTCTGCTCTAGGAGCCCATGCGCCTGCTCCTCAGGTCCCGACGCTTTCAGGCTTCAGGCTCACCAAGCGGAAGGTGGACTATGTCGCAGTGGATCAGTAATTGCTTCGAGCTTCACCTTGTTCCTGCTTGTACTTGCTATTTTCTGACATTCACCCTCGGATGATCAGGCCGGCATCTTCGGTGAAGAAGAGGAGGGAGGGTGCCGCGGCCGTGCCCCCCTCCATGGAGAAGAGAGACAATAGCACTCGCACCTCCCTAGCCCAGTTGCCCTCACGAGGCCAAGAGGAGCATCGGCAGGATGAACCAGCCCCCATGGCCCCACTGCCTCCGGAAGTGTCGGCACTTGGCTCTACTAATGAGGTCCCAAGGGCTCCAGAGCCCTCGATCTTCTAGGCTCTGGTAACGACGTCGCCTCCTCCTCCTGCTGCTCCCCTGGCTCCGAATTCTTCCGCTCCCTCCGTATCCTTGGAGCGTGTTTTCTTGGGGATGGCCAAGCTGCGGGAAGACCTTCTAGGCGCGGACCCGCACCTAGTTACCGGGCGCCTGGAGGTAGCCACAGGCTGGCTTCACGCCGACTCGGCCGTTCGAGCGTTGCTGAGCCAAGCCGCGGCAGCCTCCGAGCAGGGGAAGCAGGCCACCGCCAGAGCTGCGGCCAATCGCGAGGCTGCGCTAAAAGACGCCGAGGCTACCCGCGACCGTTCCCGAGAGATAGACGACGAGCTGAAGAGGCTGCACGATGAGCGCGCGAAGAAGGCACGTGACCGTGAAGCGAAGGAGGAGGAGATGAAGGCTCAGGAGGATGCCATCAAGGGTCGCAGCGCCGAGCTGGGGGAGCTGACGAAGGCAGAGGCTGCGGAGCGCAACCGACTGGAGGAACTGGAGCAGAAGGCAAAGACGAGGGAGGCCGAGCTGGACGCCAAGGCGAAGGTCCTGGCTGAAGACCGCGAGGCCTTCTCGCTTGTTGAGAAGAGGTCTAGCGTGGCGCTGAAGTCACTGTACGAGAAGGGCCTGGAGAAGCCACTAACCACCGACGAGGATGGCCCTGCTCAGATGCTTCCCCACTTGGTGAAGGCGCTTGAGGAAGTCATGGAGGGCATCGGTCCTATGGCTGAGGCAGAGGCTCGTGTCCTTTCTTCAGCTGCGCTGGCGCGCGTCTTCAGCCATCTGCACCTTCACGACCCCAATGCCCGCCTCGACGAGCTGCTGGAGCCCGTAGCTGATGAGCATTGTGCGGCCGCCGCCGCAGCCGTGAAAGGTCAGGTGGAGGCCCTGCTGAAGAAGTTCCGCTGCTTCGTCCTCGCTCCTTTGACCGGCGATGCCACCGATCTTGAAGTTGAGGATGTCCAGGGGTGACTTGCGGCTGCTTTCCTGTTTCGTTCTTGCAACACGCATCAAGCCTCGTGGATGCGTTAAAACTTTCATTTGATATTGTGAGGACGATATGTCTTGTAATATTTGCTTCGAGATTTTGCGATTTTCTTCCTATTTGCTTTGTGTTCTACGTCGGCAGAGCCCGGCCCCGCGCATACCTCAATGGCTGTTGGGCCGACCGAAGACCAGGACGGACCAAGGAGTGAGGGACTACGTGACCAGTTAGGCTCCTGAGTCGTGATGCTCAGGAGTCCCCCTTGAAGCGCAAACAGCTTACAGGAAGAGTACGCGAGGATAGGTTGATGTTCTATGTCGGCAGAGCCCGGCCCCGCGCATACCTCAACCGCAGTTGGGCCGAACGGAGACCAGGATGGCCCTAAGAGTGAGGGGCTACATGACCAATTAGGCTCCTGAGTCGCGATGCTCAGGAGTCCCCCTCTGCAGAGAGCCCCCGGGGCGTGTACAGCCCCACCCTGACACGTGGCTTGCAAGACAGGGCTAGACGAGGTGTATATGGGCACTCATGAGCCAGCGCGGGACTCACGAGGCCCTACCTCAAGGCAGGTTGTGCCTGGTCTTGGTTCTTGTTCGATGTGTTTGTCCTGCGAGGTGGTGAGATGGCCCGCGCTGAACGAATTTCCCGAGGTTACCACGTGAGAGAGCCAAGCACCAACGACCCCAGGAGGTGATGTAAACGGGACTGGCCCACCAGACAGAGCTCAGCCACTGGATTTATCGACGCTGCAGGGACAGACCCGAGCACAGACGCCATGCTCAGCTTACTCATGCGAAGGGTCCTGAAGAAAGACGGCCGGCGCGCGGTTCCCATGATGGGTTGCGATCGAGCAAGTAGGAACCATAGGTAGATCAATCATAAGAGCAGCAGGCTTAAGTAATGCATGGGGGATACGTGCCACTGGGTCAGGCCCGAGCAGCTTGGGAATGATGCAGCCCCAGGGGCGCTACCAATATGGTAAGCTAAAGACATAAATAAAAGGGGTACATGCCACAGGGACGGACCCACGCGGCTTGGGAATGATGCATCCCGAGGGGCACTCCTAGCTGAATGAACTTGACAACATGTCACCTGGTTATGTTGACGAAGGAGAGTCGAGGCAGCTGAAGGCGCACGACGAAAGGGTTGCTCCTCATGAGCCACCGGGGCCCTGAGCATCAGAAGGCTCTGGGGACTCACGTGGTTCCTTGAGGACCGTCCCTATCTCCATCCGGACGACGTGGTGCCTGGCCTCCTGAGACGCTAGGAGGCACCGCAGGTTGCGCTGGTAGGCGGCCGATATGCTCGGCAGGCCAAAGGGCATGCAAACGTAGCTGTGCGGTGGGCCCTCTCAGCGTCCCACACGCGAAGGCCAGAAAAACTCCTAAGAAGCGACCCTATTGAGCCCTGGAACATCGACGCAGATGCGCAGCCCGGCATCCTCCCCTGGATCTGCGCCTTGTGAGCGATGGTCGCCACGCATGGCCCTTGGGTCTTGCAGCTCCTGGGTGATCTTGGTGATGAACTCCTGAACGGTGGGCGGTCCCTTCCCTATGTCCTCCTAAGGGAAACATGCCGTGAAGCATGCCTCCAAGTGGTGCCCGAGCGCCTCCCTCGTGATGTGGGAAAGGTCTAAGGCCGTCCAGAAGAAAGCCCCCAAGCCCTACCCGAGAAGGGCACCGGGCGCGCCTTCCTATGCAACAAAGGGAGGCGCCCCCTGAATGGGCGCTGACCTTGACGAGGTTCCGGCTGCGACGCCACCCTCCCGAGGTCCGGCACGGTGCAACTGCTTCTTCTTCTTGGGGATGGCCCCATGAGGGCCCTCGTTCCTGCTGTCGGGGTGGTCAATTGCTGCAGCTTGGAAGGCACGCTCGAGGGAGCACACCGCATCTCTTTCTTCACATGGGACCATGATGATCCCGCTGCTTCGGCATCTTGAGGACATTGTAGCCGTGATGGTTCACTGCCATGAACTTGGCCAGGGCTGGGTATCTGAGGATGGCGTTGTACGGTAGGCGGATGTGCGCGACGTCGAAGTCGATGAGCTCAGTGCGGTAGTTGTTGTGCGTGCCGAAGGTGACAGGGAGGCGGACTTGCCCTATCGGTGTGGTGGAACCGTTGGTCACTCCTGAGAAAGGCTTGGTAGGCTGGAGCTGGTCATAAGGCACTTGGAGGCTGACGAACATGTCGACTGTAGGATCGAAAGTATGTCTAGAGGGGGGTGATTAGACTACTTGACCAAATAAAAACTTAACCTTTTCCCAATTTTAGTTCTTGGCAGATTTTAGCTATTGTAGGACAAGTCAAGCAATCATCACACAATTCAAGCAAGCATGCAAAGAGTATATTGGCAGCGGAAAGTAAAGCATGCAACTTGCAAGAAAGTAAAGGGAAGGGTTTGGAGAATTCAAACGCAATTGGAGACACGGATGTTTTTCCCATGGTTCGGATAGGTGGTGCTATCCTACATCCACGTTGATGGAGACTTCAACCCACAAAGGGTAACGGTTGCGCGAGTCCACGGAGGGCTCCACCCACAAAGGATAACGGTTGCGCGAGTCAACGGAGGTCTCCACCCACAAAGGGTCCACGAAGAAGCAACCACCCACAAAGGGTCCACGAAGAAGCAACCTTGTCTATCCCACCATGGCCATCGCCCATGAAGGACTTGCCTCACTAGTGGTAGATCTTCACGAAGTAGGCGATCTCCTTGCCCTTACAAACTCCTTGGTTCAACTCCACAATCTTGTCGGAGGCTCCCAAGTGACACCTAGCCAATCTAGGAGACACCACTCTCCAAGAAGTAACAAATGGGGTGTAGGTAATGAACTCCTTGCTCTTGTGCTTCAAATGATAGTCTCCCCAACACTCAACTCTCTCTCATAGGATTTGGATTTGGTGGAAAGAAGATTTGAGTGGAAAGCAACTTGGGAAGGCTAGAGATCAAGATTCATATGGTAGGAATGGAATATCTTGGTCTCAACACATGAGTAGGTGGTTCTCTCTCAGAACATATGAGTTGGAATTGTGTACGTGTTCTGATGGCTCTCTCCACGAATGAAGAGGAGGTGGAGGGGTATATATAGCCTCCACACAAATCCAACCCTTACACACGGTTTTCCAATCTCGGTGGGACCGAATCAACAAACTCGGTCGGACCGAAAAGGTAAACCTAGTGACCGTTAGAGATTTTCAGTGGGACTGACATGCAACTCGGTAGGACCGATATGGTTAGGGTTTGGGCATAACGTAATCTCGGTGAGACCGATTACACAAACTCGGTGAGACCGATTTTGGTAATTAGCTAACCAGAGAGTTGGTCAGGCAAACTCGGTGGGACCGATTTGCTCTTTCGGTGAGACCGAAAAGTTACAAAAAGGAAACACTGAATTTACATTGCAATCTCGGTGGGACCGATTCGCTCTTTCGGTGACACCAAAAAGTTACGAAAGGGAAACAGAGAGTTTGCAATCCCATCTCGGTGAGACCGAGATCCCTATCGGTAGAACCGAATTGCTAGGGTTTGGCAGTGGCTTATGACAAGTGAAACTCGGTGGCGCCGGATAGAAAGAATCGGTAGGACCGAGTTTGGCTTAGGGTTTTGGTCATATGTGGATATGGGAAAGTAGTTGAGGGTTTTGGAGCATATCACTAAGCACATGAAGCAAGAGGCTCATTAAGCAACACCTCATCCCTCCTTGATAGTATTGGCTTTTCCTAAAGACTCAATGTGATCTTGGATCACTAAAATATAAAATGAAGTGTCTTGAGATTTTGAGCTTGAGCCAATCCTTTGTCCTTAGCATTTTGAGGGTTCCACTTTCACATCCATGCCATGCCAATCATTGAGCTTTCCTGAAATAATCATCTTGGAATAGCATTAGCTCAATGAGCTATATGTTGTTATGAATTACCAAAACCACCTAGGGATAGTTGCACTTTCATCGACGGATAGGACGCTGAGCCCTGCGCTGCCGTCGATGAGGGTCTTGGTAACTTGCACGTTGCTGATGACTGGGGAGCAAAGCATCGGGAGGAAGCCAGCGGTAACCGCGCACTTGAGCTGATCTGCCGAGCTGAACATGATGGGGCACTGGGACCACCTGAGCGGCATGTGGCTTTGAGCTTGGGGAGGACTGCATTCACTTCGCGAGCAAATTGCTTGAAGATACGTTGCGAGGCTAGGGCCTGGGCTTCGCCCAAGATGCAGGCGATGGCACGTGGTTCCTGGAAGCCCCCAGCCCCTCGTCCTGATGGTGTTCATCATTCCTTCTTGGTGGCGGCGACAGCAGAGGGAGTCCAGCATTGCCTTGAGGGCGATCCTCACGAGGCTGATCTCTCCAGGCGCCCTCGCGAGGCTTATCCTTCCAGCGATCCTCACGAGGCTGGTCGCGCCACTCCTGACGTGGGCCACGGTCGTCCCAGCGTCCGCCACCACGTCCTCCTCCTCGACCGTAGCCCCGGTTGCCGCGCTTGGGGCATTGGCCGAAGCGTCCTTCACGAATGGCTCGGAGCTCTTGACAGTCACTGGTGTTGTGGGTGCTCAGGTTGTGGAAGGCGCATAATGGACGGTTGCTCTTGGACGACTCTGGTTGGTCTCTGCCACGTTTGGTGTCTGGTTCCGCCGTGAGTACGGCTGCTCCCTTGCGCTTCACGTCCTTGGCCTTGGCTTTCTTCTCCTCCGGGTCTGCAGCAGGGAGCTCGAGGAGGGAGAGGCGCCTGAGGGAGTCCTGGATTAGGGGGTGTTCGGATTGCCGAACTATACCTTTAGCCGGACTCCTGGACTATGAAGATACAAGATTGAAGACTCCATCCCGTGTCCGGAAGGGACTTTCCTTGGCGTGGAAGGCAAGCTTGGCGATAGGGATGTTCAGATCTCCTACCATTGTAACCGACTCTATGTAACCCTAACCCTCTCCGGTGTCTATATAAACCGTAGGGTTTTAGTCTGTAGGACGACATACACATCAACAATCAAACCATAGGCTAGCTTCTAGGGTTTAGCCTTTCTGATATCGTGGTAGATCTACTCTTGTACTACCCATATCATCAATATTAATCAAGCAGGACGTAGGGTTTTACCTCCATCGAGAGGGCCCGAACCTGGGTAAAACTTCATATCCCTTGCCTCCCGTTACCATCCGGCCTAGACGCACAGTTCGGGACCCCCTACCCGAGATCTGCCGGTTTTGACACCGACATTGGTGCTTTCATTGAGAGTTCCTCTGTGTCGTCGCCGTCAGGCCCGATGGCTCCTACGATCATCAATGGCGATGCATTCCAGGGTGAGACCTTCCTCCCCGGACAGATCTTCGTCTTTGGCGGCTTTGCACTGCGGGCCAATTCACTTGGCCATCTAGAGCAGATCAAAAGCTACGCCCCTGTCCGTTAGGTCAGATTCGGAAATTTAAACTACACGGCTGACATCCGCGGGGACTTGATCTTTGACGGACTCGAACCACCGCCGAGCGTGCCACACTGTCACGACGAGCATGATCTAGCTCTGCCACCGAACAGTGCCCTAGAGGCCGCACCCACATCAGCTCCGACCTTTTGTTCGGAGCCAACCGCGCCGATCGAGGATGGGCAGTTGGACGCCACCTCGGGGGCTGTGATCCCAATGGCGGTTGAGCCGAACACCAGCCCCGTACTCTGCGAGACTCGTGACTCCACGGAGCCGGATTCTTCTTCGGACTCCGAACCCTCCGTGCTCCTGCCGATCGAATCCGATTGGGCGCCGATCATGGAGTTCACGGTCGCGGACGTCTTTCAGCACTCGCCTTTCGGCAATATCCTAAAGTCTCTCTCTTTATCAGGAGATCCCTGGCCGGACTACGGTCAGCAAGGTTGGGGTACGGACGATGAAGAAATTCAAAACCCACCCACCAAACACTTTCTAGCCACTATCGACGACTTAACCGACATGCTCGACTTCGACTCCGAAGACATCGACGGTATGGACGCCGATGAAGGAGATGATGAAGAACTAGCGCCTACCAGGCCCTGGAAAGCCACCTCGTCATATGACATATACATGGTGGACACCCCAAAAGAGGGAGAGGGCGATGGAACAGCGGAGGATGACCCCTCCAAGAAACAGCCCAAGCGCCAGCGTCAGCGGCGCCGCTCAAAATCCCTCCAACACAAAAACGGTGATTCCAGCACGGGAGAAAATAATACTCCAGGGAGTGGCGAAGAAAACCCCCTCCAGCAAGGCTTAGCATAGGAGGATCGAGAAACCAGCCCTCATGAGAGAGCGGCAGACAGAGAGGTCGAGGACGATAATTATATGCCTCCCTCCAAAGACGAGGCAAGCCTCAACGACGACGAATTCGTCGTGCCAGAGGATCCCGTTGAGCAAAAGCGTTTCCAACGTAGGCTTATGGCCATGGCAAGAAGCCTCAAGAAAAAATAGCAACAGCTCCGAGCTGATCAAGATTTGCTGGTTGACAGATGGACCGAAGTCCTTCCGGCCGAAGAGCATAAACTCGAACGCCCCTCCAAGAGTTACCCAAAGCGCAGGTTGCTACCCCAATTAGAGGAGGAAGCACTTGATGTGGCCGAACGGCCACCTCGTGGCCACGACAGAGAGGCCTCCCGGCCCTCCACTCAAGCCGCACCCCGTACCAAGGCACGGGAATATGCGCCGGACTTGCGAGACATGTTGGAGGACAAGGCAAGGAAAACACGATCGATCTACGGATCGCGTGGGCACCCCACGGCTCGAGACGGTAACCGTCACGCTGGCCACAAATTCGGCAGGGCCGAACACAATAGACAAAACTCATTGGAGCTATGTCATGATATCGCCCAGTACAGAGGCGCTGCACACCCACTGTGCTTTACAGACGAAATAATGGATCATCAAATCCCCGAGGGTTTCAAACCCGTAAACATCGAATCATATGATGGCACAACAGACCCTGCGATATGGATCGAGGATTATCTCCTTCATATCCACATGGCCCACGGCGACGATTTTCACGCCATCAAATACCTCCCACTCAAGCTTAAAGGACCAGCTCGGCATTGGCTCAACAGCTTGCCAACAGGATCAATCAGTTGTTGGGAGGACCTGGAAGCCACATTCCTCGACAATTTCCAGGGCACTTATGTGCGACGCCCAGACACCGATGACTTAAGTCACGTAATTTAGCAGCCAGAGGAATCGGCCAGGAAATTCTGGACACGGTTCCTAACAAAGAAAAATCAAATAGTCGACTGTTCGGACGCTGAGGCCCTAGCAGCCTTCAAGCACAATATCCGTGATGAGTGGCTGGCCCGGCACCTTGGACAGGAAAAGCCAAAATCTATGGCAGCACTCACGACACTCATGACCTGCTTTTGTGCGGGAGAAGACAGCTGGCTTGCTCGTAGCAACAATATGACCAAGAACACTGGTAGTTCGGACACCAGGGACATTAATGGCAGGTCGCGTCGCAACAAGCAGAAGCGCCGCATTAACGGCGACAATGCTGAGAATACGACAGTTAATGCCGGATTCAGAGGCTCTAAATCCGGTCAGCGGAAAAAGCCATTCAAAAGGAATCCTAGGGGCCCGTCCAGCTTGGACCGAATACTCGACCGCTTGTGCCAAATACATGGCACCCCCGAAAAGCCGGCCAATCACACCAATAGGGATTGTTGGGTGTTCAAGCAGGTAGGCAAGTTAAGCGCCGATAATGAAGACAAGGGGCTGCATAATGACGATGACGAGGAGCCCCGGCCGCCGAACAACAATGGACAGAAGGGTTTCCCCCCACAAGTGCGGATGGTGAACATGATATACGCCACCCACATCCCAAAAAGGGAGCGGAAGCGCGCGTTAACGGACGTATACGCGATAGAGCCAGTCGCCCCAAAGTTCAACCCATGGTCCTCTTGCCTGATCACCTTCGATCGAAGAGACCATCCCACTAGCATCCGTCATGGCGGATTTGCCGCATTGGTTCTAGACCCAATTATTGACGGATTTCATCTCACTAGAGTCCTCATGGACGGCGGCAGCAGCTTGAACCTGCTTTACCAGGATACAGTGCGAAAAATGGGCATCGATCCCTCAAGGATTAAGCCCACCAAAACGACTTTAAAGGCGTAATACCAGGTATAGAGGCCAACTGTACAGGCTCAGTCACACTTGAAGTGGTCTTCGGATCCCCGGATAATTTCCGAAGCGAGGAATTGGTCTTCGACATAGTCCCATTCCGCAGTGGCTATCATGCACTGCTCGGACGAACCGCATTCGCCAAATTCAATGCGGTACCGCACTACGCATACCTTAAGCTCAAGATGCCAGGCCCTCGTGGAGTAATTACGGTCAATGGAAACACCGAACGCTCCCTCCGAACAAAGGAGCACACGACGGCCCTTGCAGCGGAAGTACAAAGTAGCCTCTCCAGGCAGTTCTCCAGTGCGGCCATTAAACGTCCGAACACCGTCAAGCACGCCCGGAGTAACCTACAACAAGACTGCCTGGCACGTTCCGAGCAGGCGTAGCAATGCAGCCCCCACCCCAACCCTAGCAAAAAGGCGACGCCAGTACTTCACGTACATAATTATGCTCTAGAAATACCATGGGCATAGGGGTTGGGGCACCATCATGGCACGCCCAAAACACGGCTTAAACCGCACCAGGGGCTGCCGATTTTTTACTTTTCTCTTACTTCTAGGACTCTACTCTTCGGAAGGCCTGTTCGGCAGTTCAATTGCCGCACAAACGATGCAAGAACCAGGGAAGCAGACAAGCCATGCCGCATTACGGAAATCCCAGGTGGTCTCTATCATGAGCAGTATACCTGTTTGGCATACTATTCCGCAGCTTACCCCTGGAGCAGACATGTTAAATAGTCCAACTTTTCGTTTATCGCAATACTTGTATCGTTCTGCTTTGATCGCAGCTATTTCTAATAAATAATGCATAGCTTTTGTCTATTTTTGCACTATCTTTTTATAAATAAATGTTCCTTAACGACATGTTGCACCCGTACAACTTGGTATGGCCAAAATACGCCAGGGGCTTTTAGCACCCCTCAATATGGTGTGAGAAGTCCGAACACTTTCACAAGTGCGGCACCCCGAACTTATAGCATTATATGCATCGGCTCCGAATCATGTCTTGGGTCAATAGTTGAGTTTGCCCGGCTCCTTCGCTTTGGTGCCTTACGTTTCGCTATATCGGCTAAGTTAGCACTAGGAGAACCACTGCGATTGTGCCCCAGTTGAGCTAGGCCGAGCACCTCCGTGGAGAAAGCTAAAATTGACTGTCATGATGAAGCGAGAGCTGGTCGCTGTTCGAGAGGTTTTTTCGAGTCCCTAAATACTTATGCCGCTTAGGGCGACGAGTCGGCTCTGTCCGGCCAAGGCGTGGATAGCGCCCCGAACTCGGTCTTCCGAATACTAGGGGCTTCGCCGAAATTTAAAATTATAGAATTCTATGGCTAAGTGAGAGTGTTCACGCATTACAGTCCAATTGCCTCGTTCGTCGGGCTGAGCGCCTCCCTCGAAGGACCCAAACATGGGGAAAAGAGCACCCAGATTTATCCCCGAACACCCCAGCACTAGTGGCAAGGGGGCAGAAGCCGACGACTCGCCATCTCTCAGTATTGATAAACAGCCGCACAGAAGGTAATATTTTAAATTCAAGCAGCATTGCTCAGCACATATGAACAAGTTTTCAGCGCACAGGACAAAAACGAGCGAGTTTTACTCAAAAATTACATCCCTAGTACATTCATCCGCCACAAGGCGGGCACCCTTCAGAACATCCTTATAGTAATTTTCGGGCTTGCGATGCTCTTTCCCCGCTGGTGGCCCGTCCTTCACAAGCTTCTCCGCATCCAGCCTGCCCCAGTGCACCTTAGCAGGGGCAAAGGCCCTACGGGCACCTTCAATACAGACGGAGCACTTCATGACTTCGAGCCTTGGACAGGCCTGCACCAGCCGCCGCACCAGCCCGAAATAGCTCCCAGGCAGAGCCTCTCTAGGCCACAGCCGAACTAGGAGGCCCTTCATGGCCTGTTCGGCCACCTTGTGGAGCTCGACCAGTTGCTTCAGCTGGTCGCTCAGGGGCACGGGGTGTCTGGCCTCAGCATACTGAGACCAGAACACCTTCTCTGTCGAGCTGCCCTCCTCGGCTCGATAGAATGCGGCGGCATCGGATACACTCCGGGGAAGATCTGCAAATGCCCCTGGAGAGCTCCGGATTCGGGTAAGTATCAAGTAACTCACGTTTATGTGTTTACTTTGCATAAAGAATGCCTTACCCACCGCTATTTTCTTCACCTCATCCAACTCCTGGAGGGTCTTCTCGGATTCGGCCTTGGCAGACTTGGCATTTTCAATAGCCGTCGCGAGCTCGGACGCTCGCGTCTTCGAGTCAAGCTCCAAACTCTCATGTTTCTTCATGAGAACCTGGAGCTCTTGCTGCACCTTGCCAACCTCGGCCTCATACCTCTCCCGCTCGGTGCGCTCCGTGGCCGCACTCTTCTTGGCCTCGAGCAGCGCTTGCTTAAGGGTCGCCACCTCAGATGTGGCCCCTACAATAGCCATGTTAATCCTATCATTTCTTGCAATTGCACCTTTTTATATACATATTCAACCAAGGTATTTCTTACCTTCCTTCTCCTCGAGCTGCTTCTTGGCACGCCCGAGCTCTTGCTCGGACTTCTTGAGGCTCTGCTTCAGTGTGTCCACTTCCGCAGTGAGTACGGTAGACGCCAGCAGAGAAGCCTGGACACGCATATTGACTCCTTCTGTTAGACTCCTGCGGATTTTTTGATCCTCTATTCGGCTTTTCTTCCCGAGCGCCCAACAGAGCATCAGGGGCTACTGTCTATGCGGTAATATTATTTACACATTATTTACTTACCTCAAAGCCTGTCAAAAGGCTAGTACAAGCTTCAGTCAGTCCGCTCTTGGCGGACTGAACCTTCTGGACCACCGCACTCATAATAGCGCGGTGCTCCTCGTCGATGGAGGCGCCTTGGAGCGCCTCCAACATATTGTCCGGCGCCTCCGGATGGACAGGGGTCGCCGGCACGGTGGACTTGCTCCTCTTGGAAGGAGGTCCCCCGCTGGACTCCGGAACCCTTGAAGGTTACGGAGTAGTGTCCGGCCTAGAGCCGGACTTGGAGCCCTAGGGGGTTCGTCCCCTTTACTCCTGGAGTCCAGGAGGTCGCCTTGTAGCGCCTCCGGGACCACCTCCTCCCTGCTTGGAACCTATTGGGACAACACCTCGGTGTCGTCCATAGGGCGGAGGGAGGAAGCCGTCGGAAGCGAGTTCACATCCGACGAGTCCAGTGAGCCGCTCGACGACGCGTCGAGCCGGTCTTTGGGTGGGCTGCATAAGCATATTCGACATAAGGGAAAGCTGTGCGATAAACGAATACTATGAATTACTCCGGTATCCGGATACTTACGATTTTGCCAGGGGCTTGGCCCTGGGCAGCCACTCCTCTTCGCCATCGTGGGCATCGTTGGAGTAGTCCGGAGGAAGGGTTTTCCCCTTCTTGGACCCTCCAGCCTCCTCAGAGAGGGCGGCCTTCCTTTTCTTCTCTCCTCCCGCTGGAGGGGGAGAGGTCTCTTCTTCTTCCTCCTCGTCTTCACGAGAGGAAGGCGCTTTGGGACCGTCGGATGACGAATCTGACACCTCTTGGCACCGGGCACTCTTTTGAGTCCCCGTGGCCCTTTTCGTGGCCTTCTTCTCCAGCACCACATAGGGCGCCGGAACCAGCAGCTTCGCCAAGTGAGCGTCCGTTGGGCCTTCGGGCAAAGGATCCAGACAGTTGATCTGTCGGGACGTCACCTCCCAATCCTATCAAAGATAAGGGAACTTAGATCCCGCATAGAGTCAAACTATGAAAAACTGATACCCTGTAAAAGGACAAAGACAGCTTACCGCATGAGCGTGATGCTGAGTACTGAATCCGCGATCCTCGGCAGCGGATGCGGGAGCCTCGGCGCCCTTAAAAAGCATCCTCCAGGCATCTTCGTACATCGTGTCGAAGAGCCTGTTTAGAGTTCGATGCTGCGCCGGGTCGAACTCCCACAGGTTGAAGGCCCGTCGTTGACACGAGAGGATCAGGGGATGAGCATAACCTGGACTACGTTGACAAGCTTGAGCTTCTTGTCCACCAGGGTTTGGATGCATGTTTGGAGTCCGGTCAGCTCTCCTTTTTACCCCAAGACAGGCGTATCTCCTTCCAGGAGGTGAGCCGCGTAGGGGGGCTGGATCGAAACTCAGGGGGTGCGACCCATTCGGCGTCGCGCGGCTCGGTGACGTAAAACCACCATGATTGCCACCCCTTCAGGGTCTCCACAAAGGAGCCCTCGAGCCACAGGACATTGGCCATCTTGCCAACCATGGCACCGCCGCACTCTGCCTAGCTGCTGTGCACCACCTTTGGCTTGACGTTGAAAGTCTTAAGCCATAGGCCGAAATGGGGGCGGATGCGGAGGAACGCCTCGCAGACGATGATAAACGCCGAGATGTTGAGGACGAAGTTTGGGGCCAGATCGTGGAAATCCAGGCCATAGTAGAACATGAGCCCTGGGACAAATGGATGCAGAGGGAAGCCAAGTCCACGGAGGAAATGGGGGAGGAATACCACCCTCTCATGGGGCCTAGGAGTGGGGATGAGCTGCCCCTTTTCGGGAAGCCGGTGCGCGATGTCTCTAGCCAGATATCTGGCCTTCCTCAGCTTTTTGATGTGTCCCTCCGTGACGGAGGAGACCATCCACTTGCCTCCCACTCCAGACATGACTGGAGAAGGTTGAGGTGGTAGTGCGGACTTGGGCGCTGGAGCTCGAGTGCGCAAGAATGGATAGGCAAAGGAGGAAGAAGGCGTGGGTGAAAAGGTGGATCCTTATCCCCTTATATGGGTGAACGCAACTACATGTCCCCACCAGCCTGGTAAAACTCGCTTATCTCCAAGCGCCGTAATCAAAGGCACGGTTGGGTTACCCACGCCCGTATTGATGAGAATCCCGGAATAAGAGGACACGATCTCTGCTTTGACAAGACGTGCCAAGGAAACCGCCTCGCATGACGCGCTGAGGTGGGATAATGAAACGACTTGGATAAAAGCTTGGCCGTGGTGTGTCACGCTATGGAATATGTCAGCAGATTAGATTTGTGTAAATATTATTCTCTCTATGGCAATATGTGGAAACTTATTTTGCAGAGCCAGACACTATCTTTGTGATTAAAATCTTCTATAAAGTACTTGGAGGAGGAACCCGACTTGCAATGCCGAAGACAATCTGCGTGCCGGACTCGTCGTCAATGAAGCCTGGTTCAGGGGCTACTAAGGGAGTCCTGGATTAGAGGGTGTTCGGATAGCCAAACTATACCTTTAGCCGGACTCCTGGACTATGAAGATACAAGATTGAAGACTCCGTCCCGTGTCCGGAAGGGACTTTCCTTGGCGTGGAAGGCAAGCTTGGCAATACGGATGTTCAGATCTCCTACCATTGTAACCGACTCTATGTAACCCTAACCCTCTCCGGTGTCTATATAAACCGGAGGGTTTTAGTCCGTAGGACGACATACACATCAACAATCATACCATAGGCTAGCTTCTAGGGTTTAGCCTCTCTGATCTCATGGTAGATCTACTCTTGTACTACCCATATCATCAATATTAATCAAGCAGGACGTAGGGTATTACCTCCATCGAGAGGGCCCGAACCTGGGTAAAACTTCATGTCCCTTGTCTCCTGTTACCATCCAGCCTAGACGCACAGTTCAGGGGGCCCTACCCGAGATCCGCCGGTTTTGACACCGACAGCGCCCGTCAGAGTGCCCTCGAAGTTGGCGATGAAGCGGGTGCACATTTCGTCCCAGGAGGAGATCGAGCCCGACGGTAGGTTCAGGAGCCAGGAGCGAGCGCCTTCCATGAGAGCCATGGGAAACCAGTTCGCCATGACCTTCTCCTCGTTGTTGGCCGCTTCGATGCTCATCTCGTAGAGTTGTAGGAACTCCTCGGGTTCGGGGGTGCCGTTGTAGCAAGGAGGCAAATCCGGCTTGAACTTGCCCGGCCAGGCGACACTGCGTAGCTCAGGGGTGAAGGCGCGGCAGCCAGCCGTGGTCACTGGGACCCGCCTTAGGGGTGGAGCTTGGCCTTGACGGGGTTCGGACCCTGCCGCTGCAGGTGGCGCACGGACTTGCTATAGCAGCCGGTCCTAGCGTAGTGGCGCATGGAGCGGCGGAGCGTTTTGTTGCGGCCGAGGGACTTCTTGACAGCTTCTCTCTTCACACGCAGGTGCGGGACGCGGCGGGTAGTGTCGCGGAGCCGTGCATCTTGGCGCCAGGGCGCCGTCTTGGGGCTGAGGTGGTGGAGGCGCTCCGTGAGCTACGTCGCTCGTAGCTGGCGTAGGGCGAGGCGGAGAGAGGGACGGTGCGGGAGAGCCCCCAACGGCGCGGACAAGCTCGGTGATGCGGTCGAGCCAGTCCTCGTAGAGGTCGTCGATTGGGTGGTAGCGCAGGAGCTCGTGCGCCATGAGGAGCGCAGCCCATGCGTCCATGGGAGGGCGACGTGCATGGGAAGAAGAGACGGCCGGGGTCAGCGATGGAGTGGTGGTGCAGCCGTCCCGCTGCACCGATGGGTGCAGCGAGGATGCTTGCTGCTCATTCTCCGCCGGGCCGGTGGCGGCGGTGGCGGCAGGCGACGGGGAGCGGCGAGGTGGCCCGCCGACGGGAGCCGTCTGAGCGACGTGGGCGGCGAGGGCAGCCAGTCGATCAGCACGAGCGCGACGCGCGTCTGCCATGAAGACGATGGGGCAACTGAGCGCGGAGCAATGGACACAGGCTTTTCGCACCCCTACCTGGCGCGCCAAATGTCGGATCTGGGGTTCCGGCAGACCCTTGAGGTTCGAACACTGGGGTGCATGCGAAGGTTTTCTCCCTATCGATCCACGCCCTAGCTCTCTAAGATCTCGCAAACGAACATGATGAACTCTCAACACAGAAAGACACAAGATTTATACTGGTTCGGGCCACCGTTGTGGTGTAATACCGTACTCTAGTGTGGTGGTGGAGGATTGCCTCTTGGGCTAATGATGAACAGTACAAGAGGAAGAACAGCCTCCTGAGGTCGAGGTGTTCTTGTGTTTGGTGAGCTTGTGTGTGTGGATCGAAATCAGCTACTGACTTGTGATGGTGTCGATCTCATGCCGGTCATGGTGGTGGCTAGTTCTACTTATATAGGCCCTGGTCCTCTCCCAAAATATTGAGCGGGAAAGGGATGCCAACAATGGGCAATTCGAAAGGGGACAACTAGTACAAGCTATCTTGACAAAAGGTGGTCTTCGCCTACAAAAGGCTCTGGTGATGACGCTGTCTTGGGCTCCATGGTGACCTTCGTCTTGCCATCCTTCTGGTCATGGTCTCGTTGCACCAATATGGAAACCTTTGCTTGATGCCTCGGTACTCCGCGCCTGCGCTTGCCCCCTTAGCACCAAAGAGGAAACAAGGACGCTGCGCGCGTTGGCGCCCGCCTGGCGCCCGCCTGGTCTCGATCATCATGGCTCACGTCACGAGGAGCCACGCGAGGTTTGCCTTGCCTTGATCTCTCCGCCCCTCATGAGCCTGCGTGGGGAGGTCGCTCTTGAGGAGGTCTTGGCCCCTCGCGAGGGTCTTGAATGTCTTGTTGATGAAGATGGGTTGTATGAACTTGCCAGCCCAGCCATGCCGTGGGCCGCAGGCAGGCAAGTCTGGGGACCCCCGTTCCCAGAACGCCGACAGGCCACATATGATGTTCTTCGCTTGAGAGTCGAGTTGCTTGAATATCTTCACATCAGTAGCGTTGATGGTAGGAGTGACAGAGGGAACGACATTTTCCACAACGTACCAAAGATCATTGACAATTGCCTCAAGATGCATTCGCATCTTATTCTTCTAGTAGGGATAGTCCGTCCCATCGAAGGTACGACACCCAGAAGATACCTTGATCATACCTGCAGTCGACATAACTAAAACTCCAGGCGGTTAAACCAAAATCACACAGAACAAGGGAGTACCTTGCTCTGATACCAATTGAAAGTGTGTTAAGTCGACTAGAGGGGGGTGAATAGGCGATTTTTATGAATTCTTCACTGAGGAATATCAGGGTGAGGAAATTCCTAAGTGAAGAACTACTTGCAGTGGAATAATACTTATGTGCAAACATAACAGAGTAGTAGCACAGTCATCATGAAGAAATGAAACCAAGCGCAGAGTACAGAAAGCGTAAACACAGAATAAGCAGGCTGAAGACAAACTGGCTGAAGAAATTGAACTGAGGAAATTGAGGAAGTCTTCAGTCAAAGTCTTCAAACAGTAGCGATCAAGTATACAACACAGTAATGAGGAAATGGAAGGGTTGAGGAAATAGAACCAGTTATGTAATGCCCTCGATGCGGCTATGTCTCCTACGTGTCGAAGCACGACTTAGGGGCATAACTGCATTGAAAGCAATGTCATAAGTAAGGTAATCTTCACAACATCCCATGTAATACATAATAAGGGGAAAGGAACATAGTTGGCTTACACTTGCCACGTCACACAAAGTACGTAAATAGCATTACATCATCCAATACAATCATGGTCCGACTACGGTACCAAAATAAAAGATCAACCCCAACATGCGACATGGTCCCTACCGCCCCAACTGGGCACCACTACTGATCATCAGGGAAGGACACATAGTAACGACGTGAGTCTTTGTTGAACTCCCACTTGAGCTCAAGCGCATCATCTGGAACGGAGTCATCGGGCCCTGCATCTGGTTTGGAAGTAATCTGTGAGCCACAGGGACTCAGCAATCTCGCACCCTCGCGATCAAGACTATTTAAGCTTATAGGTAAGGTAATGTAATATGTGGAGCTGCAGCAAGTGACTAGCATATATGGTGGCTAACCTGTTCGCAAATGAGAGTGAGAAGAGAAGGCAAAGCACGAACGAAGAACTAGAGAACAACCTATGGCAAACATTACTCCAACACCGTGTTCACTTCCCGGACTCCGCCGAGAAGAGACCATCACGGTAACACACTCAGTTGATTCATTTTAATTAAGTTAAGGTTCATGTTATCTACAACCGGACATTAACAAATTCCCATCTGCCCATAACCGCGAGAACGGCTTTCGAAAGTTCAAATCCCTGCAGGGAGTCCCAACTTAGCCCATGATAAGCTCTCATGGTCAACGAAGGATATACCTTCAAGCGGGAAGACCCGATCAGACTTGGAATCCCGGTTACAAGACATTTCGACAAGGTAAAACTAAACCAACAACACCGCCCGAATGTGCCAACAAATCCGATAGGAGCTGCACATATCTCGTTCTCAGGGCACACTCAGATTGTCTAAACTTCCGGTAGGCTAGCCCAGAGTTGCCCCTAGTGGCCACCGGCGGCTGACGAGGTGGGCCAATACTCAGAGGAGCACTGGCCCGGGGGGGTTTAAATAAGATGACCCTTGGGCTCCGGAAACCCAAGGGAAAAATAGGCTAGGTGGCAAATGGTAAAACCAAGGTTGGGCATTGCTGGAGGAGTTTTAATCAAGGCGAACTGTCAAGGGGTTCCCATTATTACCCAACCGTGTAAGGAACGCAAAATCCGGGAACATAACACCGATATGACGGAAACTAGGGCGGCAAGAGTGGAACAAAACACTAGGCTAAAGGCCGAGCCTTCCACCCTTTACCATGTCTATAGATGCTTTAAGATAACAAGATAATATAGTGATATCCTGTAACACCCAGGATGTAATTTACGTAATATGTAATCCAACTCTTGCCGTTTCCCGCGCTAAGTTATTTTATTCTCTCGGGTTCGGGTTTTTGTCTCCGTGTGTTTTTGTCGTGGTCATGCATCTCATATCATGTCATCATGTGCATTGCATTTGCATACGTGTTTGTCTCATGCATCCGAGCATTTTCCCCGTTGTCCGTTTTGCCTTCCGGCGCTCCTATCTCCTCCGGTGGTCATTTCTACCTTCTTTTTGTGTGTGGGGGTTAAACATTTCCGGATTGGACCGAGACTTGCCAAGCGGCCTTGGTTTACTACCGGTAGACCGCCTGTCAAGTTCCGTACCATTTGGACTTCGTTCGATGCTCCAACGGTTAACCGAGGGACCGAAAAGGCCTCGTGTGTGTTGCAGCCCAACACCCCTCCAAGTTGGCCCAAAACCCACCAAAACCCTCTCCATCATCTAGAGCGTTCGATCACGATCGGGTGGCCGAAAACTGCACCTCATTTGGACTCTCCTAGCTCCTCCTATGCCTATAAATACCACCCCCTCCGAAATCCACGTTTCTTCTTCCCCCCGAAACCCTAAAAACCAGATCTGCCGCGAACTGGACGTGTCCGGCCCGCGCCGGACAGTGTCCGCCGCCGCCTCCCGCCAACCGGGGATTGCCACGTGGCAACCGCGCCCCACATTGCCGCCGAGGCCCGCAGGCCCGAAGCCGGCCCGCCGCCGCTCCCGCCT
>NC_041392.1:491957313-491973527 GCF_002162155.2 Triticum dicoccoides
CGCGCCTTCGCCCCACCGCCGCCTTCTCCCGCTCCGGCGACCGAGCCGGTCCAGCCCCGTCGCACGCCATCGCCGGAGGCCTCGCCGGCACGAGCTCACCGGTCCGGCCCCCGCGCCGCCCCGCGCCTTCCTCCTCGACGTCCGCGCCTCCTCCGCCGGCCGGATCCGGTGACCCGGCCCTCCTATACCCGAATAATTTGCTATGTTCATCATGCTATATCTCCGCATCTGTAGATCCGTTTTGGGCGTATAGCATATCAAAATGTTTGCTTCAGAGAGCACCTCATTTCATCTCATTGCATCATTTTCATTTGAGTTCATATTGATGCCCGAAATGCTGTTGGAAGAGTGCTATTTGAGTTAATTGTCAGATCTGCTGCACCAAATAGCTATTTGTCATTTTTGCCATGATTAATGTGTGCATGATATGCCCCTGGGCTCTACATGTGTTTTGTTATATGCTTTGTCATCTTTCCATAGGTGCTATCCATGTATTTTTGTGATGTTCGTGGTGACTAGCACAAGCTTGCAAAGTGGTGCATTCGTTAATGCTGATTTCAGGGACTTAGCAATTCCACTAAGTCCTTGATCTGTTTTTATCAATATGCCATATGTTCATGTTGTTTCCTAGTGATCTGTGCCTCTTTTGAGGATGATCAGTTAGGATTATTTGTTAATCTTGTAGTGCTCTATCCATCCATGTCTTTGTTTGCAATTATGGAGCACCCTAGCTTAAGTCAATCGAGCTCTACTTTTGCTATTTCGTGAATCTGGGCAGATTGTCTACTTGTTAGCGATTTTACCGAGGATGTTGTACTTGATCCGTGCATGCTATGTTGTTGTTCTTGCTATGTCTAGCTTGCATAATGTGTATTATTGACGGGTGTATGCTTAGATTGTCATGACATGCTCTGTAGTGAGTGCATCGAGCTCGTAAACATGCCTACTCGCTGAGATATTTGCATGCTCCAGTTTTTCACCAAGTCTGTGATCTGTTTATGTTTTTGCCATGTTCACATGCTTGCAATTGTATTTTCTGATCCCTTTTGGCTCAAGGTCACTAAGGTACTTTTCTTAATATCTTTGAGTAGCTCCATGCCATGCTTTACTTTGCCATGTTAAGTTCCTTTAGCATCTAGTTTGCTTGCTCCAAAGTGTGCTACCTGATCTGAAATTCCAGGCTTGTGTTAATTTCACTAAGTCTGAAACATGTTTACCAATTGCACTTTTTCCATGCTTGTTTGAACCTGTTAATGGATGAATTTGCCGTAGCTCAGTGTTCATCTTTTGTTAAGCATCATGAATGGATCCCTGCCATGTATTTTGTTGCCATGTTTGGGTGCTGTAGCATAATTATCTTGTTGCATTTAGATGGCTACTTGCTGTTTATCGCAGACCGATGCCATATTTGTTTTGCTTGCCATTTCCAAACCATGTCTCCGATTCCGGTGTTCTTTATATCGTTTTCAAGAGAAATCATCTCACCTTTCCAGTGGCACACTTGGATTTCCAAGTTGAGGCCAGGTTAAATCATTCCTTGTCAAATCTTGCATATGCATCACATATCGCATCCCGCATAGCATACCATGTTGCATCATGTTGTTTGAGCTTTGCACGTGGTTGATTGTGTTCCTTTTGCTTGTTTGTCTTGTTTGGGTAGAGCCGGGAGACGAGTTCGCTAACGAGGAGCCCGTTGAGTTTGCTTTTGAAGATCCAGTCAACTCTGACAACTTTGCAGGCAAGATGATCATACCCTCGAAATCACTTCTATCTTTGCTTTGCTAGATGCTCGCTCTTTTGCTATGCCTATGCTACGATGCCTACCACTTTCTTATCATGCCTCCAAAATTGCCATGTCAAACCTCTAACCCACCATGTCCTAGCAAACCGTTGATTTGCTATGTTACCACTTTGCTCAGCCCCTCTTATAGCGTTGCTAGTTGCAGATGAAGATTGGAGACCATTCCTTGTTGGAACATTGTTTACTTGTTGGGATATCATTATATTATCTTGTTATCTTAATGCATTTATATACTTGGTAAAGGGTGGAAGGCTCGGACTCTCGCCTAGTGTTTTGTTCCACTCTTGCCGCCCTATTTTTCCGTCATATTGGTGTTATGTTCCCGGATTTTGCATTCCTTACGCGGTTGGGTGATTATGGGAACCCCTTGACAGTTCGCCTTGAATAAAACTCCTCCAGCAATGCCCAATCTTGGTTTTACCATTTGCCACCTAGCCTTTTCCCTTGGGTTTCGCGGACTCAAGGGTCATCTTTATTTTAAACCACCGGGCCAGTGCTTCTGTAAGCGTTGGTCCAACCTAGAGCACCGTGCGGGGCCGTCCCTCGGCAACTTGGGTTATGTTGGCTCCTGTATGCTTAGCTTATCTGGTGTGCCCTGAGAACGAGATATGTGCAGCTCCTATCGGGATTTGTCGGCACAGCGGGTGGTATTGCTGGAGTTGTTTTACCATTGTCGGAGTTGTCTTGTAAAACCGGGATGCCGAGTCTGATCGGAATGTCTTGGGAGAAGGTATATCCTTCGTTGACCGTGAGAGCTTGTCATGGGCTAACTTGGGACTCCCCTGCAGGGATTTGAACTTTCAAAAGCCGTGCCCGTGGTTATGGGCAGATGGGAATTTGTTAATATCCGGTTGTAGATAACTTGAACCTTAACTTAATTAAAATGAATCAACTAAGTGTGTTACCGTGATGGTCTCTTCTCGGCGGAGTCCAGGAAGTGAACACGGTGTTGGAGTAATGTTTGCCGTAGGTTGTTCTCTAGTTATTCGTTCGTGCTTTGCCTTCTCTTCTCGCTCTCTTTTGCGAACAGGTTAGCCACCATATATGCTAGTCGCTTGCTACAGCTCCACATTTTACCTTGCCTTGACCTATAAGCTTAAATAGTCTTGATCGCGAGGGTGCGAGATTGCAAGATAATATAGTGATATCCCAACAATAAAATAATGTTCCAACAAGGAACGATCTCCAATCTTCACCTGCAACTAGCAACGCTATAAGAGGGGTTGAGCAAAGCGGTAACATAGCCAATCAACGGTTTGCTAGGACATGGTGGGTTAGAGGTTTGACATGGCAATTTGAGAGGCATGATAAGCAAGTGGTAGGCGTCATAGCATAGGCATAGCAAAAGAGCGAGCATCTAGCAAAGCAAAGATAGAAGTGATTTCGAGGGTATGATCATCTTGCCTGCAAAGTTGTCAGAGTTGACTGGATCCTCGAAGGCAAACTTAACGGGCTCCTCGTTAGCGAACTCGTCTCCTGGCTCTACCCAAACAAGACAAACAAGCAAAAGGAACACAATCAACCACGTGCAAATGCTCGATCAACATGATGCAAACATGGTATGCTATGCGGGATGCGATATGTGATGCATATGCAAGATTTGACAAGGAATGATTGAACCTGGCCTCAACTTGGAAACCCAAGTGTGCCACTGGAAAGGAGAGGTGATTTCGGTTGAAATCGATATAAAGAACACCGGAATCGGAGACACGGTTTGGAAATGGCAAGCAAAACAAATATGGCACCGGTCTGCGATAAACAGCAAGTAGCCATCTAAATGCAACAAGATAATTATGCTACAGCACCCAAACATGGCAACAAAATACATGGCAGGGATCCATTCATGATGCTTAACAAAAGATGAACACTGAGCTACGGCAAATTCATCCATTAACAGGTTCAAACAAGCATGGCAAAAGTGCAATTGGCAAACAGGTTTCAGACTTTGTGAAATTAATACAAGCCTGGAATTTTAGATCAGGTAGCACACTTTGGAGCATGAAAACTATATGCTACAGGAACTTAACATGACAAAGTAAAGCATGGCATGGAGCTACTCAAAGAGCTTAACAAAAGTCCCTTATTGACTTTGAGCCAAAAGGGATCAGAAAATACAATTGCAAGCATGTGAACATGGCAAAAACATAATCAGATTACAGACTTAGAGAAAAACTGGAGCATGCAATCTGTTAACAAGTAGGCATGTTTACGAGCTCGATGCACTCTCTAAATAGTAAGGCATGACAATCTAAGCATACACTCATCAAGAATACACATTATATAAGCTAGACATGGCAAGAACATCAACATAGCATGCATGGATCAATAACAACATCCTCCGCAAAATCGCTAACAAGTAGATAATCTGCCCAGATTCACGAATAGCAAAAGTAGAGCTCGATGGACTCAAGCTAGGGTGCTCCATAAATGCAAACAAAGACATGGATGGATAGATCACTACAATATTAACAAAACATCCTCACTGATCATCCTCAAAAGAGGCACGGATCACTAGGAAACAACATGAACATATGGCATATTGATAAAAACAGACCAATGACTAGGTGAAATCTCTAAGTCCCTGAAATCAGCATTAACAAATGCACTACTTTGCAAGCTTGTGCTAGTCACCACACATATCACAAAAATACATGGATAGCACCTCTGGAAAGATGGCAAGGCATATAACAAAACTCATGTAGAGCTCAGGGGCATATCATGCACACATCAAACATGGCAAAAATGACAAATAGCTATTTGGTGCAGCAGATCTGACAATTAACTCAAATAGCTCTCTTCAAACAGCATTTCGGGCGTCAAGATGGGCTTAAATGAAAATGATGCAATGAGATGAAATGATGTGCTCTTTGAGACGAACATTTTGATATGCTACACGCCCAAAATGGAGCTACGGATGCGGAGTTATAGCATGATGAACATTGCGAAATAATTAGGGTTTTCGGGGATAAAGTCAACCCTAAACTCCCGATCTCAGATCTGAGGAGCAGAAGTCGAGGTTCGCCGGGGGGGCTCGCAGGAGTTCGTCGTTGGCTGGAGTGGACTTGCCGCGGAGGAGAGGCTGGTCGGTGAGGGAGGTCGGCACCGGAGTGCGGTTGCCGGAGCGCGGCGGCGTCGGCCGGCGGGAGCGGCGCGGCGGGGCGGCGCCGGAGCCCTACCGGAGCTCGAGCGGTGGACCTCGCCGGAGTTGGGCGGCGCGGCCGAGGGACGAGCTGCGGGGCGGCGGCGCGAGGTAGGAGAAGAGGTGGCGGGGCGATTTTTAGGGTTTCGGGGGAGAGGAGATCCGGGATTTCGAAGGAGGACATATATATAGGCATAGGAGGAGCTAGGAGAGTCCAAATGAGGTGTTGTTTTCGGCCACGCGATCGTGATCGAACGCTCTAGATGATGGAGAGGGTATTAGTGGGTTTTGGGCCAAATTGGAAGGGTGTTGGGCTGCAGCACACACGAGGCCTTCTCGGTCCCTCAGTTAACCGTTGGAGTATCAAACGAAGTCCAAATGGTACGAAACTTGACAGGCGGTCTACCGGTAGTAAACCAAGGCCGCTTGGCAAATCTCGATCCAATCCGGAAATGTTTAATCCCCACACATGAAAAGAAGGTAGAAAAGACCACCGGAGGAGATAGGAGCGCCAGAATGCAAAATGAACAATGGGGAAAATGCTCGGTTGCATGAGACGAACACGTATGCAAATGCAATGCACATGATGACATGATGTGGGATGCATGACAACGCCAACAACACACGGAGGCAAAAACCCGAACCCGAGGAAATAAAATAACTTAGCGCCGGAAACGGCAAGGGTTGGAGTACATATTAGGTAAATTACATCCGGGGTGTTACAACACTCCACCACTACGAAAGGATCTCGTCCCGAGATCTAGGACTGGAAGAACGCCGGGTACTTAGAACGGAGGTGATCCTCGCGTTCCCAGGTGGCTTCACGGTCGGAATGGTGTGACCACTTGACTTTGAGGAATTTGATTGACTTATTGCGAGTCCTGCGTTCAGTCTCTTCAAGAATAGCAACGGGGTGCTCACGATAAGAGAGATCTTCTTGGAGATCAATGTCTTCGAAGTTGATGGTGCGGTCAGGAGTCTTGAAGCACTTGCGGAGCTGAGAGACATGGAACACGCCATGCACATTGGCAAAGTTTGAAGGAAGCTCGAGTTGATAGGCGAGATCGCCTCTCTTGCTGACGATCTTGAAAGGACCCACGTATCTAGGGGCAAGCTTCCCTTTGATACCGAAGCGACGATTACCTTTCATTGGAGAGACACGGAGGTAAACATGATCTCCGATCTCGAAAGCCAAATCACAATGCTTACTATCATAGTAGCTCTTCTGACACAATTGCGCTGCTTTGAGGTTATCACGAATGACTTTGCACATCTCCTCTGCCTCTGTGATTAAGTCATTTCCAAGAAGTTGACGTTCACCGGTTTCAGACCAGTTGAGAGGAGTACGACACTTCCTGCCATACAGAATTTCGAATGGGGCCTTGCCCGACTTGCTTGAAAACTGTTGTTGTAGGAGAATTCGGCATATGGAAGACAATCTTCCCACTTCATACCGAAGGAGATAACGGAAGCCCTGAGCATATCTTCAAGAATCTGATTGACACGCTCGACTTGACCGCTAGTTAGAGGGTGGAAAGCTGTGCTGAAGCGGATGTTGGTGCCCATGGCCTTCTGAAAAGACTCCCAAAACTTGGAGGTAAAGATGCTGCCACGGTCTGAAGAGATCACCTGTGGAATACCAAGCAGCAAGACAATGCGAGAGGTATACAGCTCCGCCAATTGAGCTGCGGTGATAGACTCGTTGATCGGCAGAAAGTGAGCCACTTTAGTGAGTTTGTCAATGACAACGAATATAGCATCATTGCCACGCTTGGACTTTGGAAACCCAGTCACGAAGTCCATCTCAATGTGGTCAAACTTCCATTCTGAAATGGCAAGAGGTTGGAGGAGACCAGCTGGCCTTTGGTGTTCTGCCTTCACTCTTCTGCAGACATCACACTCATTCACGAACTGAGCAATCTCGCGCTTCATTCGAGTCCACCAATAAGCTTGTTTGAGGTCCTGATACATCTTCGTACTCCTAGGGTGGATGGAGAGGAGTGAATTGTGAGACTCATTCATGATCACTTTACGAAGGTCACCTTTGGGCACAACAATACAATCCTCGAAGAAGAGAGTATCCTTGTCATCAAGGCGGTAGCACTTGTACTTGGGTTGACTCTTGGCAATCCCAATCTTCACCTTCTTCACCATAGCATTAGGAAGTTGAGCCTCACGAATCTGATCTTCCAAAGTAGGAGAGACTTGAAGGTTGGCGAGGAAACCTTGAGGAACAACGTGCAAATTGAGTTTGCAGAAAGCTTCACAAAGCTCGGGTTGGTAAGGCTTGAGAATCAAACTGTTGCAGTAAGCCTTCCTGCTCAATGCGTCAGCAATCACATTGGCCTTGCCTGGAGTTTACTCGATACTCGGATTATACTCTTGAATCATTTCGACCCAACGAGTCTGCCTGAGGTTGAGATTAGGCTGAGTGAAGATGTACTTGAGACTCTTGTGGTCAGTGAAGATGTCCACTTTTCTTCCCAATTAGAGATGTCTCCAAGTCAAAAGAGCATGCACAACTGCCGCCAACTCGAGGTCATGAGTGGGGTAGTTCTTCTCGTTGGGCTTCAACTAGCAAGAGGTATAAGCCACAACTTTCTTGTCTTGCATCAACACTGCACCAAGACCTTGAAGAGAGACACTGCAGAAGACCTCGAACGGTTTGGATTCATCAGGAGGAGTCAGAACTGGAGTAGTGACCAATTTCTCTTTCAAGGTGTTGAAAGCGATGTCACATTCCGGAGACCAAACGTACTTGACGTGCTTCTGGAGAAGGTTTGAAAGAGGCTTCGCAATCTTTGAAAAGTTTTCCACGAACCTTCGATAGTAGCTTGTGAGACCAAGGAAGCTATGGAGTTGCTTCACGTTCTGAGGTGGTACCCAATTCACAATTGCAGACACCTTCTCAGGATTCACCGCAATGCCCTTGGAAGAGATGATATGCCCAAGATAAAGAACCTCATCGAGCCAAAACTCGCACTTTGAGAACTTGGCATAGAACTGATGTTCCCTGAGCTTATAGAGCACCAAACGCAAGTGCTTGTCATGATCTTCCTTGTTCTTCGAAAAGACTAGAATGTCGTCGAGATAGACCAAAACGAAGTCATTTGTGTAGGCATTGAAGATGAAGTTCATCATGCGAGAGAAAGTCGGAGGAGCGTTGACGAGGCCAAAAGACATGACAGTGTATTCATATGAACCATAGCTTGTTCTGAAAGCCGTCTTGGGAATATCTTGCTCACGGATTCGAATCTGGTGATAACCCATACGGAGATCAACCTTGGAGAATACTTGGGCACCTTTGAGTTGTTCGAACAACTCATTGATGTTGGGAAGTGGGTACTTGTTCTTGATAGTCTTCTTGTTCAATGGACGGTAGTCAACACAAAGTCGGTCCGTTCCATCCTTCTTCTTCACAAAAAGAACTCCACAACCCCACGGAGAAGAACTAGGTCGGATGAGACCCATTCGCTCTTGAATATCGAGTTGCTTCTTCAGCTCCTTCAACTCTTCAGGTCCGAGCTTGTAAGGACGTTTGCAAACAGGTTCCATGCCAGGCTCAAGATCTATGATGAATTCAACTGGCCGGTGCGGAGGCATTCCTGGAAGCTCTTCTGGAAAGACGTCTTGATATTCGCAAACGACTGGAATTTGAGAGATGGCATCGAGTTCACCCTTCTCATTGAGAGAAAACAGGTGGATGGTATTATCCCGAGCGGCAAAGACAATTACATCCTCAGATGAATGAGTCAATTGAATCTGCCTGGCTGCACAGTCAAGCTAAGCCTTGTGCTTAGAAAGCCAATCCATTCCAAGAATAAGATCAATATCCGAGTTACCAAGGACCAGTGGAGAAGCCAGAAACTTAAAATCACCCATCATGATAGAAATATCCAGAATCTCGTAGTTTGCGAGCAAACATCTACCCGGAGAGACAACTGCTAACGGTTTATGCAAAACTTTAGAATACCACCCATGCTTAGATGCAAAAGGTCTCGAGATGAAACAATGCGATGCACGAGTGTCAAAAAGTACTTTTGTAGGGACATCGTTAACAGGAAGGTTACCCATGATGACATCTGATGAGTCCTCTGCCTGAGCTGCATTTACCATGTTGACCTTAGCGTACTTGGGGTTATGCTTCACCACAGCTGTACTTGCCGATCTCACAGGAGGAGGAGGAGGGAGACGCCTCTGATTACAACATTTGTTGGCATAATGACTCTTCTGTTGGCACTTGTTGCACGTGACCTCTGAAAGCGGACGGTGATACGGAGCACTCGATCTTGGAGCTTGAGACGAAGTCTTGTTCTGAAAGTCAGGGTTGGGTGGGTGGGAAGATCCACTGCCACCTTTGCTCTTCTGATACGGCTGCCGGAACGGAGGAGGAGGAAGCCAATACTTCTGCTGCTTGGCCACTTGAGTAGAGGAAGAAGGAGTAGCATCTCTGACTCGCTTCTTGGAAGCATCACACTTCAGTTGAGCAGCCTCTTGCTTCAATGCCATGTTGTAGAACTCATCGTACCTCCTGGGCTCAAAGAGAACGAGAGCTAGCTGGATTTCTTCTCTGAGACCACCCCTAAACTAGTATATCATGCTCTTCTCGTCAGGGACGTCTTGCTTAGCAAAGCGGGCGAGCTTCTGAAACAACTTGTTGTAGTCATAGACACACATAGAGCCTTGCTTCAGGTTGCGGAATTCCTCACGCTTGCTTTCAACCACGCTCTGAGGAATATGATGAGCTTTGATGTCTTGATGGAATTCATCCCAGGTAATCTCACAGCCTCCTCTGGAATCTTTGTACTGCTGGAACCATTCTGCAGCTTGGTCTTTGAGTTGGAAGGAAGCGAACTTGACAAAGTCCTCAGGCCTGACGTTACTACACTTGAAATGCTTGCACAAGTCCACGAGCCAATCGTCAGCATCGGTTGCCTCAACAGAATTGCTGAAAGTCTTTGGCTGGTTAGCAAGGAACTGGTTGAGTGTAGCAAAGCGATTCTGATTGTTGCCCTGGTTGCCTTGGTTCGCCTGGTTGCGCTCTTGAAGAATTTGCATGATCAACTGCGTGTTTGCATTGGTAGCGGCCATCATAGCTTGCCATGCCTCCGGAGGAGGGGGTGGTGGTGGCGGGTCAGGATTCGGAGTCGTGCGTGTTGGAGGAGCCATCCTGAAGAGGTTGACATCCATTAGCACATTGATAGATAAGATTGAAGCTGAATCCAACGGGTAGAAATTTGCAACCTATAGTCTTCACATCCGAACAAAATGAACGAATGCATTCCAATTGAAATGGTCACATATCCATAAATTGAGAAGCCACTAGAATTTAGGTAGAGGAATAAATCAACAAGGTATGGAACAAGAACGAATACTCGGTAAAGATTACCCAATCTCAGACCAAATATCCGTGGAAGAAGAACTAGAGCTACAAGAATTCCCACCTATGAAACTCCCGAACCTTTCCGGTTATGCAATCAAGTGTTGGGGATACAGGGGAAGCATAATATCTCACCCAAATCTAGCAAATCCTACATCCAGCTGTATCCATCCTTCAACACATAACCAAGAAAAACTTCGGAAACCGTCTACCTCAACCTTCGACAAGCATGCGTTATACAAGTTATGGCAATACTCCCGAACTCCCGCCCTAGTACTAGGTGGCGTCGAGGTTATCTCACCAACAACTGCATAAAAGAGATATTCGATGTCGGTGAACTAAACTCAGGTATTCCAGAACTTCAACGATAAAATTGTGACGACAACACCTCGGAGCTCAACTCCCCAGGACACTGCCACAACCCCTGAATGACAGGAGGCACGAAGAACAATGTTCTCATCACAAATCCATCGGAACGATTCCAAGATACTCGCGTGATCCTAAAAAAAATTTTAGTGAAATTTGAGAAGAGAAGAGACAAAACTCTACGTCAGGATGCCTCACCAGAGCGATGAAGGGACTGGGGAGTAAAAAGAATTCCTAAACTCTCTGATATATAATTCCTAAATGACTCAAAACATTTTTCTAGACTCAACTCGTTCGCTAATTCGATCAACCAATGGGGCTCCTAAGGTCGGGGAAGGCTCTGATTACCAACTTGTAACGCCCTCGATGCGGCTATATCTCCTACGTGTCGAAGCACGACTTAGAGGCATAACCGCATTGAAAGCAATGTCGCAAGTAAGGTAATCTTCACAACATCCCATGTAATACATAATAAGGGGAAAGGAACATAGTTGGCTTACACTCGCCATGTCACACAAAGTACATAAATAGCATTACATCATCCAATACAATCATGGTCTGACTACGGTACCAAAATAAAAGATCAACCCCAACATGCGACATGGTCCCTATCGCCCCAACTGGGCACCACTACTGATCATCAGGAAAGGACACATAGTAACGACGTGAGTCTTCATCGAACTCCCACTTGAGCTCAAGCGCATCATCTGGAACGGAGTCATCAGGCCCTGCATCTGGTTTGGAAGTAATCTGTGAGCCACGGGGACTCAGCAATCTCGCACCCTCGCGATCAAGACTATTTAAGCTTATAGGAAAGGTGAGGTAATATGTGGAGCTGCAGCAAGCGACTAGCATATATGGTGGCTAACTTTTTCGCAAATGAGAGCGAGAAGAGAAGGCAAAGCATGAATGAGGAACTAGAGAACAACCTCCGGCAAACATTACTCCAACACCGTGTTCACTTCCCGGACTCCGCCGAGAAGAGACCATCACGGTAACACACTCAGTTGATTCATTTTAATTAAGTTAAGGTTCAAGTTATCTACAACCGGACATTAACAAATTCCCATCTGCCCATAACCGCGGGCACGGCTTTCGAAAGTTCAAATCTCTGCAGGGGAGTCCCAACTTAACCCATTACAAGCTCTCACGGTCAACGAAGGATATACCTTCTAGCGGGAAGACCCGATCAGACTCGGAATCCCGGTTACAAGACATTTCGACAAGGTAAAACTAAACCAGCAACACCGCCCGAATGTGCCGACAAATCCCGATAGGAGCTGCACATATCTCGTTCTCAGGGCACACTCAGATTGTCTAAACTTCCCGTAGGCCAGCCCAAAGTTGCCCCTGGTGGCCACCGATGGCTGACGAGGTGAACCAACACTCAGAGGAGCACTGGCCCGGGGGGGGGGGTTAAATAAGATGACCCTTAGGCTTCAGAAACCCAAGGGAAAAAGAGGCTAGGTGGAAAATGGTAAAACCAAGGTTGGGCATTGCTGGAGGAGTTTTAATCAAGGCGAACTGTCAAGGGGTTCCCATTATTACCCAACCGTGTAAGGAACGCAAAATCCGGGAACATAACTCCGATATGACAGAAACTAGGGCGGAAAGAGTGGAACAAAACACTAGGCCAAAGGCCGAGTCTTCCACCCTTTACCAAGTATATAGATGCTTTAAGATAACAAGATAATATAGTGATATCCCAACAAGAAAATAATGTTCCAACAAGGAACGATCTCCAATCTTCACCTGCAACTAGCAACACTATAAGAGGGGCTGAGCAAAGCGGTAACGTAGCCAATCAACGGTTTGCTAGGACATGGTGGGTTAGAGGTTTGACATGGCAATTTGGGAGGCATGATAAGCAAGTGGTAGGCATCGTAGCATAGGCATAGCAAAAGAGCGAGCATCTAGCAAAGCAAAGATAGAAGTAATTTTGAGGGTATGATCATCTTGCCTGCAAAGTTGTCAGAGTTGACTGGATCCTCGAAAGCAAATTCAACGGGCTCCTCGTTAGCGAACTCGTCTCCCGGCTCTACCCAAACAAGACAAACAAGCAAAAGGAACACAATCAACCACGTGCAAATGCTCGATCAACATGATGCAAACATGGTATGCTATGCGGGATGCGATATGTGATGCATATGCAAGATTTGACAAGGAATGATTGAACCTGGCTTCAACTTGGAAACCCAAGTGTGCCACTGGAAAGGAGAGGTGATTTCGGTTGAAATCGATATAAAGAACATCGGAATCGGAGACACGGTTTGGAAATGGCAAGCAAAACAAATATGGTACCAGTCTGCGATAAACAGCAAGTAGCCATCTAAATGCAACAAGTTAATTATGCTACAACACTCAAACATGGCAACAAAATATATGGCAGGGATCCACTCATGATGCTTGACAAAAGATGAACATTGATCTATGGCCAATTCATCCATTAACAGGTTCAAACAAGCATGGGAAAAGTGCAATTGGTAAACAGGTTTCAGACAGTGAAATTAACACAAGCCTAGAATTTCAGATCAAGTAGCACACTTTGGAGCATGAAAACTATATGCTACAGGAACTTAACATGACAAAGTAAAGCATGGCATGGAGCTACTCAAAGAGCATAACAAAAATCCCTTAGTGACCATGAGCCAAAAGGGATCAGAAAATACAATTGCAAGCATATGAACATGGCAAAAACATAATTAGATTACAGACTTAGAGAAAAACTGGAGCATGCAATCTGTTAACAAGTAGGCATGTTTACGAGCTCGATGCACTCGCTACAGAGAAAGGCATGAAAATCTAAGCATACACTCATCAAGAATACATATTATATAAGCTAGACATGGAAAGAACAACAACATAGCATGCACGGATCAACAACAACATCCTCGGCAAAATCGCTAACAAGTAGACAATCTGCCCAGATTGACGAAATAGCAAAAGTAGAGCTCAATTGACTCAAGCTAGGGTGCTCCATAAATGCAAACAAAGACATGGATGGATAAAGCACTACAAGATTAACAAAACAACCCTACTGATCATCCTCACTAGGAAACAACATGAACATATGGCATATTGATAAAAACAGACCAAGGACTAGGTGAAATCTCTAAGTCCCTGAAATCAGCATTAACAAATGCACTACTTTGCAAGCTTGTGCTAGTCACCACACATATCACAAAAATACATGGATAGCACCTCTGGAAAGATGGCAAAGCATATAACAAAACTCATGTAGAGCTCAGGGGCATATCATGCACACATCAAACATGGCAAAAATGACAAATAGCTATTTGGTGCAGCAGATCTGACAATTAACTCAAATAGCTCTCTTCCAACACACTTCAGGTATCAAGATGAGCTCAAATGAAAATGATGCAATGATATGAAATGATGTGCTCTCTGAGGCGAACATTTTGATATGCTACACGCCCAAAATGGAGCTACGGATGCGGAGTTATAGCATGATGAACATTGCGAAATAATTATGGTTTTCGGGGATAAAGTCAACCCTAAACTCCAGATCTCAGATTTGAGGCGCGGAAGTCGAGGTTCGACAGGGGGGCTCGCCGGAGTTCTTCGTTCGCCGGAGTGGACTTGCCGCAGAGGAGAGGCCGGTCGGTGAGGGAGGTCGGCGCCGGAGTGCGGTTGCCGGAGGGCGGCGGCGTCGGCCGTCGAGAGCGGCGCGGCGGGGCGGCGCCGGAGCCCTGCCGGAGCTCGGGCGGTGGACCTCGCCGGAGTTGGGTGGCGCGGCGGAGGGACGATCTGCGGGGCGGCGGTGTGAGGTAGGAGAAGAGGCAGCGGGGCGATTTTTAGGGTTTCGGGGGAGAGGAGATCCGGGATTTCGGAGGAGGACATATATATAGGCATAGGAGGACCTAGGAGAGTCCAAATGAGGTGCGGTTTTTGGCCACGCGATAGTGATCGAATGCTCTAGATGATGGAGAGGGTATTAGTGGGTTTTGGGCCAAATTGGAAGGGTGTTGGGCTGCAACACACACGAGGCCTTCTCGGTCCCTCGGTTAATCGTTGGAGTATCAAACGAAGTCCAAATGGTACGAAACTTGACAGGCAGTCTACCGGTAGTAAACCAAGGCCGCTTGGAAAGTCTCGGTCCAATCTGGAAATGTTTAATCCCCACACATGAAAAGAAGGTAGAAAAGACCATCGGAGGAGATAGGAGCGCCGGAATGCAAAACGGACAACAGGGAAAAGGCTCGGATGCATGAGACGAACACGTATGCAAAGGCAATGCACATGATGACATGATATGAGGTGCATGACAACGCCAACAACACACGGAGGCAAAAAACCGAACCCGAGGAAATAAAATAACTTAGCGCCGGAAACGGCAAGAGTTGGAGTACATATTAGGTAAATTACATCCTTGGTGTTACAAGCTAGCTCGGTGAAGATAATGATTTGGTAGACCAGTTCCAACTGCTGTGACAGTCGTACGTCTGGTTGGAGCGGCTAGGTATTTAAACCTGAGGACACACAGTCCCGGACACAGTCCTTATTGTATTCTCCTTGAACTAAGGTCACACAGACCTCGTCCAATCACTCTTGGCAAGTCTTCAGGTGACTTCCAAACCTTCACAGACTCGATCACTCGGCGATCCACAATTTCCTCTTGGATGCTCTAGACCATGACGCCTAACCGTCTGAAGGATGCACAGTCCTCAAAAGTAACAAGCGTTGGTTCCACACAGGAACAATCTCTTCAGTGATGCTCAATCACTTGGGTTTGTAGGTGTTTGGTTTGGGGTTTTGGGTTTTTCCTCACTTTATGATTTTAGCTCAAAGTCCTCGGAGGATAGGATGCTCTCAATGACAAGTGTCAGTTTTTCGCAGAGCAGCCAACTAGCTAGTGGTTGTAGGGGACGGCTATTTATAGCCTAGGGAGCAACCCGACATGATAAGACATAAATGCCCTTTAATTATATGACCGTTATGTGGGTAGATATTTTGGGACAGCTAGCGCGTAGCACAGCAACGGTCGGAAATTTGGCTATCAAATTCCTGAGGGCTATCATATTCCTCACTTGTAGGCATCCGCACTGGTGAATTCCTAACTCCTCAGTCAGAACAAATTCCTCAGATACCAGAAGAACTTTGTCTCTGTCACTGAAGAAATTGACTGGGTTGTATGAGATTTCCAATGGCTTCAATCGAAGGTATTGGTAGGTGTAGGATTTTGAGATGAGCATCACTTGGAAACTTTTCCTTAGTTTTACCTCGACCCCCTTTAACAGTATGGTGTTTCCTATGACTCAAGAGAGAGGAAATGAAACTATGAAAACAAAAGTCTTCATGCTTCATATTCCTCGCATGAATATCAAGTCTTCATGGTCACACCAATTTCTTCACTTTCAAAGTCTTCAGAAAGCCAAAGTCTTCAGTTGAAGACATTCATTTTTAGGGGTCGACTTTGTCTGTAAATATCAAACTCCTCATAGACTTATAGACTTGTGTACACTCAAAAATTCATTAGTCCCTTAGCCTATAAGTCTTCAATACACCAA
>NC_041392.1:491973824-492011457 GCF_002162155.2 Triticum dicoccoides
ATATCACCTATTCTTCTCTCTACTACTTGCATTAGAGTAGTGTAGCATGTTACTGCTTTCTGTTAATCCTATCCTGATGCATATACTGTCTTTGCTACTACTATTGTTACCTTTACCTGCAATCCCAAATGCTTAGTATAGGATGCTAGTATTCCATCAGTGGACCTACATTCTTGTCCGTCTGCCATGCTATACTATCGGGTCATGATCACTCGGGAGGTGATCACGGGTATATACTTATATACATAATACATGATACATGTGGTGATTAAAGTCGGGTCGGCTTGTTGAGTACCCGCGGTTGATTCACGGATTGGGAGCTGAAAGGACATACTTTCCCGACAGTCCTCTGTGTGGATCTTTGTGGCGGAGCGATAGGGCAGGTTGAGACCACCTAGAGGGATCAAGCGTGTTGGGTAATGTGGTGCACCCTTGCAGGGGAGTTTATCTATTCGAATAGATGTGTCCCTCGGTAAAAGGATGACCCGGAGTTGTGCCTTGACCTTATGACAACTAGAACTAGATACTTAATAAAACACACCCTTTCAAGTGCCAGATACAACCCAGTGATCGCTCTCTAGCAGGGCGACGAGGAGAGGATCGCCGGGTAGGATTATGCTATGCGATGATACTTGGTTAACTTACCATCTACTCTCTTCTACTGCTTCAACATGGAGGCTTCCAGAAGCGTAGTCTTTTATAGGACTAGCTATCCCCCTCTTATTCTGGCATTCTGCAGTTCAGTCCACAGATACTACCCATTTCATTGATACCAATGCATGTGTAGTGTAGATCCTTGCTTGCGAGTACTTTGGATGAGTACCCATGGTTGCTTTGCTCCCTCCTTTCCCCCTTTTCTATTTTTCTCGGATGTCGCAACCAGATGATGGAGCCCATGAGCCAGAGAATCCCGAGGATGTTTCTATGTGGATTTCATCTTCAAGGAGTAGTTAGGAGGTCCCAAGCAGGAGGCCTTGCCTTTTCGATCGTTGCTACTTTTGTGCTAGCCTTCTTAAGGCAAACTTGTTTAACTTATGTCGGTACTTAGATATTATTGCTTCCGCTGACTCTTGTGTGATTGAGCTTATGTATTCGAGCCCTTGAGGCCCATGGCTTATAATATAAAGCTTGTATTTTTTTGAGGGCAATAAAATACCCATTCCACTTGAAGTAGATCAATATACAAATTGTCCAAGTCGCCCTAATTTTTCAGAATTTTTGGAGTTACATAAGTATTCGAAATAGTCAGATTGGTACAAAATGTTCTGTTTTGACAGATTCTCTTTTCTTTGTGGTGTGTTCTTATTTTGATGGCTCTATGGTTTTCTCTGATGAGTTTTTGCCATAGAAAAGTTGGAATACAGTAGATATAATGCAAGAACAAAATATGAATTGGTTTGATACAACACTTATAGTAGTGATTTATTATCCTTATACTAACGGATCTCACGAAGGTTTTGTTGAGTTTTGTGTGATTGAAGTTTTCAAGTTTTGGGTTATCTTACGATGGATGAAGGAATAAGGAGTAGAAGAGCCTAAGCTTGGGGATGCCCCAGCATCCCAAGCTATTATCAAAAAATGAGCAACCAAGTAAGCTTGGGGATGCCCCCGAGTGGCATCCCCTCTTTCTTCTAACTACCATCGGTATTTTACTCGAAGCTATATTTTTATTCGTCACATACTATGTGTTTTGCTTGGAGCATCTTGAATGATATGAGTCTTTGCTTGTTTTATTTTGTGTTTTAAGTCTTGATCCCTTGGTGGACACACCTATTTGAGAGAGCCAAAATTATGTCATGACTTGTTAGAATTGCTCTCTATGCTTCACTTAATTTTTTTATGAGCTATGGACTTGCTCTAGTGCTTCACTTATATCTTTTTGAGCATGGTGTGCTTTAGTATTTTTGAAGCAATGCTCTCTTGCTTCACTTAGATTTATTTGAGAGTTAGTAAAATTTTCAAGAAATTCTCTCTTGCTTCACTTAAATTATTTTGAGAGAAAGAAAATTATGTTCATGATCTTCATTTATATTTGTTTGAGCTTGTCAAAAGCAACACATGAAAATTAGTCCCAAAGTGATGGATATCCAAGAAGGATATAATAAAAACTTTCATGAAGATCATTGGACAAAATAAACTTGATTCTTAGTAATAGTTTTGAGATATGATGATGTGATATGTGAGTCATCTTGATGAGTAATTATGCTTTAGTACGAAAATTGGTGTTAAGGATTGTGATTCCACATGGATGCACGAAAGTCAATAGTTATGCAATGAAATTCTATCCTACTTGTGGTGCATTATTCGGTGTTAGTTATGCTTAATGCTCGCTTATGAGATTATTCGTTTCTTGGCTGGTCGCTTCTCAATCTTTTGCTAGCCTTCATTTAGCACTAAGTATGATCACTACTTGTGCATCCAAAAACCTTTAAACCAGTTTTGCCACATGAGTCCACTATATCTACCTATATGCGGTATTCTTTTGCCGTTCTAAGAAAATTTGCATGTGCCATCTCTAATTTTCAAAAATAAACTTCTCTTTTGTGTGATCGTTTCGCTAGCGGAGCGGTGGGGTGGCTAATATTTTCCATGCTAGATGTGTTATTATCACGATGAGTGTTTATTCACTTGTCATTGCACGAGAGTAAGGCAAAGGTATTAGGGATGCCCAGTCCCGAAATGAAAAAAAAATGAATATACTTTATGTTGTCAAATAATAAATTCCTTGGAAAGTGTTGGTATGGAGGGCACTCGTGGATACGGTTAGCCATGGAAAGTGAAAGTATGGTGGAAAAAGGAATAAACTTTATTTTCTGTTTGGGAACCACCTATGATTGATCGAGCATGGAAAGTGTTAAGAGCTGTAAGTCGTATTCATTGGTGGGAAAAGTATGCCTCTCAAAAAAATTATCTCTCAATTTTCGCTTTGAGCTCTGGCACCTCTAAAAATCCCTACTTCCCTCTGCGAAGGGCCTATCTTTTACTTTTCAGTATTTACTTTTATGCAAAGAGTCAAAGTTTTTCTCTCTATTCCTTTTTATTTTTCTCTTTTGGCAAGCATCATGTGGCGAGGAAAGATCTAGGCACATATGTCCAGTTGAATATGGGTAGCATGAGTTATTATTGTTGACATCACACCCTTGAGGTGAATACGTTGGGAGGCAAAACAATAAGCCCCTATCTTTCTATGTGTCCGGTTGAAACGTTTTGCTCATGTGTATGCGGTGAGTGTTAGCAATCATAGAAGACTATATGATGGTTGAGTATGTGGAGATCTTACTTAAACTCTATTGAATAAGTTGAATTGCAATTGCTTGGTGATTAAGAACATAGGTTGTCGAGTTTCAAGAGAATTCATTGTTTGAACCATAACATGTGAATTGGTTGCTACTATAACATGAGAAGTTTCATAAGAAAGAATTGTTGCTATGATGCTAGGAAAAGTGATTGAAATTATCATTGGTCAAACTTGTGCACTTTGCTAGCATTCACACTTTATAAATAATTTCTTTTATCATTTCCCTACTTGAGGACGAGTAGGAATTAAGCTTGGGGATGCTGATACGTCTCCAATGTATCTATAATTTATGAAGTATTCATGTTTTTATTTTATCATTCTTGGGTGTTTTACAATCATTTTATAGCAACTTTATATCATTTTTGGGACTAACCTATTGACCTAGTGCCTAGTGCCAGTTGTTGTTTTCTGCTTGTTTTTTACATCGCAGGAAATCAATATCAAACGGAGTCCAAACACCGCGAAACTTTACGGAGATTTTTTTTGGACCAACGGGAACCCAATGGGCCAGAGCTGCACCTCGGGGGTGCCCCGAGGGGGGCACAACCCACCAGGGCGCGCCAGGGCCCCCTAGCGCGCCAGGTGTGTTGTGCCCACCTCGGTGGCCTCCTGCACCCCCTCTTTGCACTATAAATTCCCAAATATTGTGAAACCCTTTGGGGTTAACCTAGATCAGAAGTTCCGCTGCCGCAGGGCTCCGTAGCCACCGAAAACCAATATAGACGCGACTGGGACCATGCCGGAGGGGGAATCATCTCCGGTGGCCATCTTCATCATCCCGGCGACCACCACGATGAGGAGGGGTAGTCCACCCTTAGGGCTGAGGGTTTGTACTAGTAGCTATGTGTTTCATCTGTCTCTCTCTCTCGTGATCTATATCATGGGCTTTGTTAATATAGTCGGATCATATGATGTTTCTCCCCTCTATACTCTTGTTGTGATGAATTGAGTCTTTACCCTTTGAAGTTTTGTCTTGTCGGGTTGAATATTTAGAGATGAGAACACATGATATATGTCTTGTGGTATGAATACTTGAGGTGACAATTGGGGTATCTTATTGATTCACTTGATTTATGTTATGGCATTCAACTCACGGATTCCAGCGGTGATATTGGGGTAATCTATGCATAGGGGTTGATGCACGTTTTTATTATCTTTTCTCCGACGGAAACTATGGGGTCTCTTTATAGTTCTTTGTGTGGATTGAGTATTATGAATATGAACTTGCTTTGGTGTTATCTTAGTACAGACTCTAGGATAGATCGAACGGAAACAATTGCTTTGTGTTATTTTAGTATGAACTCACTACTAGGGAAAAGCCTATACACAGAATCTTACCATCAACACGCTTTAAAATAAGGCGCTGCTGCTAACTAGCAGTAGCGCGCTTGCACAAACCTCGTTGCTGAAATAAATCTATCAGTAGCGCGCCTAGTCTAAGACGCGCTACTGCTATAATTGCCACGACGCCGCCGCGAGGCTAGTTCTAGCAGCAGCACGCTAGTATGAAGAGCGCTACTACTAGGGACCGTAGCAGTAGAGCATTTACACAATAACCGGTACTGCTAAGTTTACTATAAAATTTAGTCCCACCTCGCTTCATGAAGAGAGTTTGTACCACCTTAAATATACTACTTCTCAAACTTTCACAACCACTTGGTCTTCACTGAACTCTATTGATAAATCAGATTGTACACAAAAAGATCATTGATGATCAATGTATTTTTATGTCTATTTTTACATGGTGACACATAGCAGTAGCGCGCTCTTTGTGAAAGGCGCTACTGCTAGGTCATTTAGCAGTAGCGCCTTTTGATATAGCGCGCTACTGGTAAGCCATTCCATCTCCCCCACTCTCGGACCTATTCGATCCAATCACACGCACACTCACTCGATCTCGCCCTCAACCCCCACGCAGGTCCTCCCCCGTCGCCCCTCCTCCGATCTGCGCCACCGCCACCTCCTCCTCCTCGCTGGACTCGGTACCGGCCTCCTCCTCCGTCCTCCCTCTCGTTGCCGCTGGCCGGTCCCTCCTCGCTCCATATTCCTCCTCCATCCTCCCTCCACTCGCCGCCAGTTGGCCCCTCCTCGCTCCGTCTTCCTCCTCCGTCCTACTCTCTTCTCCCTCCTCGAGTCGCCCCTCCTTTTCCCTCCTCCCTCCTCCATCTAGTTGGATTTAGTTGATTTAGTATGTAGTTGATTTAGTTGATTTAGTATGTAGTTGATTTAGTTGATTTAGAACATCTTGATTTAGTTGATTTAGAACATTTTGATTTAGTTGATTTAGAACATTTTGATTTAGTTGATTTAGTATGCTAGTGGATTTAGTAGGCTAGTTGATTTAGTTGATTTAGTATGCACCATTTTATTGTTATTTTTTCTGTACATGGATAGGTAGATGCTATTGTTTTTTTGTAATAAGATATTTTTTGGCAAAATGTAGGTGCCAATTTAGTTAAATTTTCCACTTGTTTTTTTAATCAATTATCTTAGGTAATAGGGGCCAAATGAGATGAAATGTCTTGGTAGGCGGTACCCTTATTTGGTACATATTTGTGAAAAGTTTTTTCGGCAATAGGTGCCACCGAAATGCTTTGTCCATAAAACTGCTTCTCGCGGAAGAACCAAAAATATCACATGCTACTGTTTTTCTTTCCTGTGAAGTGAATCGTTAATCCTTTGCTCATATTGCTTTAGGAAAATGGCGCCGCCACCACCACCACCACTATGTCAACTGTGCAAGTCAAGGTGCGCCAGCAGCCTTGCAACTGGCAAGCTGTTCGGCATCTACTTCCAACCGAGTTTTCATCATGCGGCGGTAAGAAATTAGATGAAATGTGAGGTTGAAATTTTTAGTGTTGGCATTACTGCATTGTGTCATTTTGCTTTTTTAGGCAGATCATCCCATGCAATGTGAGGTTGAAATTCAATAAGCTGATAGGAGACACTGTGACATTTGAGGCTCCTAGGGGGCCGTACACTATGGAGGTCGAGAAAGGACGCAATATGTCGCAGATTGGAGGAGATGGATGGGCCAGTTTCCTCGCCCGCATGCGTCTTACTGGTGGTGAGTTGATCAGATTCTCCTTCAGAGCAGAAAGACCCAAGTTGGCTGTCATTTATATCAACCTAGTGGAAGATGATGAAGATGACGAAGATGATGAAGATAATGAGGACCCACTCGATGAAGATGATGAGAACCCACTTCATGAAGCCATCGTAGCTCAAAGAATGAGGCCGAGCGAGGAGGAGGTGTGCAACCTATGGGACATAATTCCGCCACATGATGACTTTGTCGGGGTGCCATTCGTGACCTACCTGACAAGTACCATGGTCGATCGGCATGAAATGGTACGTTATACGTACTGCCTGTAGTAATTTGATGATATATATATATATGCTTTATTGTTATACTTTCAAATGCAAATTATTCAATGATATGCTTAGTGAATCTGATGATATGCTTAGTGTAGAGTCCAATGATATGCTTTGTGGAACCTAGTCGATGATATGCTTTAGTGTAGAGTCTGATCACATGCTCTTATTAGTGTAGAATCCAAGGAACTATTAATAGTGTAGATAATCCATATATACTTATTAGTAGAATTCATGATTATTTAGTACAAATGCATAGTGCTGTGTCTTTTGATGGTGTAGAAATCTAGACTTAATAGAGATATATTTGCAAGAGTATGTGCGAGGCTATTTATTAATTGATATGTTTTTCTTATTCAGAAATTGCCAAAGAACCTATCTGTGAGTTTTGGTATCGAGCCTGATGGAGAAGGCTTAGCTGGACTACACCTTACCGCAAGGGGCTCCGTCACCATCTGTACTTACCGCATGGACACAGACGGTCGCACACACTTAAACTCGGTTGGGTGGAAGAGATTCCTCGTTGGCAAGAATCTTCGTGTTGGACAGGCCATCCTAATTACTATCAGGAACACCCACCACCCAGGCTTGAGAATGATGATCGTCGTCGATATCATCTAGAACTACATATGTGTGTGTGGCTATATCATCTAGAACTACATATGATGATCGTCGTCGATATCATGTAGAACTACATATGATGATCGTCGTCGATATTATCTAGAACTACATATGATGATCGTCGTCGATATCACCTTGTACTGCTTGAGGATGCATGTTGAGTATATATGAAATTATTATCTAGTACTCCCTCCGTTCCAAATTACTCGTCGTGGTTTTAGTTCAAATTTGAACTAAAACCACGACGAATAATTTGGAACCAAGGGAGTACTACCTAGTACCTGTAATGCTTTATGAAATTGATATCTAGTAGTACCTAGTATCTGGAAATTGCTGCTTATTGAAGCTGAAACGGGGTAGGAAGCCGGGGGAAATGATGAAAGATATAGCAATAGAGCGGGGCCAGGAAATCGCTACAGCTAATTAATAGTAGCGCGTTCCGGAAAAGCACTGCTGATACAGTCCATAGTAGTAGCGCGGGTACAGACCGCGCTACTACTAACAGTTAGCTGTAGCGCATTATTGGTAGCGCGGCTGCCCGCGCTGCTGATAGCCTCAAAACCCGCGCTACTACTAGGATTTCCCTAGTAGTGACTCTTGAATAGATCGAACGGAAAGAATAGCTTTGAGGTAGTCTCGTACCCTACAAATAATTTCTATCTTTTGTTCTCCGGTAATTGGAACTCGGGAGTGATTCTTTGTTGCACTTTGAGGGATAATCATATGATCAAACTATCTGTAGCACTGTTGAGAGATTGCACTATTGAAAGTACGGACCCTAGGCCTTGTTTTTAAGCATTGCAATACCGTTTTTGTGCCCGTTTACTATTTTCTACCTTGATGCTTTTATTTATTCAGATTATAAAAATATATTTCTACCATCCATATTACACTTTTATCACCATCTCTTCGCCGAACTAGTGCACCTATACAATTTGCCATTGTATTGGGTGTGTTGGGGACACAAGAGATTTCTTGTATTTGGTTGCAGGGTCGTTTGAGAGAGACCATCTTCATCCTACACCTCTCACAGATTGATAAACCTTAGGTCATCCACTTGAGGGAAAATTGCTACTGTCCTACAAAACTCTACGCTTGGAGGCCCAACACGTGTCTACAAGAATAAAGTTGCGTAGTAGACATCAAGCTCTTTTCTGGCTCCGTTGCCGGGGAGGTGAGTGCTTGAAGGTACATTTTAGATCTTGCAATTGAATCTTTTAGTTTCTGGTTTTATCACTAGTTTGGTTTACAAAAGAAAACTACAAAAAAATGGAACTGAGGTTGCATCATATTATTGATCATCTTTATAATATCTTTCTTGAAAATGATGGTTCGGAAAATTGTGCTCAATTGTTAGAAGAAGAAGTCAATAAAATGCTTGGCACAAAATATTTAAATGATGAGCATGATTGCAATATTGTTAGTGTGAACTCTTTGGATATCCAGAATACCAATGATGATTGCACAAGTCATGACAAAAATGTTTCTTATAAGTATGTCACTTTTTATGGAGTGAATTGGGAGTGCCTTTGCACACCAAAAAGGGAAGATAGATTTTGTAAGAAGCATAAATATTTAGAAATGAAAAGGTTGCAAGAGAGGCTAGATGATTGTGCTGAAAGATGTAATTTTGTTCGCCATCCTTGTGAACTTTGCAATGAACGTGGTCATTTAAATCTCCAATGCAAATTGTTTCATGATCAAATTGTGTCCAAAAATTGTGATAACTTGATTAACCTTGAGCATCATAAAGAGCTTAGTCTTCTTTTGGGGTAAGAAGAAATGAAACATATAACTAAGGGTTTTCCAAATCTTGAGAGATTTCTTGATTTTGATCTAGAAGAAATTTATATGTTTCGTACAGTGAATTGCATTGAGAATCCTTATATTGCCAACTATCTAAAGACAAGAAAACAAATAGAATATGAAGAGAGTACTAATGAAAGGGAAAATATTTCCCAATACCCTATTAGTGTTTATTGTGATGAATCAGGTAACGAGGAGGAGCTTCCTATCCCATTAATCTCTTCAACAAGAAGCTTAAAAGAATTAATTAAACCCACACATGGTGTGGTGAAGAAGAAAGAATAGAGGTAAAAAGGTATCTCTCCCAAATAAAGTTGATACCATCACGATTGTGCCTCATGAAAGTGAATCAAATATGTTGATGGAGAATGATGATATTAATGATGTTTTGTTATGCCTATTACTTGTTGTGATGATTATGATTGGGAAGACAATGATATCAATTATGATCTTGAAAATATTTTTAGCACTTGCTTGGAAGAATATGATAATAATTTTTGCTATACTATTGGTGCCATTCATGATATTGATAAAAATGATTGTGATGATATGCAAAACCACAAGCTTGGGGATGCTATGTTTGATGAGTATGATATGTTTGAAGATTTATTTGCTGGAAATAATGTGTGTCCTAAGATTGGGGATGCTTTGCTTAATGAATATGATCCTTTGATTCCTTCTACTTTCGATAAGAAAATTTATTATGATGATAGCATGCCTCCTATTTATGATGATTACATTGATGAAAGTGGTGGGTTTGGACGAGTGTCAACTCTAGGTAGTAGTGATCCCACTATTTTGGAGGGTATTGAATCTTATTACAATATTGATGAAAGTGGATTTTGAGAGGTCATGACTTTATTTAGTGGTACATCCACTATTTTGGAAGAGGTTTCAATTGACTATGACAATAAAGTTGTTGTCTATGATGATTATTATGATGACATGTATGCCATAAAGAGTAATAAATCTTATATGCTTGTGCATCATGAAAAGAGTGGTGTATGGGATAGTTATATTTTTGAATTCATTCATGGTGTTTCCTAAAATTATTATGAGGAAGGAACTTATGCTCTTACATATCTCAATAATATCAAGTTTCTTCTCTATGTGTTGATTGTTTTTAAGTTGAACTTGTTTTGCCTTCCTATGCTAGTTGATTCTTGTTCCCATAAGTTGTTTGTTCACAAAATCCCTATGCATAGGAAGTGGGTTAGACCCAAATGTGCTAGTCATATGCTTCTTGATGCTCGCTTCATGTTTCAATTCTTATCTTTCATGCGAGCATCATTGAAATCATCATGCCTAGCTTAAAAGGCATAAAAGAAAAGCGCTTGTTGGGAGACAACCCAACACTTTTAACTACTATTTTTGTGTGTTCACATGCTTATGCTACTGTAGTAATCATGTTTTATTCCTTTTGTTTCAATAAAGTGCCAAGTAAAGCCTTTAGAATCTTGTTGGGTGATAGTTGCTTTGATCTTGCTAAAAATCAGAAACTTTTGTGCTCACGAAAATAATTCTAGTTTTTAATGTAAGAGTGATATTGAGTTGATTATTTTCTCATAAGATTAATATACAAATTTATCATGTGTTCCTAAATTTTCAGAATTTTTGGAGTAGCAGAAGTATGGTTTGAGTACAGATTACTTCAGACTGTTTTGTTTTTCACAGATTCTATTTTCAATGCATAGTTTGCTTGTTTTCTAGTTTCTATGGCTTATATTGCTCAATATAAATTGTAGAAATGATATGATACAGTAGGCATTGTGTGAGAACAATTATTAATCTTGTCTTTGGAAGTACCAAAAGTGGAATGGTTGGCTCTTTATCATACTAACCTATCTCACAAAGTTCCGTTAAGTATTGTGTGATTGAAGTTTTCAAGTTTTGGGTGAGATGTCGATACGAGAAGAATGAGGAGTGACAAGACCCTAAGCTTGGGGATTCCCAAGGAACCCCAAGGAAATATTCAAGGAATATCCAAGCAACTAAGCTTGGGGATGCCCCGGAAGGCATCCCCTCTTTCGTCTCCAACATTATCGGTAATCTCACTTGGAGCTATGTTTTCAATTGTCACATGATATGTGCCTTGTTTGGCGCGTCAATTTATTTTGTTAGGATTGCTTTCTGTTATTTATAATAATGTTTTTCATCTTTTATTTCAATAAAAGTGGCAATGATAGCCTTTCCCATGCTTATTTTGCAAGTATACATGTTGCTGTTTGAAAATAGAAAGTTTATCGCCGTTGCAAAAATTCCCTAGAAAAGTCAGAATGTGATAATATGTTGAAACTTTTTTGCAAAATGAGCTCTGATAAATTGTCTACAGTGTGGTAAATTTTCATAATGTTTGGAGTTGAATAAGTATTGATACTCTTGCATTCTTTACAAACTCTACTATTTTGGCAGACTGCTGTTATGTTTGCATTGTTTGCATATGTTTGCGTGTTTAATGATCTTATTTGAGGATAGGGTTATTAAATATGCAGGGCATTTAGTATGCAATGTTGAATAATAATTTTAGTGATTTTCTATAGTAGAGAATGATAAGGTTTTTGCATTGGTTTATACTAACTTATCTCACGAGTTCTTGTTGAGTTTTGTGTGGATGAAGCTTTTGAGATTTAGGAAACCCATGATATGAGAGGAATTAAGGAGACACAAAAGCTCAATCTTGGGGATGCCCAAGGCATTCCAAGTTAATATTTCAAGAAGTCTCAAGCATCTAAGCTTGGGGATGCCCCGGTAGGCATCCCACCTTCTTCTTCAACAATTATCGGTTAGTATCAATTGATCCTAAGTTTTTGCTTCTTCACATGATGTGTGATATTGTATAAATGTAATTTTGTTTTGTTTTGCTTGCTATTTTAATGAAGTACTTAGATCGGAAAGTTTTTAAATAAAATAGAGTCCTCAAATAGTTTCCAAGGAGGCTATGTAAGCGGCACTCACATCCCGTCAACGAAGCTCTTTTCTATGTCATTTACTCTTGTGCTTCACTTATATCCTATGAGTAAATTGTTGAATAAATTGAATGTCATGAAGTTGAAATCATATCATGCATAGTGGAAGCTTCACATTGGGTTTAGAAAGTGAAATCGTTTCAGGCTTGACAATCACAATATTGGTCATACAAGCAATTCATGAATAATTAGTATAAGGAAGAGAACCTTCACATATAAATACACTATCATCGAAATCTTTTGTGATTGTGAGCCCCCATCAAAATATTATATGCCAAAATTGTTTACATTGGACAAGGAAGACAACGTAATGGTTTGTGTTTGTTCATATTCACATAGAAGTTATATTGTCATAGATCCTTTAACATGTGGTGCTTTCCCCCCATCTTTGCTAGCCAAAAATTCCGCACCAAGTAGAGATACTACTTGTGCATCCAAAAACCCTTAAACCCAAATCTTATTTTCAAGAGTCCACTATATCTACCTATATGCGGTATTCTTTTGCCATTCTAAGCAAATTTGTATGTGCCATCTCTAATATTCAAAATAAATTTCTCTTTTGTGTGCTCGTGCCGCTCGCGAGGTGGTGATGGGTGGCCAATATTTTCCATGCTAGATGTGTTATTCTCACGATGAGTGTTTATTCACTTGTCATTGCATGAGAGCAAGCCAAAGGTATTAGGGATGCCTAGTCCCGAAAAGAAAAAAAATGAATTTACTTTATGTTGTCAAATAATAAATTCCTTGGGAAGTGTTGGTATGGAGGGCACCCGTGGATATGGTTAGCCATGGAAACTGAAAGTATGGTGGAAAAAGGAATAAAATTTATTTTCTATTTGGGAACCGCCTATGATATATCTAGCATGGAAAGTGTTGGGAGCTCTAAGTCGTTTTCGTTGGTGGGAAAAGTATGCCTCTCAAAATATATTTTTTATCTCTCAATTTTCGCTTTGAGCTCTCGCACCTCTACAAATCCCTACTTCCCTCTGCGAAGGGCCTATCTTCTACTTTTCATTATTTACTTTTATGCAAAGAGTCAAAGTTTTTTTCTCTATTCCTTTTTATTTTTCTCTTTTGGCAAGCATTATGTGGTGAGGAAAGATCTAGGCACATATGTCCAGTTGAATATGGGTAGCATGAGTTATTATTGTTGACATCACCCTTGAGGTGAATACGTTGGGAGGCAAAACAATAAGCCCCTATCTTTCTATGTGTCCGGTTGAAACGTTTTGCTCATGTGTGTGCGGTGAGTGTTAGCAATCATAGAAGACTATATGATGGTTGAGTATGTGGAGCTCTTACTTAAACTCTATTGAATAAGTTGAATTGCAATTGCTTGGTGACTAAGAACATAGGTTGTCGAGTTTCAAGAGAATTCATTGTTTGAACCTTAACATGTGCATTGATTTCTACTATAACATGAGAAGTTTCATAAGAAACAATTGCTGCTATGATGCTGGGAAAAGTGATTGAAATTATCATTGATCAAACTTGTGCACTTTGCTAGCATTCACACTTCATAAATTATTTCTTTTATCATTTACCTACTCGAGGACAAGTAGGAATTAGACTTGGGGATGCTGATATGTCTCCAATGTATCTATAATTTAAGAAGTATTCATGCTGTTATTTTATCATTCTTCGGTGTTTTACGATCATTTCATAGCAACTTTATATCATTTTTTGGGACTAACGTATTGACCCAGTGCCCAGTTCCAATTGCTGTTTTTTGCTTGTTTTTTACATCGCACGAAATCAATATCAAACGGAATCCAAACACCGTGAAACTTTACGGAGATTTTTTTGGACCAAAAATAACCCAATGGGCCAGAGCTGCACCTGGGGGATGCCCCGAGGGGGGCACAACCCACCAGGGTGCGCCAGGGTCCCCTAGCATGCCCAGATGGGTTGTGCCCACCTCGGTAGCCTCCTGCACCCCCTCTTTGCACTATAAACTCCCAAATATTCCGAAACCCTTCAGGGTTAACCTAGATCAGAAGTTACGCTACAGCAGGGATCCTTATCCACCGAAAACCAATCTAGACCCGTTCTGGCACCCTATCGGAGAGGGGAATCATCTCCGGTGGCCATCTTCATCATCCCGGCAACCACCATGATGAGGAGGGAGTAGTCCACCCTCGGGGCTGAGGGTTTGTACCAGTAGCTATGTGTTTAATCTCTCTCTCTCTCACGCGCGATCTATATCATGGGCTTTGTTAATATAGTCGGATCATATGATGTTTCTCCCCTCTATACTCTTGTTGTGATGAATTGAGTATTTACCCTCTGAAGTTTTGTCTTGTCGGATTGAATATTCAGAGATGAGAACACATGATATATGTCTTGCGGTATGAATACTTGAGGTGACAATTGGGGTATCTTATTGATTCACTTGATATATGTTATGGCATTCAACTCGCGGATTCCCGCGGTGATATTGGGGTAATCTATGCATAAGGGTTGATGCACGTTTTTATTATCTTTTCTCCGGCGGAAACTTTGGGGTCTATTTATAGTTCTTTGTGTGCATTGAGTATTATGAATATGAACTTGCTTTGGTGTTATCTTAGTATGGACTCTAGGATAGATCGAACGAAAACAATAGCTTTGTGTTATTTTAGTACGAACTCTTGAATAGATCGAATGGAAAGAATAGCTTTGAGGTAGTCTCGTACCCTACAAACAATTTCTATCTTTTGTTCCGCTAATAGGAACTCGGGAGTGATTCTTTGTTGCACTTTGAGGGATAATCATATGATCCAACTATGTTAGCACTATTGAGAGATTGCACTAATGAAAGTACAGACCCTAGGCCTTGTTTTTAAGCATTGCAATGCCGTTTTTGTGCCCGTTTACTATTTGCTACCTTACTGTTTTTATTTATTCATATTATAAAAATATATTTCTACCATCCAATATTACACTTTTATCACCATCTCTTCGCCGAACTAGTGCACCTATACAATTTGCCATTGTATTGGGTGTGTTGGGGACACAAGATATTTCTTGTATTTGGTTGCAGTGTCATTTGAGAGAGTCTATCTCCATCCTACACCTCTCACGGATTGATAAACCTTAGGTCATCCACTTGAGGGAAAATTTCTACTGTCCTACAAACTCTGCGCTTGGAGGCCCAACACGTGTCTAGAATAATAAAGTTGTGTAGTAGACTTCATACCCCGGAAGGGATTGACAACCCCTTTAAAATGTCGGGTTGCGAGAAGTTTTTATTTGTGTGCAGGTGTTTTTTTATGTTGTGTTGCTTGGTTCTCCTACTGGTACAATAACCTTGGTTTCACATCTGAGGAAAATACCTACTGCCGTTGTGCTGCATCATCCCTTCCTCTTTGGGAAAATACCAACGTAGCTTCAAGCGATATCAAAAGGAATTTCTGGCACCTGAATTTCTGGCGCCTAATCACAAAAGGAATTTCAAGCGATATCTTCAACATATACCAGGTTCCTAATCACAAATCTCATCTCCTTGCAATTTACATTATTTGCCATTTCCCTCTCGTTTTCCTCTCCCCCACTTAACACAAATTTGTCATTTTATTCGCCCCTCTTTTTCCGTTCACCGTTTTCTTGCCGGATCTATTTTAGTGTGCGTTCTTGTTTGTGTAGTGATGATGCCTCAAAGAAAATATTATGATGTCCCTTACCCAAATATTTTGCTTGAAATTTAGAAGTGTACTAAGGAATATATGACTACCCAATTTGAGCATAATAAGTATTTTACTGAAGAACTTAAGGAACACTCTGTTGTGCTGGATGCTATCACAAAACAACTTGATGATATTAGTAGAGAAGTTTGCAAACTCCAATCTAAGTACGCTTTTGCTGAAAGTTTTCTAGGAAAATATCAGATGCACAAGCTACCTTAGTGAATCAAATGGCCACTAAACCAATCTCGTTAGAAGATAAAAGTGATGAATATCTTAAAATGATTGGTGTGTCTTCTATTGATTCCTTGTTTAGTAATGTTAATATTGATGAAAAAGGGATTGGAGAAGAGTCAACTTTATGTAGAAGGCATCCCAATATTTGGGAGGGTGAAAATCTTGTTGAGAAAATTGATAAAAGTGGGTTTGAAGAGGTCAAAACTTTAGCTAGTGATGTACCCACTCTTTTGGATTACAAAGACTTTAATTATGATAGTTGCTCTTTGATTGATTGTATTTATTTGTTGCACTCCATGATAAATTCACCCCATGCTTATGAACAAAATAAAGCTTTTACTAAAAATATTGTTGATGCTATGATGAAAGCTTTTTAAGAAAAGTTGGAATTAGAAGTTTCAATTCCGAGAAAATTGCATGATGAGTGGGAACCTACTATCAAATTCAAGATTAAAAATTATGAGTGTTTTGCTTTGTGTGACTTGGGTGCTACTGTTTCTGCTATTCGAAATCTTTATGTGATGTGCTTGGTCTTACCGATCTTGAAGAAAGTTCCTTAAATTTGCACTTGGCAGATTCTACTATTAAAAAGCCTAAGGGAAGAATTAATTATGTTCTTATTCTTGCAAATAGGAATTATGTGCCCATATATTTTATTGTTCTTGATATTGATTGCAATCCATCTTGTCCAATTATTCTTGGTAGACCATTTTTACGCACTATTGGTGTCGTGATTGATATTAAAGAAGGCAATATTAAGTTCCAATTTCCTTTGATAAAGGGTATGGAACACTTTCCTAGAACAAGAATTTGGACACCATATGAATCAATCATGAGGGCATCTTATGGATCTCGAACCAAAGATGACAATACTTAGATCCTTGCTCTATGCCTAGCTAACGGCGTAAAACTATAGCGTTTGTTGGGAGGCAACCCAATGAATAATATTTATTTTTGCTTTTTGCTTCTTGTTTTTGAGTGTTAGCACAATTATGCTACTGTTATGATTGTGTTTTTTTGTGTTCTATTTAGTGTTTGTGCCAAGTAAAGCCTTTAGGATCTTCTTGGTGATAGTTGTTTGATCTTGCTGAAAAAACAGAAACGATTGTGCTCATGAAAGTAATTATCATTTTTTATCAGGGACCGATAAAATACCCATTCCAATTGCAGTAGATCAATATACAAATTTTCCAGGTCTCCCTAATTTTTCAGACTTTTTGGAGTTACAGAAGTATTCGAAATAGTCCGATTTCTGCAGACTGTTCTGTTTTGACAGATTCTATTTTCGCCCCTCACGGGAAGATATCACAACACAACTCTAGACACAAATAAAATAATACAAACTTTATATTACAAGCCAGGGGCCTCGAGGGCTCAAATACATAAACTCAATCACACAAGAGTCAGCGGAAGCAATAATATCTGGGTACCGACATAAGTTAAACAAGTTTGCCTTGAGAAGGCTAGCACAAAAGTAGCAACGATCGAAAAGGCAAGGCCTCCTGCCTGGGACCTCCTAACTACTCCTCGAAGCGGAACTCCATGTAGAAACATCCTTAGGATCCTCTAGCTCCTGGACTCCATCATCTGGTTGCGACATCCAAGAAAAATAGCAAAGGGGGAAAAGAGGGAGCAAAGCAACTGTGAGCACTCATCCAAAGTACTCGCAAGCAAGGATCTACACTACAACTGCATTGGTATCAATGAAATGGGTAGTATCTGTGGACTGAACTACAGAATGCCAGAATAAGAGGGGGATAGCTAGTCCTATCGAAGACTACGCTTCTGGCAGCCTCCATCTTGAAGTAGTAGAAGAGAGTAGATGGTAAGTTAACCTAGTATCATCGCATAGCATAATCCTACCCGGTGATCCTCTCCTCGTGGCCCTATTAGAGAGCGATCACCGGGTTGTATCTGGCACTTGAAAGGGTGTGTTTTATTAAGTATCCGGTTCTAGTTGTCATAATGTCAAGGTACAACTTCGGGTCTTCCTTTTACCAAGGGACACGACTATTTGAATAGATAAACTTCCCTGCATGGGTGCACCACATTACCCAACATGCTCGATCCCTCTGGCCGGACACACTTTCCTAGGTCATTCCCGGCCTTAGAAGATCAACACGTCGCAGCCCTACCTAGGCACAACAGCGAGGTCAGCACGCCGCTCTAAATCCTAAGAGCGCAGGGGTCTGGGCCCATAACCCGTTGCACACCTGCATGTTGCGAACGCGGCCGATAAGTAGACCTAGCCTCCCTAATACAAGAGCAGGCGTTCCAGTCCAATCCGGCGCGTGCCGCTCAGTCGTTGACGTCAAGAAGGCTTCGGCTGATACCACGATGTCGAGTGCCCATAAATGTTCTCACGAAGTTGGTTAGTGCATATAGGCCAGTAGCCAGACTCAGATGAAATACCAAGATCTCGTTAAGCATGTTATTTTGAAGTAACCGCGGACGCCGACTAGGGCCAGGCCCACCTCTCACCTAGGTGGTCAAAACCTTCCCTGTCGCTCCGCCACAATGATCCACACAGAGGGTCGTCGGGAAAGTATGTCCTTTCAGCCCCCAATCCATGAATCGACCGTGGTACTCAACGAGCTGACCCGACTTTAGTCACCACATGTATTATGTATATAAGTATATACCCGTGATCACCTCCCGAGTGATCACGGCCCGATAGTATAGCATGGCAGATAGACAAGAATGTAGGGCCATTGAGGGAATACTAGCATCCTATACTAAGCATTTAGGATTGCAGGTAAAGGTAACAACAGTAGTAGCAAAGACAGGCTATGCATCAGGATAGGATTAACGGAAAGCAGTAACATGCTACACTACTCTAATGCAAGCAGTAGAGAGAAGAATATCGGGATATCGGGTTGATCAAGGGGGGGCTTGCCTGGTTGCTCTGGCAAGGAGGGGTCGTCAACACCGTAGTCATAATGGGTAGCAGCGGCATCGGTCTCGGCATCTAATGAGAGAAGAGGGGGAAGAAACAATAAATATAATGCAAACATATGCAAGACGATGCATGACATGACAATGAGCGGTGCTAGGTGGGCCCTAACGCGGCAGTAGGTGGTGGCGAAGGAGGGAAACATCCGGGAAAGTTTTCCCCGTGTTTGACGTTTTCGGACAGATGAACCGGAGGTGAAATGTTGCATGTTTGCCATGCTAGGGACGTGTGGCTGACAAATGGACCGCTGCTACCTCTTGAGCATGCGTTGGTTTTCCCTTGAAGAGGAAAGGGTGATGCAGCAAAGTAGCGTAAGTATTTCCCTCAGTTTTTGAGAATCAAGGTATCAATCCAGTAGGAGACTACACGCAAGTCCCTCGTACCTGCACAAACAAATAAGAACCTTGCAACCAACGTGATAAAGGGGTTGTCAATCCATTCACGACCACTTGCAAAAGTGAGATCTGATAAAGATAATATGATAAATATTTTTGGTAATTTTTTTGTATAGATTGGAAAATAAAGATTGCAAAATAAAAGGCGGCAGAAATAGCAAGTAGATAGGAAAATAATATGATGGAAGATAGACCCGGGGGCCATAGGTTTCACTAGTGGCTTCTCTCAAGATAGCAAATTCTACGGTGGGTGAACAAATTACTGTCGAGCAATTGATAGAAAAGCGGATAGTTATGAGAATATCTAGGCATGATCATGTATATAGGCATCACGTCCGCGACAAGTAGGCCGAAACGATTCTGCATCTACTACTATTACTCCACACATCGATCGCTATCCAGCATGCATCTAGAGTATTAAGTTCATAAGAACAGAGTAACGCATTAGGCAAGATGACATGATGTAGAGGGATAAACTCAAGCAATATGATATAAACCCCATCTTTTTATCCTCGATGGCAACAATACAATACGTGCCTTGCTGCCCCTGCTGTCACTGAGAAAGGACATCGCAAGATTGAACCCAAAGCTAAGCACTTCTCCCATTGAAAGAAAGATCAATCTAGTAGGCCATACCAAACTGATAATTCGAAGAGACTTGCAAAGATATTAAATAATGCATAAAAGAATTCAGAGAAGAATCAAATATTGTTCATAGATAATCTTTATAATAAACCGACGATTCATCGGATCTCGACAAACAAACCGCAAAAAGAATTACATCGAATATATCTCCAAGAGAATCGAGGAGAACTTTGTATTGAGATCCAAAGAGAGAGAAGAAACCATCTAGCTAATAACTATGGACCCGAAGTTCTATGGTAAACTACTCACACATCATTGGAGAGGATATGGTGTTGATGTAGAATCCCTTCGTGATCGATTCCCCCTCCGATGGAGCGCCAGAAAAGGCCCCAAGATGGGATCTCATTGGTACAGAAGGTTGCGGCGGTGGAAATAGGGTTTTGTGGTGCTCTCGAATGTTTTCAGGGTATATGAGTATATATAGGCGAAAGAAGTAGGTCGGTGGAGCCAAGAGGGGCCCACGAGGGTGGGGGCGCGCCTACCCCCTTGGGCGCACCCTCCTACCTCGTGGCTGCCTCGTTGCTTCCTTGACGTCCACTCCAAGTCCCGTGGATTGCTTTTGTTCCAAAAATAACTCTCCCGAAGGTTTCATTCCGTTTGGATTCCGTTTGGTATTCCTTTTCTGCGAAACACTGAAATAGGCAAAAAAATAGGAATTTGCACTGTGCCTTTGGTTAGTAGGTTAGTCCCAAAATAATATAAAAGTGCATAACAAAGCCCATTAAACATCCAAAACAGATAATATAATAGCATGGAACAATCAAAAATTATAGATACGTTGGAGACGTATCAAGCACCCCCAAGCTTAATTCCTGCTCGTCATCGAGTAGGTAAATGATAAAAACAGAATTTTTGATGTGGAATTATACCGAGCATAATTCTCAATGTAATTTTCTTTATTGTGGCATGAATGTTCAGATCCGAAAGATTCAAGACAAAAATTTAATATTGACATAAAAATAATAATACTTCAAGCATACTAACAAAGAAATCATGTCTTCTCAAAATAACATGGCCAAAGAAAGTTATCCCTACAAAATCATGTAGTCTGGCTATGCTCTATCTTCATCACACAAAATATTTAATCATGCACAACCCCGATGACAAGCCAAGCAATTTTTTTCATACTTTTGATGTTCTCAAACTTTTTCAATCTTCATGCAATATATGAGCGTGAGCCATGGACATAGCACTATATGTGGAATAAAATGGTGGTTGTGGAGAAGAAAAAAAAGGAGAAGATAGTCTCACATCAACTAGGTGTATCAATGGGCTATGGAGATGCCCATCAATAGATATCAATGTGAGTGAGTTGGGATTGCCATGCAACGGATGCACTAGAGCTATAAGTGTATGAAAGCTCAACAAAAAAACTAAGTGGGTGTGCATCCAACTCGCTTGGTCACGAAGACCTAGGGCATTTTGAGGAAGCCCATTGACGGTGTCTTGGACTAGGGGGTACTCACCACGTCGTCTCTCGATCTATTAGATTGGGCCGAGGCCCCCCATGGCCGTATACTCATGGGCCAGTTCGGACAACTGCCGCCTACAAGGAAGATTCCACAAAGACTTGGCGATCAAGACAAGGACTTCTCCCCACCGGCGTATTCGGCTAGGACTCCTGTTAACCTAGGCCTCTGGTGCATTATATAAACCAGGGCCAGGCTAGTCGATAGAATGTACAACTTCATCATATAACAATCATACCATAGGCTAGCTTCTAGGGTTTAGCCTCCTGGATCTCGTGGTAGATCTACTCTTGTACTACCCATATCATCAATATTAATCAAGCAGGACGTAGGGTTTTACCTCCATCGAGAGGGCCTGAACCTGGGTAAAACTTTGTGTCCCTTGCCTCCTGTTACCATCCGGCCTAGACGCACAGTTCGAGACCCCCTACCCGAGATCTGCCGGTTTTAACACCGACATTGGTGCTTTCATTGAGAGTTCCGCTGTGTGATCGACAAAAGGATTGATGGATCACCTGCAGATCAACTGCGACTTCGGCGTCTTCGTCACCAGTTCGACTGGTCACCTTGGTTCGACCAAGAATTGCACCCCGTGTTTGGATCACCATGATCGGACGAGGGCCTTCATCAAACATCAACTCCGTTCTCTATCAAGATCATGGAGGAATTATCTATGGAGTTTGGGGGCTCAACGTCAACATTGCCCTCAAGCGACCGTGCTGTTTTTTTGGACAGCGAACTCGTATCTGCCGCCACCACCTCCTTGAGTATCGCTTTGACGATCGCTTTGGTGGAATTGTGCGGAATTGGGTCTATAACAACCCTGGAAAATTTTGTCGAGTTCCGATGGAGGAATCTCTGGCAATCCACGATATACCGGAGCCCTGTCAAATCTGGATGGGAATTTGGATGAGTTTAGGGCGTGGTGTGCAGATTCTAGCTCGGACGTCCTTTTGAAGATCCAACCGTTGATCGGCTGCGGAATTCCTATATCTACCACCTCTCAAAATTTCAGCTCGATCCGACTGTCCAAACTCCGGGAACCTTCGATTAGTGCATCACTTTTCGGATCTATTTTCTACACGAAAACGAATCCGACCCGAGTTCATCTTTTATATGAACGGGATTTCGGACATCTCCTTTGAAGGAAGTTTTGTATGGGGTATTGTGTTTTGTTCCCGAACACACCCCACTAACTTTAAGATCTTTTGAACATGATCTTCAACATCATGCTGGTGTCAAACCGGTCCGGCAATATTACTCCACGGCTGCCGACCTGCGCTAGACACGTCGTCACTTTAGCCGAGCTCAACTTCTTCGGATCATCATCTCGGCAAGCCGAACAAGAGTCCGGCATCGCGAAGGATAAATCATCATCAACATCACCGCCCCACGGATTACACGGAGCGGGCATACCGGCATCACCGCACGGTCGCTTCATCAAGCCGGCATCGACCACGTCACGACCTGCATCGACAGGGCCGCACTATTGCTTCTTCAAGCTGGTGTCCATCATGCCGACCTACTTCGACTCATCGGCTGACGTCGAGGCTTCGACATCTCGGCTGGACCGGGGGCTTCGCCATCTCTTCATCAACCTACTCCGGATGCTTCGGCGTCACTAGCCGATCAGCTCCGTCACATTAGCTGGGCCGAGGGCTTTACCTCGGCGAGTCAACCTTTACCAGCATTGCCATGCCGTCGTTTTATCGCCCATCAGGCAATGGGTGTGCGGAGCGAGTCCCAATTTTTGGAATCACATTCCTTGGGATTGCTACAACAAATAAATTAGGTGCTATTAATCCCAGTATTTTTTGCTTGTTTGGGTTCATTTTTCCCAAGGAATTATTACTCTGGTTTGTCCATGATATGTACACAGGTCTATCAAATGGTGACCGCATTAACAACGGTCGCGTGGTGGTTTGATCAGTTTCCGTACATAGTCCGACGAGCGCCGCATCCGGAGCTCGGACCGACTTGTGAATTCAGGCTTTGCCACGCCTTTACTACATCACGTCGACGCCCTGCATCGACATTGACTTCGGCGCCAGGCCATATTTCTTCTATTCCTCACTTTGCATAAATTATTTATTATGCAACATTTTTTTAATTATCATTATTACTATTATCTCCGGTTTGCAATATTTTTTGTGCACAGGAAAATGATCCGGGGACTTCGGCGTCACTCTGCCGGTCTGCATTGACCGTGCTATGTCACCACTTCGGCGTGTCAAGCTCTCTGCTCCGCCACCTCGGGACCGGCTTGGGGGATGGAACCTTGCCCCGCATCAAGCTCGGACCGCGTCATCAATACCGAACACATTAACCAGCTAAGTCGCTTTCATGCTTAAAGCTTTAACTTCTAACTTGTGTTCGGTTCGACCAAGAATTATACTTTTTTGGAAAAAAGTTGCTTGTAAAAAATTTCCTTGTCCAAACTTTATTTGTGACGCATAAATTCAAATACCCCGTTTACTTGGGGGCTTCCTTTATGAAGCTTTTCCTCTTGCATATGATTATACTTGTACGGCTTCGTTCCTTGTTCGTGTATTACGCCACAATGTGCACCATATTGACTTAAGCGATTTGCAAGCTGGGTTGCCTCGCTCCTGTGTTTACCCCTACGTTCCCGATTGTTCGGCTAGGGAGTAAAGGGAGCACCTCTGCGATTGTCACGATCGGGTCACCCGAGCCGGACCTCAGACTGGGTGAAGCCGAAAGCTAGCACTCTTATTGTTTTCAATGATGGTCAGCACACAACGGAACTCATGAGTACAAAAAATCTATTGCACAAGTCTCATAATAACAATGAGCACCGAAGAAAGGTATCGGTGGGGGTACTATTTTCTTCGAAGATGCTTCTTACACTTTGCAGTAATATAGCATAAGTTCCCTGAGCGCGCTTTGTCTGTTACAGCCTTATGGCTAGATTGCCTGGTTATTGGAAACACCGTCGATATTCTCGACAGATGGAGTACCTAACACTTTTCGGTCCTTGACCGAAGAGGGAGAAGCCGACGGTCGGTTAAGACGCGTTTAAAGTTCGGTTGAACATAGATATGATATAAGTACTTCGGTACATGGAATCATTCTTTTACTCAAGTCACTTGGGGGCTCTTAAGTTTATTTGAGCCATTTTATAATAAGTGTTCTTCTTCTTAGTCGTTGCAAAGTTTTATTATTATTATTATTATTTATCACTCCTTTTTTTGACGCGAGTGTGCGGTCACTAGCCGGGGAGCCTAATTTCTCTCTCAAAGCCGCTAGAGTTTAGTTTGCTAAACTGGCCTAATGAGAAGTACTCCGCCCTCGGGATAGGAGGTTGAAGCCGTAGGCTGACCCGCTCGAAGTCTTGAGATAGGATGTATCATGTTAAAGCACGATAGAAGCACTTCTTTTTTCTAAGACCAATTTTCGGATTGGCACCGAACACTTGATCTTGTTCGGACGTCATGTTTTTACTGACGCTTCTTGGTTTTCCAAGCTTTTTGGCACTTTTAAACTATTTGTGCTTTTCCAGCATTAGTCTCGCAGTGCAACGCCGGACACCTTTAGGGATTCGACAAAAACATTCTCAGATATTGCTATATATGCATCTGTTTCGAATTATGTCTTCGGTCAATAGTTGGGTTGCCCGGCTCCTGCACTTGCTTCCTACGTTCCGTTTTGTTCGGCTAGGCGTGCAAAGGGAGAACCACTGCGATTGTGCTTCCATCTCACATGGTTAAGCACCTCACTGGAGAAAGCCGAAAACTGACTGTCACAATAAACGTAAACTGGTCAGCGGTCCGATGACTATGTTAAATGATGGGCCGTTCATAATATTGGCCGAAGTGTTTACGGCTTGACCCCGACTGTCGCCAAACACTACCGGGGGCTATTAACTGGCCTCCCAAACTAAATCCTCGATATTTTGCTCTTACATTAGAGCTGAGGTTTAATGATCATGCTTAGCATGACAACCCAAAGAAAGGAACCGATAGCGAGACTATTTTCTTTGGAAGACATTTCTTCTGTTAAACAGTAATATAACTCTCTGCGTACCTTTGTTTATAAAACCGTATGGCCAGATTGCCTTGTTTGTTGTAAATCTTTGACCTCATAAAGGTTTTATAAAGTAGGACAAACACTCCTCGGCTACTGGCCGAGGAGGTGGAAGCCGATGGTCGGTTAACAAAGTTTTGTACAATGCGGATCTGAGCATTAATGACGTAAAGTACTTGGATACATAGAGTCATTACACATAATTTGTGATTTTACTATGGATATTGATCCTTAATTCGGCCACCCGTGCCCACATTAAGGCTCGGGGGCTACTGGGCTTCGGGCTTATTATTTACAAATATTAAAGGGGCACATCGATCCCCTGATCTGGTGTTGCCACCCGACCAGTGTCTCGGGGGCTACTGCATTGCTTGTCCAATGCAGAAAATTTTATGTGCAATATAGTTTCCGAGGAGATTTTGATCCTCAGGTTGGTCGGCCGCACCCAACCTGAGTCTCGAGGAGTGAGCATGCCGCTTTTAGTGTCCCGAAGTATTCTGCCAAGCTTGGACTTGATCCTCAGGCCGATTTTGCAAATCAACCTGAGTCTCAGCGGCTACTAGGATCAGTGGTCTTACGTCATCCTTGAGGTTCATCTCGAGTTTTAGACCAATACACACCTTGAGGGCTACTGGCTATATATCTCGGCAGAGAATAAATTGCACCAACAAAAAATATTCACAAAAATCGGCCCACATTCGGGGTGGTGCACCACCTCAGAAGCAGTCCGGCATAAAGCTCGGGCGCTAGTGGCTGGCTCTGTAGAGGGCATTTCCGGTGTTAAGCTCGGCTAAACTCCTTCAAACTTTTTTGAACCAAGGTGATATGACACCTCGGATATAGTCCGGCGTTGGAGCTCGGATACATAGTCCGGCGTTGGAGCTCGGATACATTCCGGCGTTAGAGCTGGGAAGCGGTCCAGCATTGGTGCTCGGCTGCAAAAGATACCTCGAATACAGTCCGGCATTAGAGCTCGGACACAAGAGGACACTGCCTCCCAGGAACAACTTCAAACCCGAGGTGTGGCATAAAAATAATAAGGCATTGATAAAGGCCGGAAACTTAAAGGGGCTCCTCGGATACCCGGCGTATAAACTCGTCGAATGCATTTCGGCGATCCTCAAGATCGAAGATGAGAAGATTTGGTGAACCAGTTTTCAAGACCGACGACCGAAGATGAAGAACAGTTCGGAAGAATCGAGGAGAGTCCCTAACTTGAAGACCGGTTCAGGGGGCTACTAACGGTGTCCTGGACTAGGGGGTACTCACCACGTCGTCTCCCGATCTATTAGATTGGGCCGAGGCCCCCAATGGCCGTATACTCATGGGCCAGTTTGGACAGCTGCCGCCTACAAGGAAGATTCCACAAAGACTTGGCGATCAAGACAAGGACTTCTCCCCACCGGCGTATTCAGCTAGGAGTCTTGTTAACCTAGGCCTCTGGTGCATTATATAAACCAGGGCTAGGCTAGTCGATAGAATATACAACTTCATCATATAACAATCATACCATAGGCTAGCTTCTAGGGTTTAGCCTCCTTGATCTCATGGTAGATCTACTCTTGTACTACCCATATCATCAATATTAATCAAGCAGGACATAGGGTTTTACCTCCATCGAGAGGGCCCGAACGTGGGTAAAACTTCATGTCCCTTGCCTCCTGTTACCATCCGGCATAGACGCACAGTTCGGGACCCCCTACCCGAGATCCGCCGATTTTGACACCGACACCCATCATTGGAATATACAAGCCAAGTTCTGTAATGTAAAATTCCCACTAGAATATGAAAGTGACAACATAGGAGACTCTCTATCATGAAGATCATAGTGCTACTTTGAAGCACAAGTGTGGTAAAAGGATAGTAACATTGTCCCTTCTCTCTTTTTCTCTCATTTCTCTTTTTTTGGGCCTTTTCCCTTTTTTATGGCCTCTTTTTTTCTTTTCTCTTTTTTTTTCTTTCTGTTCGGAGTCCCATCCTGACTTGTGGGGGAATCATAGTCTCCATCATCCTTTCCTCACTTGGGACAATGCTCTAATAATAATGATCATCACACTTTTATTTACTTACAACTCAAAAATTACAACTCGATACTAGAACAAAATATGACTCTATGTGAATGACTCCGGCGGTGTACCAGGATGTGCAATGAATCAAGAGTGACATGTATGAAAGAATTATAGATGTGGCTTTGCCACAAATACGATGTCAACTACATGATCATGCAAAGCAATATGACAATGATGTAACGTGTCATAACAAACAGAACGGTGGTAAGTTGCATGGCAATATATCTCGGAATGGCTATGGAAATGCCATAATAGGTAGGTATGGTGGCTGTTTTGAGGAAGGTATATGGTGGGTGTATGAAACTGGCGAAAGGTGCGCAGTATTAGAGAGGCTAGCAATAGTGGAAGGGTGAGAGTGCGTATAATCCATGGACTCAACATTAGTCATAAAGAACTCACATACTTATTGCAAAAATCTATTAGTTATCAAAACAAAGTACTATGCGCATGCTCCTAGGGGGATAGATTGGTAGGAAAAGACCATCGCTCGTCCCCTACCACCACTCATAAGGAAGGCAATCAATAAATAAATCATGCTCCGACTTCATCACATAACGGTTCACCATACGTGCATGCTACGGGAATCGCAAACTTTAGAACAAGTATTTCTCAATTTCACAACTACTCAACTAGCATGACTCTAATATCACTATCTTCATATCTCAAAACAATCATAAAGAATCAAACTTCTCATAGCATTCGATGCACTTTATATGATAGTTTTTATTATACCCAACTTGGATGTTCATCACATTAGGACTAATTTTATAGCCAAAGAAAATTACCATGATGTTCTATAAGAATCTCAAAGTAATATAAGTGAAGCATGAGAGATCAATAATTTCTATAAAATAAAACCACCACCGTGCTCTTAAAATGATATAAATGAAGCACTAGAGCAAAATTATCTAGCTCAAAAGATATAAGTGAAGCACATAGAGTATTCTAATAAATTCCGATTCATGTGTGTCTCTCCAAAAGGTGTGTACAGAAAGGATGATTGTGGTAAACTAATAAGCAAAGACTCAAATCGTATAAGACGCTCCAAGAAAAACACATATCATGTGGTGAATAAAAATATAGCCTCAAGTAATGTTACCGATGGACGAAGGCGAAAGAGAGGATGCCTTCCGGGGCATCCCCAAGCTTAGGCTTTTGGTTGTCCTTGAATTTTACCTTGGGGTGCCATGGGCATCCCCAAGCTTAGGCTCTTGCCACTCCTTATTCCAAAATCCATCAAATCTTTACCAAAAACTTGAAAACTTCACAACACAAAACTCAACAGAAAATCTCATGAGCTCCGCTAGTATAAGAAAACAAACCACCACTTCAAGGTACTGTAATGAACTCATTCTTTATTTATATTGGTGTTAAACCTACTATATTCCAACTTCTCTATGGTTCATACCCCCCGATACTAGCCATAGATTCATAAAAATAAGCAAAAAACACACGAAAAACATAATCTGTCAAAAACAGAACAGCCTGTAGTGATCTGTAGGTTTTGAATACTTCTGTAACCCCGAAAATTCTGAAATAAATTGGTGGACGTGAGGAATTTTTCTATTAATAATATTCAAAAAGAATCAACCTAATCGCATGTCAGGACCCCGACTCAGTACCACATCGATCTAGCATGTAACACATCATATCACTTTGCGGCCTCACGCACGGTATCCCCACGGGTGTCGCCTTACCTTTCCCCCAGGACCGTTTGCGCCTTTTGGCACACGTATATGACAGTGTCGCTAGCATCCATATGATAAGGAGCCCGGGCTGACATGGCTAGTCGTAAACCCAAAGTGGCACAGACTTACAGGGACAGGCATCCATGACCCAGCATCGAACGTGTCGGTCATCAGCGAGTGAATCCAGGCTGTAGCACTGGGCTAGCAGGACTCCGGTGAACCGGGCTGTAGCGGGCTAACAGGACTCCGGTAATCATCGCGTGACATTTCCCCGAAGGGACAGACACAGGAACGAAGAAGGACACATGCCGGCCAGCCTAAGTGTTCTGGAGCAGTAGCAAGCTACCATGGCTCAGTGAAACACTAGGAGACATTTCCCCGTAAGAGAGGCTACTAAAGATAAACAACTAGATGGTCAGATCCCACACATACCAAGCATTTCAATAACATACACACAATATGCTCGATATGTGCAAATACAACATGGCATCACAACATGACTCTACGACTCAAGTAATTTATTCAATAGGCTCCGAGGAGCGAGATATTACAAACAGGGGTCTCACGACCCAACATTCAGAGCATACAAGTCAAAGCACAAGCGGAAGCTATCATGTCTGAGTACAGACATCTAGAAATGAAAAAGGCTGAGAAGCCTGACTATCTACCAGATCCTGCCGAGGGCTCAAGATCGTAGCTGAGGTAACAAGCTAAACGTCGAAGACCACGCGGAATTACTAGTGAGACTGAAGTCTCTCTGCAAAAACATAAAATAGGCAAACGTGAGTACAAATGTACCCAGCAAGACTTACATCAGAACTAACTACATATGCATCATTATCAACAAAGGGATGGTGGGGTTTAACTGCAGCAAGCCAGCTTTGACTCGGTGGCTAACCTGAACTATGACTGCAAGTAACTCTTTTGAGGTGGCGCACACGAGTCCACATATTCACCAACCAATACACCACTATGGATCCGCTCCCGTCTCCCTACGAGAACGCCATCCATAGCACTCACGCTTATCTTGCGTATTTTAGAGTATCCACTTTCACTTGTCTATGAACTGATATAAGCAACCCAGAAGTCCTTTTCCGCGGACACGGCTATTCGAATAGATCATATTAACCCTGCAGGGGTGTACTTCTTCACACACGCTCTCACCACTTACCGCCGTTTACACGACATGTACTCGGCAACCTTCAAGCGGAAGCCCAACGTGGGTGTCGTCCACGGCCTGCCTAAACACTCAAGGCTCTAGTCCAGGTTTATCGCCTATTCGGGTTCCATCCATGAGGAGATCCGGCCGGAGTTTCGCTCACAGCCCCAAACGATGTGAACAGGGTTCCGTGACACCAAACGGGCGCCCGGTTTACCCGGCCACGTGCCTACCGCATCACAGCCCACCCCTACGGTCAGCGCTGCGCACGGCCTCCAGCATACTACAAACACCAGAAACTACTTGCAACTCCTGGACAGAGGACAAGGGTGATCAAGAAGCCGAGAGGGTCCATTGGTTTCGGGCCCAATGCGTGGTAGTAGCTGAATCATGGATCACAAACACAGAACTCAGTTCCTGAGGACGGCTGCAATGAGACAACCCACCATGTACTCCTACATGGCCTCTCACCACTACCTTTACCAAAACGTGTTCACACACTTAGCTCACACACAGTAGGACATGTTCACACACCTCTGATTCATCCCCGATGAATCAGACCTGACTCAACTCTAAGCAGTAGCAGGCATGACAAACAAGCATGGATGAGTAGGCACAACAGGGCTCAAACAACTCCTACTCATGCTAGTGGGTTTCATCTAATTACTGTGGAATGACAGGTCATGCAGAGGATAAAGGGGTTCAGCTACCGCAGCAAGTAACAGATGAATCGATGTTGTCCTAATGCAGTAAAAGAGAGCAGGAGCGAGAGAGTGGGATTGTATCGGAATGAACAAGGGGGTTTTGCTTGCCTGGCACTTCTGAAGATAACATTGAGTCTTCATCAGTGTCAACGATCACATCGTCGGTATAACGTCTACCGAGGGGGAACAACACCGGCAAACACAGAAGAAACACAATCAATGCAATGCACAATATGATGCATGATCATGACATGGCAAAATGAATGTGTTTTGGGCTAATGCAACTAGCAACAGATTAAATGAAGTTGGTTTGAATACAAAATTCAAATTCAAACTCCATATGTGATTATTCAAATGCCATTTAATTGATTTGTGCTAAACAGCAGCTATAAGTTTTTCTAACATGCATGAAAATGGTACAGATGGATTCCTTGAATTTTTCTGATAATTTTTCATATATAAATTATTTAATTTGGAGTTACGGTTAATTTTCTATGATTTATTGAAGTTTAGGGCATTTTCTGAAATTATAAATCATTTCCTAATTTATTTTAATTCCAGAAAGGAATTATTGCGTCAGCATGACCTCATGCTGACCTCAGCAGGTCAACGGGCGCCGTCCAGGTCAAACTGACCTGTGGGACCCATATGTCAGCGTCACAGTTAGTTAACAGGGGGTTATCTGCTTAATTAAAGGATTAGGGGGGGTCGGGGCCCACTGGTCAGTGTTAGTGGCTAATTAGGTTTAGTTAATGGCCTGGGGCCCACACGTCGGTGAGAGAGAGGGGAGGGTCAAATCGGGCAGTGGGTTAACCCACGCCGGTCAACGGTCAGCGGTCGCCGGCGTTTAGCCGCCGGCGAGCCCCGACGCGGTGGTGCGCTGCGGAAATGGCCTACAGAGCGCCGTTTGGCGCGCGGAGCATGACTACGGGATGCGGACGCTCGTCCGCATCCAACCAGGGTGGTGGCGCGGCCGGGGAGTGGCCGGAGAGTGGTCGGCGACGAGCTTTAGCGGCGGCCGGAGTTCGGGCGAGGTCGGGGTTGGCGTTAGGGGGCACGGGAGGGGAAGCTGATGTGTGAGTTAGGTTCCTGGTGAGGTGTGGAGCACGTTGCCGTGCTCGGTAGCTAGCTCCGGTGGCTCTGGCCTTGTCCACGTCATCGCCGGCGGTGAGGAGCTCACGGCCCCGGTGAAAAGGGCGGCTAGCGTGCGGGAACGAGCGCGGGGAGGGGGGGGAATGGAAGAGGAGCTCACAGCGGATCCGGTAGAGGCAACGGCGAGGCCGGGGAGGGGCTGGAGCTCGCGAATCCTCGAAAGTTCGCCGGCGGCCGAAGGTTGGGGACGAGCTCCGGGAAGACGCTACAGGGCTCCCGCGGTCGAATGGGTTGGTGTAGAAGACGCAGAAGGCGATGGCGGTTCCTCTGAACTCATCGGAGAGGCACGGGGTGGACGGTGGCCGCGGTGATGCTCGTCGGCGGCGACGGGTGTGTTCGGTGGCTGCGCACGAGAGAGCCAGAGGAAGAGAGGAGCTCGGGGAGAGAGTGAGAGGCCTGGGGGGGCGTGGCTGTCTCCGTGGCACTAGAAGGGCCTCGAGGGCGTGAGGCAGGCAGGGAGGAGGCCACGGCGTCGCCAGCGCTCTCGCCACGCACCTGCCTGTCCTCCTGGCAGGAGGAAGAAGACCACACAGCCCCTGGTGGGCTGGGCCTCTTCTGCTAGGTAAAGCCCAGGTGAGGTTTCTGTCTTTCTCTCTTATTTCTGTTTGTTTTATTTTTATTTAATTCTTTTGCCACTGTTTTGAATTTAAAATAATTCAAACAATGCCAAAAACTCCTCTGAATATTTTATATTGCTAGATGGACTTTTCCAAAAGCTTATAAAATATTTCAGGGGTATTTGAAATTATATTCTAATTATATGAATATAATTCAAATTCAAATAGCTAATGAATTAAATCCAAAGTCCCAAAAATAATTCCTTAAAAATGTTCAATATTTTGGTTGGGACCAGAACCCTTACCAAAAATTATCAAACATTTAAGAAGAGCATTTTGGAGCAATGAATGAGCTTTCTAGGGTTTTTGCCCCTCTTTTATTTAAGTTTTTGAGGCTTCCAAAATTCCTCAGTTCAAGTTTCGAAAATATAGACATGATGCACACATGGAAGCAAGCACAGGACCGGCCAGAGCTAGGGATGTGACAACTCACCCCCACTAAACAAAAATCTCGTCCCGAGATTCAAGTGTAGGGTAAGACGATGGGGAACGCAACCTAACATAATCTTCACGATCCAGGTTGCCCTTCATAGGAACGTTGATTCGATCACCATCTTTGTCTTGAAGTCCTGCTCTGAGAAATCCTGTCAACATGACATGGAGGGAAGAAGGAGACCCTATAAGGGTCGATCTTCTCGAAGATCGAACAACTCACGGAATGAGACATAGGACCATCTCTCGGGTTGAGACACGAGATACACATCAAGAGGGGTGGAGAGAAACGGATGACGAAGGTTCACTAGGTGGACAACGATTCCACACCTAAGAAGGTGGTGAACGGTTGTCAACGTAGCGAGGAGTTGAGTTGCCATGATACCACAACGAGACACCTTCGGAACCGAGACTCGTAGATATCTCCCCTTAAGTGGCAAAAAGAATTACCTTTGACATAGAGATCATTAAGACTCTCTATATCAGCCTAAGGCAAATCTCGAGCGATCGTTTGGAGGGGGTCGGTAGAATGGCATACTCAGACTTGGATGATGTGGATTACCTTGTTGAAGGCAACGTAATGGATGATTTTGCTTATCACCGGAAATGGAAGAGACCCATGGTAGAATGGCACATTGGCGGTGCAAACTGGGAACAAAATGCAAATGATGGGAATGATTCTAGTAACTGGGGAGAGGCTCAACAATAGAGAGTTATCCCACTATTGGAATGGTTATAGCATAACCGAGGAAACTGAGAGCGCTATACAGTTAATGCCGACGATCAAACCTAGCACTTGCGCGTGCTCTCAAGAACTTGAGCAATTCCATAATCATCAAGGTTTTACCAACATCCGTGTCAAGGATCCTGGCAACACAACTTACTACCATGATGAATGATGATGGATGATGCAGATGCAAAGGAAGATAACACTTCTCAGATTTCATCTTAGCGGGGCCAAGGAAATAAAATCTGGATGATCGACCGAGAGACATTTAGCACTCCGCTTCTAATGTTCTCCTTGATGTGCTAGTGTAACCCATTCATAGATATGGTTTGATATCTAAAACATCAAGTAAAAGGTCGGACTTCGGGAACACAAAAATCCATAGGGGCAACTAGGGAGTAAACCCTACGAAATCCCTATGGGGAGGTGGCCAACTTCATTAATCAAGATATTATAATAACAGGTCTTCCGGCTGGGTGTGTTGGCCACGACATCCACTTTACCGGTTATCGCGCGACCAATATTATAATTCTTGGGAAATATTCCAACCATCATATCTGCCTGAGATTCAGATCTGGTTGGTGTCAGGATATTCCAGACTCATCGAGTCTAGGAAGAAAAACGGAAGTTTGCAAAACGAATCGACGAGATGACGTTGCAAGATTCTCGGGGAATGAACTACGATAGCAAGCTCCAAAACATGAGCTGGTTCTGCTACAAACATGTGAACACGCTGTCCCAGACAAACATGACCACGTGGTAGTCTTATAATAAAACACTACCGAGTTCTGGAGGGGAACCATCAATGAGGATATCAAAATCCTTGCATAAGGTATACTCTTAAGAAGGAACTTCTTCTCCTTGAACAAATCAATCAGTGGCTTGGTGTGCTAGGGATACATATAGATTGAAGGTTGCAAGTCTTCAAACCACAGAATTCTTCGCACATGTGCATGACTGACTTGCGATGATTCCAGAGGAAGCAACATTGACTTTCTCGAGTTCACGGCGGCACCCTGCATCAAATGCACATGAACTAGAGGAAGTCACTTCTTACATCCGAACATATGCTTCATGAGCTAGCATGAACAAATGCTTTCAAAAGTTTCCAACACTAGCTTAATGTTCAGAAAAATTATGGAGAAGACAAGGATGTTGTCAATGGGCACAACAACAATTCATCTGGGTTTCCTTTTAAAAGGAATTCCATAGTTAAGTGAACAAGTGATAGCATTGGTCAGACCCAAAAGATATAATGGTGTATGCTCGAGGGATCAACCACGAGTAAGACAACATTACGAATATCATTGGTTCTGGTCTGATTGGATGATATCCCATACTCAATCAAAGGTTTGGGTAAGATAATAGATCCAACAATTGTTCAAGAGGACCAATTGATGAAGATATCATCTTTCTTCAACACACACTCACACAAGAATATCCCTTTGGAACGAACTAAGTCAGACAAGCTTTTATCTTCCAACTCTCCAAGTTGTTGTTTAGCTTATCCAACTAGCTCAGGGTATCCAACACGGATTCTCGGAGAAGGGGTGGTTTACAGGAATAAACCAACTTGATCACGAACTCAACATAGCGGTCAGGTGACAACCTGGTAATACTTCTGAGAAGATATTCAGAAAATCACGAACCACCGGTATGTTACTAAGCTCGAGAACAATCTTGCTTTTCAGGGCAAGACGATATGATCAATAGAGCAAGGATTTGAAATAATCCTAACTCATCGATCGAGGAGTGAACCAGGAGAATGGACTAGGTAGCACGATCAATCTTAGAATGATGATTCAATAACCAACACACTAAGAATGAAATTATTGTCCTTTAACTACCCAACAACGAGGTTGCTAGGCGTATTGATTTCACACATCACAATTCATTTGTCGGTATTCCGGTTGCATCAACACGAAGACCGAGGAATGACTAATGATGGTGAGAAGTATCACTACGTCAAAATTCATGAGAGTTGGTGCAGTTCTCATGACAATTCTGACATAAAGGGGGTAATACTCCAAGGTAGAACAGAACCAAAAGCTGGATTGGCATTTGATCTGCGGCATAGAACTTCTTTGACTCAATTCTGGATATGGAAGAGGTACTGGAGTTTGTTTCTCCTAGTCATTCCGAACTAGAACGGCTTGACGGACCACAAGAATCACGAGCATCGGTGAACACGAATGCACGACATCAACTTGACTATCAACTGCTGGACAAGGGTCAAATACAACTACAGAGGGACAACTCAAAAGAACATATGATTTCCTGAGTTGTGGATGCATGGTTTAGCATGTCGAACGAAGTTCAACATATTTCTTCCGGATAACCCATGTAGAAAGGTAGAACTGGCAGAGCCACAATATATAATGGAGAACTCATCAAGAGCACTCTGGTTGTGATCGTTCAGTTCAACGAGGAACTTCTGCCATAAGTAGTTCATGGTATTTGGAAGAAGGAGATACCACGGACTTCAAGGACTATCGCAAAGGTTACTAATATCCTAAAGGCACTAGCAATTACTATCAACATGAAGTAGGTAGAGTGAATCTCGGGTTCAAGAACCCAGGAACAGAATACCTATTACTAAGTAGCATCACGGGATGCTTTCGAGAATGATGGCCAGAATCATCACACTGGGAACACAAATCATGGCTAAATTACTAGATGATCCCCTAAGACACCTAGGGTCATAATAATATCTCCAACATAAATGTCAAGGTAACAGAGTACCTCAACTCACTGATTATTGTGCTTATTCCGACCAAAAGGGACATCGGAGACGGAAGGAAAGGATTTGCAAATGCATCAGCCTGTTTAGAGACCTGGGATGACTCGGACAGCATAACGGCTGTAAATGCTCAGAAAAGATTTGAGACATTCACAAAAATGGTGGCATAACCACTCAGAAGCACAATATCAAGGTTTCGAGATCAATAATTAACATACAGAGGTAGAAACTGAACTGAGGCTTAATCCAACAATCTTATAAGTCTACGGATTAGTAACACGTGATCCTGATAGAAAGAAGAGATAGCCTAGTTCTTAATCCCCGTAGAAGAGAAGATGATGACTCAGATCAGAAGGCCATGAGGTATAAGGAGTAAAAAAAGCCTTACGTTCCATCCCACAATCAATTCCCTTACATAACTAAAGAATATCTAGACTCAACTTCGACCAGTTTGGCTTGGTAATCCTACAGGCAGTCAAGCTCTGATACCAACGCTGTCAGGACCCCGACTCAGTACCACATCGATCTAGCATGTAACACATCATATCACTTTGCGGCCTCACGCACGGTATCCCCACGGGTGTCGCCTTACCTTTCCCCCGGGACCGTTTGCGCCTTTTGGCACACGTATATGACAGTGTCGCTAGCATCCATATGATAAGGAGCCCGGGCTGACATGGCTAGTCGTAAACCCAAAGTGGCACAGACTTACAGGGACAGGCATCCATGACCCAGCATCGAACGTGTCGGTCATCAGCGAGTGAATCCAGGCTGTAGCACTGGGCTAGCAGGACTCCGGTGAACCGGGCTGTAGCGGGCTAACAGGACTCCGGTAATCATCGCGTGACATTTCCCCGAAGGGACAGACACAGGA
>NC_041392.1:492014766-492024890 GCF_002162155.2 Triticum dicoccoides
CGCCGGCGGCCGAAGGTTGGGGACGAGCTCCGGGAAGACGCTACAGGGCTCCCGCGGTCGAATGGGTTGGTGTAGAAGACGCAGAAGGCGATGGCGGTTCCTCTGAACTCATCGGAGAGGCACAGGGTGGACGGTGGCCGCGGTGATGCTCGTCGGCGGCGACGGGTGTGTTCGGTGGCTGCGCGCGAGAGAGCCAGAGGAAGAGAGGAGCTCGGGGAGAGAGTGAGAGGCCTGGGGGGGGGGCGTGGCTGTCTCCGTGGCACTAGAAGGGCCTCGAGGGCGTGAGGCAGGCAGGGAGGAGGCCACGGCGTCGCCAGCGCTCTCGCCACGCACCTGCCTGTCCTCCTGGCAGGAGGAAGAAGACCACACAGCCCCTGGTGGGCTGGGCCTCTTCTGCCAGGTAAAGCCCAGGTGAGGTTTCTGTCTTTCTCTCTTATTTCTGTTTGTTTTATTTTTATTTAATTCTTTTGCCACTGTTTTGAATTTAAAATAATTCAAACAATGCCAAAAACTCCTCTGAATATTTTATATTGCTAGATGGACTTTTCCAAAAGCTTATAAAATATTTCAGGGGTATTTGAAATTATATTCTAATTATATGAATATAATTCAAATTCAAATAGCTAATGAAGTAAATCCAAAGTCCCAAAAATAATTCCTTAAAAATGTTCAATATTTTGGTTGGGACCAGAACCCTTACCAAAAATTATCAAACATTTAAGAAGAGCATTTTGGAGCAATGAATGAGATTTCTAGGGTTTTTGCCCCTCTTTTATTTAAGTTTTTGAGGCTTCCAAAATTCCTCAGTTCAAGTTTCGAAAATATAGACATGATGCACACATGGAAGCAAGCACAGGACCGGCCAGAGCTAGGGATGTGACATCGCACTCTCCAGTAAAAAAATGGCAGCTAATCTCGTGAGCGCTAAAGTTTCTGTTTTTTACAGCAAGATCGCAAAGACTTCCCCCAAGTCTTCCCAAAGGTTCTACTTGGGACAAACACTAATTAAAAACATAAAACCACATCTAAACATAAGATAGATGAATTATTTATTACTGAACAGGAACAAAAAGCAAGAAACAAAAATAAAATTGGGTTGCCTCCCAACAAGCGCTATCGTTTAACGCCCCTAGCTAGGCATTGATAATTTCAATGATGCTCACATGAAAGACAAGAATTGAAGCACAAAGAGAGCATCATGAAACACGTGACAAACACATCTAAGTCTAACATACTTCCTATGCATAGGCATCTTATAGGCAAACAAATTGTCATAGTAAGCAAAAACTAGCATATGCAAGGAAGCGGAAAGAAATAATAGCAATCTCAACATAACGAGAGGTGATTTAGTAACATGAAAATTTCTACAATCATATTTTCCTCTCTCAAAATAATTACATGTGGGTTCATAAGAAAATTCAACAAAATAGCTATCACATAAAATATCTTCAACACGATCCACATGCATGCAAAGTTGACACTCTTCCAAAATAGTGGGATTAACATTAACTAAAGTCATGACCTCTCCAAACCCAGTTTTATCAAAAAATTCATAAGATTGAACATTCTCCAAATATGTGGGATATAAAGTTGACACTCTTCCAAACCCACTTTCAATAATATTGCAAACACCATTATCAATCTCATATTCATCATGGGGCTTAAATAAATTTTCAAGATCAAAAGAAGAATCACCCCAATCATGATCATTGCAACGAATAGTAGTCATAGCAAAACTAGAATCCTCAAGATTGAGGTTTTCCATATCATTAACACAATTGACATGAAGAGAATTTATGATAACATCATTGCAATCATGCTTTTCATCGCAGGAACTATCAAGTATGGGTGCAATAGCAACGATCTCATGTTTAACATAAGGAACTATATCAAACTCATATTCATAAATATTGGCATCATGGCCACAAGAATAGCAAGCATCATGTTCATCAAGGGATATTTCAATCAGATCATCGGAATCATAATTATCTATAGATTCATGCATATCATTATTTTCTTCCCAAGCAACGGTCATTCTTTCAATAAATTCTTTGACATAGACAATATGAGCATAGTTTTCATAGCAATATTTAAGTATGTCAAAATTTTCAGATTCGTAGAGAGTAATATCATACTTTTCAATCAAAGAAGCAACTTAATAAGCACCCTTAAAAGAAACAAATTCTTCAATTTGTTCGATGTAGTAGTAACTATAAACACCCTTTGCATAAGAAGATAAGATTTCATTATCATTAAACTCACATAGGTAGGGGAGTTGTTTTTTAGGGTTCTTAGAGCAACAAGTAAAATCATAAATTTCACAAAGATTCCAAGCATAACATAGCAATCTATTTATTTGATCCCATAAGAGTCTCCCTTTTTTAGACAAACGATGATGCACAAAATGAGCATGCTCATCTAAAGATTTCCCATCAACTAGGCTAGTTGGGGTTTCAGCACAAGCGCATAAGGATCGAAGATGATCCAAGTAGAACACTTTAAGTGGATCCATATCAATAGATTTTTAGCAAGCAAAGATGCAAGCAAATAGAAGGCACATGGAAATACAAACAAAGATACATACGGGAAGAAGGCGAAGAAAAGGAAAAGGTTTTTGAAAATCATTTTAGAAGTGGGGGTGAGGAAAACGAGAGGCGAATGGCAAATAATGTAATGCGAACGATAAGAGTTTGTGATATGTACTTAGTATGTCTTGACTTGGTGTAGATCTCCCCGGCAACAGCGCCAGAAATCGGCAAGTTGATGGGAGATCAAATCTTGACTTGACTTGGTGTGAACCTCCCCCTCCACGGCGCCAGAAATCCTTCTTGCTACCTCTTGAGCATGCAGTGGTTTTCCCTTGAAGGGGAAAGGGTGATGCAGAAAAGTAGCATATGTATTTCCCTTAGTTTTTGAGAACCAAGGCATCAATCCAGTAGGAGACTACACGCAAGTCCCTCGTACCTGCACAAACAAATAAGAACCTTGCAACCAACACAATAAAGGGGTTGTCAATCCCTTCACGGCCACTTGCAAAAGTGAGATCTGATAAAGATAATAAGATAAATATTTTTGGTATTTTTGTTGTATAGATTGGAAAATGAAGATTGCAAAATGAAAGGCGGCAGAAATAGCAAGTAGATAGGAAAATAATATGATGGAAGATAGACCCGGGGGCCATAGGTTTCACTAGTGGCTTATCTCAAGATAGAAAATTCTACAGTGGGTGAACAAATTACTGTCGAGCAATTGATAGAAAAGTGCATAGTTATGGGAATATCTAGGCATGATCATGCATATAGGCATCACGTCCGCGAAAAGTAGACCGAAACGATTCTGCATCTACTACTATTACTCCACACAGCTACCGCTATCCAGCATGCATCTAGAGTATTAAGTTCATAAGAACAGAGTAACGCATTAGGCAAGATGACATGATGTAGAGGGATAAACTCAAGCAATATGATATAAATCCCATCTTTTTATCCTCGATGGCAACAATACAATACGTTCCTTGCTGACCCTACTTTAACTGGGAAAGGACACCGCAAGATTGAACCCAAAGCTAAGCACTTCTCCCATTGCAAGAAAAACCAATCTAGTTGGCAAAACCAAATCGATAGTTCGAAGAGACTTGCAAAGATATCAAATCATGCATAAAATAATTCAGAGAAGAATCAAATATTGTTCATAGATAATCTTGATCATAAACCCACAATTCATCAGATCTCGACAAACACACCGCAAAAAGAATTACATCGAATAGATCTCCAAGAGAATGGAGGAGAACTTTGTATTGAGATCCAAAGAGAGAGAGTAAGCCATCTAGCTAATAACTATGGACCCGAAGGTCTATGGTACACTACTCACACATCATCGGAGGGGCCATGGTGTTGATGTAGAAGCCCTTCGTGATCGATTCCCCCTCCGGCGGAGCGCCGAAAAAGGCCCCAAGATGGGATCTCATCGATACAGAAGGTTGCGGCGGTGGAAATAGGGTTTGGTGGTGCTCTCATATGTTTTCAGGGTATATGCATATATATATAGGCAAAAGAAGTAGGTATGTGGAGCCATGAGGGGCCCACGAGGGTGGGGGCGCGCCTACCCCCCTGGGCACGCCCTCCTACCTCGTGGCCGCCTCGTTGCTTCCTTGACCTCCACTCCAAGTCTCCTAGATTTCGTTTGTTCCCAAAATAACTCTCCCCAAGGTTTCATTCCGTTTGGTATTCCTTGTCTGCAAAACACTAAAATAGGCAAAAAAACAGCAATTTGCATTGGGCCTTTGGTTAGTAGGTTAGTCCCAAAAATAATATAAAAGTGCATAAAAAAGCCCATTAAACATCCAAAACAGATGATAATAATAGCATGGAACAATCAAAAATTATAGATACAATGGAGACGTATCAATCGCGTATTCAGATTCGTCTCGTCGTTCTGAGCAACTTCCATGAACAAAGTATTTTCATCCAAGCTATGGATTATTTTATATTAATTTTCAAAGTTTTATCCATTTTCCGAATTTAATTTAATTCGAAATAAATGTGAATTGCTAGTGCACCCAGCTCTGGGTACACATAAGTGTACAGAGGGGCTGACATGTGGGTCCTAGGGGTCCTAGTTGATCAGTCAAACTTTGACTGGTCAACTGGGGATGGGCCCCCCTGTCATACACTGTTTTACTAACCTAACAGATTAAATAGACTAACTAGGTTATTAGATTAACTAACACAGGTTAATTAAGTTAATTAACTCTTTAATTAATTAACTAATTTTCTATTATATTTTTTAATGCTCTTAGGGGCGGCCCCAGATGTCATAGGCCAGGGGGCCATAGCGGGTGTGGGCTAATGGGTTAACGGGCGGAGCCCGGATGGGCACCCGAGCGAGCACTGCGGTCAGCGAGACAAGGGGGCGGGCGCGCGGCGCGACGCTGGCAGACACAGAGGCGGGGCTGTGCTGCGAGGGCCGGGCGCGGTGAACGGGACATCGCGGGGGGCGGGTTGGCGCGGCGTGGTGATACGTCTCCAACGTATCTATTATTTTTTATTGTTCCATGCTGTTATATTATCTTTCTTGGATGTTTTATTATCATTTTATAGTCATTTATATCATTTTTCGGTACTAACCTATTGATATAGTGCCAAGTGCCAGTTAATGTTTTTTCCATGTTTTTACATCGCAGAAAATCAATTACAAACGGAGTCCAAATGCCACAAAACTTTACGGAGATTTTTTATGGACCAGAAGGAACATAATGGACCCTGGCTGCGCCTGGGGGGTGCCCCGAGGGGAGCACAACCCACAAGGGCACGCTAGGAGGCCCAGGCGTGCCCTGATGGGTTGTGCCCACCTCGGGTGGCCCCCGGACCACCTCTTTGCTCTATAAATACCCCAATATTCCCAAAACCCTAGGGGAGTCGATGAAATATTGATCCAGCTGCCATAGAGTCCAGAACCACCAGATCCAATCTAGACACCATCTCGGATGGGGTTCACCACCTCCATTGGTGCCTCTCCGATGATGCGTGAGTAGTTCTTTGTAGACCTTTGGGTCCGTAGTTAGTAGCTAGATAGCTTCCTTTCTCTCTCTTGATTCTCAATACAATGGTCGTTTGGAGATCCATATGATGTAACTCTTTTGCAGTGTGTTTGTTGGGATCCGATGAACTTTGAGTTTATGATCAGTTATATCGTTATATATCCAGGAAAGTATTTGAGTTTCTCTGATCTCTTTTATGCATGATTTCTTATAGCCTCATATTTCTTCTTCGATATTTGGGTTTTGTTTGTCCAACTTGATCTTTTTATCTTGCAATGGAAAGAGGTGCTTTGTAGTGGGTTTGATCTTACGGTGCTTGATCCCAGTGACAGAAGGGGAACCGACACGTATGTATCGTTGCTACTAAGGATAAAATGATGGGGTCTATCTCTACATAGATACATCTTGTCTACATCATGTCATTGTTCTTATTGCATTACTCCATTTCTCCATGAACTTAATACACTAGATGCATGCTGGATAGCGGTCGATGTGTGGAGTAATAGTAGTAGATACAGGCATGAGTCGGTCTACTAATCTTGGACGTGATGCCTATGTAATGATCATTGCATGGATATCGTCATGAGTATTTGAAGTTCTATCAATTGCCCAACAGTAATTTGTTCACCCACCGTTTACTATTTTTCTCGAGAGAAGCCACTAGTGAAACCTACGACCCCCGGGCCTCTTTCTCATATATTTGCCTTTGTGATCTACTTTTCCTTTGCATTTATTTTCATATCTATTAAACCAAAAACCCAAAAATACATTGCTGCACTTTATTTATTTGTGATCTATTTATTCAATCTATTACAACTTTCTCCCATCCACGCACCAATTTCTGGCACCGTTACCCGAAAGGGATTGACAACCCCTTTAACATGCCGGGTTGCGAGTATTTGTTATTTGTGTGCACGGGCTGTTTACGTTGTGTTGCTTGGTTCTCCTACTGGTTCGATAACCTTGGTTTCATATCTGAGGGAAATATCTACCGCCGTTGTGCTGCATCATCCCTTCCTCTTTGGAGAAATACCACCGTAGCTTCAAGCGACATCAAATGGAATTTCTGGTGTCGTTGCCGGGGAGGATCTTCAACATATACTAGGTTCCTAATCACAAATCTCATCTCCTCACAATTTACATTATTTGCCATTTCACTACCGCAGGATGCTGCTAACGCGACACTACGATCAGAGTCCCTTCGAAAAATTGTGTGTGATGCAATAATCGCAAACGATGTTGTATGAAAACTGTCAAAAGGGTGAAAACGTTTGCGATAGAGGATGCATCAAACACGGTTTAGATTTTAGTTGTGTGTGCAATGAAGGGCATATGGTTCAGTTCAATTAACTGTTTGCGGTGTGGAGGAACAAAAGAAACGGGCAGCCAGATGAATGTGTGTGCGATACAAAGCATACGGTTCACTCGGATGAACTGTTTGTGATTAGGAAACACAAAAGAAACGGGCAACTAGATGAAGGTGTGTGCGATATACAGCATACGATTCACTTGGATGAACTGTTTGTGATTAGGCAACACAAAAGAAAGGGCCAGCCAGATCAAGGTGTGTGCGATATACGACATGCAGTTCACTCGGATGAACTGTTTGCATTGACACAAGAGAACAAAAATGGTTCAACTTAATAAGACGCGTGTGTTGTGCGATGGGATTGCATGCAGTTCACTCGACCCTTGTCGTCAGTGTGTGACCTCTGTGGCAACCGTTCGCTCCCGAGGCGCCTCTTCGTGTACCGTGGCAACCATCCACCAACTCTTCACCTTTCCCTCTCGATTTGGAACTGCAGTCGCACGCTAGCTCTTCCTCCCTCCTCCATTTGCCTTCACCCTTACTTCTGCCATTATTTGATCGTCTTCTCCATGGAGGGAACAAGCCGTAAACGACCCCGTTATTCTTGCCCTGATCTGAATGATGACGCGGCGGAGGACCTCATTGATCGGTGTGACATCATCACCTCGGCTAGCATGGCAGGTTCGTTCAAGACCATTCTCGACTCAACTAATAACATCATTACAAGGAACCCAAGGGTCCATGAGCGGTTTGATCTCCCCTATCTTCTTCGTTCTTACCCTCCTGACTGGCGCGGGGATGAGGGAAGCCTCGCCTTGTGTAAGTTGATGCCGCTTGATAATGATACGCATGATGTTAAGATGCCATCGCTTGAGGGAAAGGCTTGGGTAGGCGCAAATGGAGATTGGGTTATTTATATTAGGTACAACTGCGAGTGGGAACTTGGGAATGTGTACACTCGTCACCGGGTTCCACTTTGAAAAATCTCAGACGACTGCCCAGAGGTTGAGTATACCGGTATTCTACGTGAGTTCAAATATGATCATGCTGACTGTCGTCTATGGAAGATATCAATTTGTCGAGTTCCCAACCGCTCTTGGGGTTATAGGAATGCTTATGTTGTTGCTATCTTTGACAAGATTTTTGGCGTCCTTCATGGTTCGACTCGATGGATATTGCTCAAAAATCAGTTTCTATACACGGATGAGTACTATGATGCAATTCAATACGAGGGTCTTGTGTTTGCTGCCACCACTCATGGAACTGTTTTTGCATGGAATCCTCATGATTTCGGTACATTTGTCTTCCACCATAATTATAATTGTTTCATCCACATTCATGCGGGTTAGCTAGTTTCCCTTTACTAATTAACCTCCTTGTGTTTCCAAGGTCCTGTGAACATTCCACCACCTATACTTGAAAATTTTATTCACAAGCATGAGGACGAGCAGGACCCATATACTCAGTGGTGCTTGGCATATTATACCGATGGATCACCTCTTCTTGTCTGTATACGGGGCACTGCTGATGTTACTAAGGAAGTAGGTGTTGTATCGTATGGTCACACTCTCCGGGCCTATTCCAACATCCGTTGCAGGGTATTCGGGGTGGATACTAGTGTACTAGCGCCAACACCTTCTCCCTGGTTCAGTATTAAAAAACTTGGAGGAAACTTGCTCTTCCTTGGAAAAAACTATCCAATGATGGTGGAAGGCGGTCTAGCTGCTGTTGACACAGCGTTACTACCATTTATGAGAAGAAACTGTATCTATACCTCGGACATTACTATGCTTCCCTGTCGTCCCAATATGGGTCTTGACATAGGCCGCTTTAGCCTCGATGATCAGTCCTACATTGGTCTCGAGATTGACACTAGCTGGCCCTTCCCAGAGAATCACTTCTGGTTCAAAGCAAGCGTTTCCAACACCGACGAGTGGTTGAGCTGCAGTTCATTTCATCGCTTTGTTATTTGTTGTGTGAGAAAAACTTTACTAGAATGTTTTGTTGGAAATGGTCTATAATCCAACGTGTATCCTCATTGTCGTTGTGGGTTGATGACTTGTTGTATGTAATCAATGGTACATTTGCATATGCGTCCATGAACTCACGCCTGCTACTGGTGTCCATATGAACAGTGCTAGTGATTTTAGTTGCAAAAGTTAGATAGTGCTAGTGATTTTTAGCTGCATATTTTGACAAATCACAGTGTTACAAGGTTGACAAATGGCAATGTTACTAGACAAACAAATGTCAATCTTTCCAGTTTGAGAAATGGCAACATGCCCAAAATGACAGATATGCAAATCTTACCCAATTGTTTGTACGTGGTTGCACACGGGTCATGCAAAACAACCCTTTGCATTGAAGGGATGCAGAAATCCTGCTCGACGCATTTTCCCCTGGCTTCCTGGGGAAGCTGTCGGTTTGCATATGTGTGTTGTAACTAAAACGTTTGCGATGAGTGTTTTATATTTAAAAATTGTTGACATTTTTTTTCAAAAGAAAATCGTTTGATAAGTCTGTACATTAAGAGAGAAAAATGCAAGTTCGTTCAAACCATATCTTTCATTCAGTCACACTGCAAATTTATATTCATATGATCGAGAATTCAAGATACAGTATTAAACCCCAAAAAAATTAGTTCGGACGGCGGCAGAGGCAGTGTGCCGCGCTGTCATTATCGTCCTCCGGGACACCGTTGTTGAAGTCTTCAAGGCAGCACAAAATGTTCTTCACTTGTAAGTCAAACATAATGTCGTCACGCGATCGACGGGCGGGGCGCGGGAGGATGGAACTGGTGCCGCTAAGAGGTTGCGGTCGACGGCAGCATCCCATGCCGCTGAGGGGGGGGTGCATAGGCACGGGCACGGGCGCGGTGGGTGCAGCCAAACGCACGGGGACCGGCGCCGCGGTGGGTGGAGGGGCGCGCACAGGCGCGGCTAGTGCAGCCAAACGCACGGGGGCCGGCGCCACGGTGGATGGACGGGCGTGCATGGGCACGGGCGCTGGCGCTGGCATGTACACAAGCTCGTGCGGGTCCGCGGAGACCTCGCTGACGCCCGTGGCTTCCAGCTCTGCGATAGTGCTCGGTGACCAGCCCGTCAATACTACGGGGATGGTCGCTGGTGTGGGCGCGGGGATGGGAGCTGGGACGGGAGCGGGGGCAGCAACCACCGCGGCCAGCTCTTTCTGGGCCATGTCCATGAGGCCCCATTCCTCCTTATTTTCTATCTCCTCCAGCTCGGAGTCGACTTCACCAAACTTGAAGACTAGTGG
>NC_041392.1:492025144-492089169 GCF_002162155.2 Triticum dicoccoides
AGGCGAATAGTAAGGTCGCCCGTATTAAATAGCGGCTCGGACGCCATAAATGGAGAGGAAGGCGAGCGGCCATGGGAGTCAAAGGGCTCGCTTCCCAGTGAGCCTGCGCAGTGTACAGCTCGCACGCTTCCTGGTGAGCCTGCGCATTGGAGGACAGCTTGCACGCCTCTCGGTCAGCCTGCGCATCGGACTGCGCTCGCACGCCTCCCGTTCAGTCAAGGTCAAGCAGCTGTCCGCACGACACCTCCTACAGCCATTAAAACCAAGACACGTGGCATCACGTGAATGGTTAACAGAATGCACACGGTTTGAATTATACAAACGTTTGAGATATTAAAGTGGCAGCTATTTTTTCAAAATGCCTTTGTTGGCTATCATTATTCGAGTGCGCCTTCTCTCAAAATGGACACGAAAAATACCACAGCATGTCGGGTGCCATTCAATGATAGCATGCCAAGTTTCATGAATTTCAAACGAGTTTTGGATTTACTAGAATTTAAAAACCAGGCATCTCAATGTTTTGTCGGCAATCAATGGTGCCCTGGTGTTTGAAGTTCATTCCCATTTCTTGCAAGGGACCTAAGCATGCACCCAAGGACACATATTTTATTTTTCAACCAATTTATATGCACTGGAGCATGTGCATGTAGTTCAAATTTGAATTATGCACATAAATTCATTGAAAACTCAGTTAATGCATAAAATGACCAAAAGAACCCCCAAAAATCAAAAAAAATTGAAACAACACTCCTGTTGTTCTATGTTGACACGAGAAAAAAATTGGAAGCAATAAGAGGTAGTGGATGTCATTTCTTCCCCAAAGGTGGGACGTTCCCTGCCGAAACCATGATGCTTGTTGTGAGAAGCTCTAGTTTGTGAGAAGCATATACCCAAACCTGCCCCAAATGGGACAAAAAATTTACCATGACATGTTGATGCCGCTCCATGAAAGCATGCCAAGTTTCATAAATTTCAGACGAGTTTTGGATTTACTAGAATTTAAAAACGAGGCATCTCAATGTTTTGTCGGCAATCAACGGTGCCCTGGTGTTTGAAATTCATTCCCATTTCTTGCACGGGACCTAAGCATGAACCCAAGGACACAGATTTGATTTTTCAACCAATTTATATGCACTTGAGCATGTGCATGCAGTTCAAATTTGAATTATGCACATAAATGCATTGAAAACTCAGTTAATGCATAAAAATGTCCAAACGAACCCCAAAAAATCCCAAAAATTGACACAACACTCGTGTTGTTCTATGTTGACACGAGAAATTTTTTGAAAGCAATAAGACGCAATGGATATCGTTTCGTTCCCAAAGGTGGGATGTTCCCTACTGAAACCATCATGCTTGTTGTGAGAAACTCTGGTTTGTTAGAAGCATATACCCGAACCTGCCCCAAATGGGACAAAATTTTTAATACAGCATGTTGATGCCACTCAATGATAGCATGCCAAGTTTCATGAATTTTAGATGAGTTTTGGATTTACTAGAATTTAAAAACCAGGCATCTCAACATTTTGCAGGCAATCAACAGTGCCCTAGTGTTTGAATTCCATTCCCATCTCTTGCGTGGGACCTAGAAATTCACCCAAGGACACAGATTAGATTTTTCAACCAACCTTGGTGCATTGGAGCATGTTCTTGTAGTTCAAATTTGAATTATGCACATAAAATGCCTGGAAACCCCAGTTAATGCATAAAAATGTCCGAACGAACCCCGGAAAATCACAAAAATTGACATAACACTCCTGTTGTTCTATGTTGACACTAGAAAATTTTTGAAATCAATAAGAGGCAATGGATATCATTTCATCCCCAAAGGTGGGACGTTCCCTATCGAAACCATCATGCTTGTTGTGAGAAGCTCTTGTTTGTGAGAAGCTTATACCCGAACCTGCCCCAAATGGGACAATTTTTTTACCACGGCATGTTGATGCCGCTCCATGATAGCATGCCAAGTTTCATGAATTTCATACGAGTTTTGGATTTACTAGAATTTAAAAACCAGGCATCTCAATGTTTTGCTGGCAAAACAGTGCCCTGGTGTTTGAATTTCATTCCCATCTCTTGCATGGGACCTAGAAATTCACCCAAGGACACACATGTGATTCTTCAACCAACTTTAGTGCATTGGAGCATGTGCTTGTAGTTCAAATTTGAATTATGCACATAAAATGCCTAGAAAACCCAATTAATGTATAAAAAGGCCAAACGAACCCCGAAAAAAATCCAAGTTTGCACACAACACTCCTGTTGTTCTATGTTGACACTCGAAATTTTTTGAAAGCAATAAGAGGCAACATATATCGTCCCGTCACCAAAGGTGGTACGTGACGAGGACATGTACCTAGGGTAGGGTAATATACCTGACCTAGACGCCCTCCCCAAGGTCACTACCCTAAGATTAACGGCATTCAAGGCACAATAGTTTTCACCGACTGGAATCACCTCAGAGTGCAACCCACTCGACCAATAGTTCCACTCGGATAACCCAACTCCATTCGACCAGTATATCATCACTTGACCAAACAAGAAACCACTCGGAGTACAGAAGATCTAAAGTCACTCAGGATGGCAACGGTCAGGCGTTCACTCCGTAGTGTTAATGATCATTTATATATCTTTACTGCTGGCGTTACCAGTAACGTCTCACCAATGTACATTGAACCCTGTGTAACGTGGGATAGCTGGGGTCTTGGCGCACTCTATATAAGCCACCCCCCTCCACTGGCACAAGAGGGTTCGCACCCCTTGTAACTTCACGCATAATCCAGTCGACCGCCTCATGGCACCGAGACGTAGGGCTGTTACTTCATCCGAGAAGGGCCTGAACTCGTAAATCTGGCGTGCACAACCTCATCGTAGCTAGGATCTTGCCTCCTCCTACGTACCCCCCTTTCTATTGTCAGACTTGGGACCATGATAGTTGGCGCCCACCTTGGGGAAGGTGTCTTAGCGACTTCTGGTGAGGTTGCAATTCTTCCGATTCCCATCATCATGGTTTCCGGCGGAGGTTTGGCTGAGGGCCACGAGATCCGTCTCGGCGCGCTCGTTTTCATCGCTGATGACTCCGCTTGGCTTCAAGAAGCTCCCCTCGACGTCGAGGCGCTCCCCTCGACGTCGAGGCACTCCCCGTCCGTGGAGCGACCCACTTTCGGGCGTGCGCCCGCGGCGTCCTTCCACGACAGCCGTCGACCCAGTACCGGTCGGCTCCTGCAACGTCTTCGCTCTTCGCTGCTCGTCGCTACAAGCGATCCGGCCGATCGCGGCTTCAGCGGTGGATCAAGCATGCGGTGGCTCACCAGTCGGCCACCCCTCAAGTCGCGGCAATCAAGCCCGACGAATCTCTCTACGGTCTGTTTGACTTGTCGACTGGCTCCATTGAGACCCTATCCGAGTGTGACAGCAGTGACCCTGCGGCAGAAGTCCTGATGGTCGACACGCCGCGCAGCCCGCCTAGTTTCCACCACAGCGACGGCGGTGATGGCGTCGGTGATCCGTCGCATGTTCACGAAGAATATCGTCCTCAAGCCCTTACTTCGCAGCAGCAAGAGGAGATGCGTCGTCGCAATACGGAGGCACTCCACACTCCCATCATTGGGGAAACCTCAGAGGCTCGGGCCTTGGAGATTGCGCGCCTGGCCACGTTGGCTAAGCGCGCGTGACTGGAGAACCTTCAGCGTTCACTCGACGATCACGCTCGATGGCTGGTCCCTGAATCCAGTCGACGACAACGGCAATTGTTTCGCTCCGAACATCAAGTATTACCGTACTCCAATTCAGAATCTTACTACCGCAGCACACATAGCAGAGTCAATCCAGCCGTCCCAGTTAGAGGCTGGAAGAGGTTTGATGCAGATTCGAGCGCTGCTCCGTGCAGTGGGAGAGCAGAACACAACAATTTCCTAGTCGCGCAATAGGATCCATAGCAGATCTGTGGTTGTGGACATTGTCCAGTTGACCCACAACCCAAGATTGCCTCTAATGCATGAGGGCCGAGGACACCATCAAGAGCAGTACATGGGTCGGAGCCACGAGCAATATGATCATCGGTTCGGCCGTGAGGACCGCCGTCGAGTGTCCACGCCCCCTCCGAGGGGCGGACCGTAAGCACCCCGGTGACCCGATGATAGGCATCCATATGGTGACGAGCGAAGACATCCAGTTGACCCCAGAGAACCTGGATTTGATGCAAGGTCAATTTTGGTACAAGGTTTGGTCGACCGGAATAGAGCTCACAGAGAAGGACAGGACATAGATCGACCAACGAGCAGTCGAGTGCATGTATCAGGACCTGAGTGTTTCAGTAGTGCCATCAGGGCCACATAAATCCCTCCCAACTTCAGGTTGGTGACTGGGGTAAGTAAGTTTACCGGTGAATCCAAACCTGACACTTGGCTAGAGGATTACCGAGTGGCTGTACAGATTGGTAGAGGTAATGATGAGGTAGCCATGAAACATCTTCCTTTGATGTTGGAAGGGTCAGCCAGAGCTTGGTTGAATCAGTTGGCTCCTAGCAGCATATTCAGTTGGGAAGAGTTAGCCCGAGTGTTTGTTAGAACAGTTGAAGGCACTTGCAAGCAGCCTGCATGGTTGACAGAGTTGTAGCATTGTGTTCAGAAGCCGAATGAGACTTTGAGAGATTACATCTAGAGGTGGACCACTTTGCATCACATAGTGGAAAACGTGTCACCACACCAAGAAGTTTGCGCCTTCAAGGAGGGCGTTCCGTACCAAGAGCTGAACCTGAAATTCGGTCGGACAGGAGATATGACTCTGACCCAAATGATGGAAATAGACACTCGGTACGCTAACGGTGAGGAAGAAGACCGACTCTGCAGCGGCAAGAGCAAACCAGTCACCCAAGATGCCAAAGGAGGTAATTCCAATCGGAAACAGAAGTGCAAGGCCGAACCCGCCACTCCTGGTGAAGCCGTAGTAGTGACTCAAGGAAAATCAAGGGAAAACCTAAAGGACCATGGGTCCCCAAAAAGGTGAAGGATTCGGCAAGAAATGATGTGTTAGATTTTCCGTGTCATATACACACCAAGGTGGATGAAGAGGGAAACCTAATTTATCCCAAGCATACCACTCGACAGTGTCAACTCCTTATCCAGCAATTCCAAGAGGGCCAGCCCAAGGAGAAAGAGAAAGAGTCTGATAAGGACGAAGACAAATAGGAAGATGATGGTTTCCCTAACATCAATGCCACTTTGGTGATTTTTGCTAACGTTTAGAGCAAAAGTAGATTGAAAGTCATTAGCAGAGAAGTGAACATGGTTGCTCAGGCAACACCAACATATTTGAAGTGGTCTAAGACTCCCATTACATTTGACCAATCTGAGCATCCGACACATGTTGCTACCCCAGGGCGGTAAACGTTGGTGGTCAATCCAGTCATTGGGGGCACTCGATTCACCAAGGTCCTGATGGATGGTGGCAGTGGCTTGAAATTTTGTATGTTGAGACTCTTCGAGAGATGGACATCCCGATGTCTAAGCTCAGTGAAAGCAATATGCGCTTCCATGGTGTCATCCCTAGGGAAAAAGCTGATTCACTCGGCTAGATCACTCTTGACATGGTTTTCGGTGATTCAAAGAATTATCGCAAGGAAAAGTTGACATTTGAAGTTTGGATTTTCACAGTACTTATCATGCTATTCTGGGTAGGCCTGCGTATGCTCGCTTCATGGCTCGACCATGCTACGTATACCTCAAGCTGAAGATGCCTGGTCCCAAAGGTGTGATTACGATACCTGGTAATCGGCAGAGAGTGGAGGAATGTTTCCAGAAGGGCTCAAAGATTGCCGATGAACAAATGGCAGCAGTGGAAATGCAAGAGTACCAGAAGAACGCAGACCTGGGTGATTTGCTACGTGCCAAGAAGCCCACTTCAGAATCTTCATTTCAGTCGTCTAGTGAAACAAAGCAAGTTCATGTTCACATGACCGATCCTAGTGGTGCTCCGACTCATATCTCAACAACGCTTGACAGCAAATAGGAAGAAGCGCTCATCCAGTTCCTCCATGAGAACGGGGACATCTTTGCATGGAAGCCTTCTGACATGCCAGGTGTACCCAGGGGACTAGCTGAGCACCATTTGCGACTCGACCCGAAAGCAAAACCTGTCAAAGAGCATCTCCGTCGGTCCGCCGTGGAGAAGAGGAAAGCAATTGGTGAGGAGGTGGCTCGACTTCTTGCAGCTGAGTTCATCCGTGAGATATACCACTCCAAGTGGCTCGCCAATGTTGTCATGGTTCCCAAGAAGGACGATTCACTTTGCATGTGCACCGACTTCAAGCATATCAATCGGTCCTACCCAAAAGATCATTTCCCTCTGCCCCGCATCAATCAAATTGTTGACTTGACTGCGGGATGCAAGCGTTTGTCCTTTGTGGACGCTTATTCTGGGTACCATCAGATCTGACTGTATGGTCCTGATGAAATAAAAATAGCTTTTATCACCCCATTCGGGTGCTTTTACTATGTTACCATGCCCTTTGGTCTCAAGAATGCTGGTGCCACATTCATGTGCATGATTCAGAAGTGCCTCTCACTCAAATCAGTCGAAATGCGGAAGCATACATGGATGACATCACTACAAAAAATACACTTCCGTGATGATACGTGTTTGTCATAGTAGGTCACGTTTTCTGTCATGCATGTACATCCATGAAAAATTTATGACAGAATCAAGATAGTCATACATGTGCTGTTGTAGAAGTGTTCCATGACATTACCAAAATTATCATAACGGAAGTGTCCACTTCCATGACGATAAATCACACGTCACAGAAGTGCTTTCGTCAAGGGTGACCGTCACGTGGCATCCACCATAACGGAACACCGTTAAGCTATCGGGTCCGGTTTTGGATCCGATAACCCGTTAACAGCCCCGACCAATGGGGATTTTCCACGTGTAAAATCATCTTTGGTTGGAGGAAACATGTGTCGGCTCACCATTGGGATAGATGTCATCCACTCATTGGACCCAAAGCGCCTATGATACGTCGACACGTGGCATGGACCAACAGAGGCCCATTCCTGTGAAAAGGTCGACCCGTTTGACTTGGTCAAAAGGTGGCCGGCCGGCCCACGGCAAGCCTGTTAACGACATGTTCACATATAGCCCATTTACAGCCTGCTAACCCAGGGCCCGTTTACGGCCCATCCGAATTAGGCCCAGTAGCATCATCTGGGCCGTCCAATATAATTCCAACCCGTTTTAACTTCCGGCCCATGTATGGCCCATGACATCTTTCAGCCCATATGAGGCCCTTACTACTCTTGGCCCATTAACGGGTCGTGGTAAAACTGGCCCGTAATGAATAGTGTATCACTTTATACCCATTAACAACACGTGGTGAAACCGGCCCGTAATGAACAGTGTATCACTTTATGCCCATTAACGGCCCATTATTCCATTGGGCCATTTCCAGCCCATGTTATCTTTCGGCCTTCTCGGGGCCCATTTATTCTTGGGCTCATTTCCACATTCATTTACTTACGGCCCGTTACTGTCATTTTCTGCTTGTGGGCCAAATTCAGCCCGTGGTTACAGTCGGCCCGTTTGTGGCCTGTTAATACGTTGGGCTGTTTTGTAGCGTCATCAAAATAAGGCTGATTAATGACGTCCCGTTATGGTGGGCCCATGAACGATTTCAACTCTAGCCCATTTACGGCCATAATGTGGTCTGTTATTGGCCCATGTTTGGCCAACCGATCATACGGCCCATAGAAGCCCCATTGTTTCTATGGCCCGTATAAGGCCCATTGTTTCTACGCCACATAGAAGGCCCATTGTTTCTACGGCCCGAGGAGGCTCATGTTAACTACAGTCGGTGGGCATCAAAGTTCGCCACCAGTGCAAGTATAGGGAACACCCTACACTATACAATTTTTTTTTGATGTTTTCTTTAGCCGGTGGTTGCACATTAAGAACAAATTTTGTATCGCACCAAAACAAATTACAACTATAAAACAAAAGGAAGGTTGGCATAAAAGTTAATAGTCTGGCAGATAAATGCACCACCAGAAGTTCAGAAGTTCAGTTCATTTGACCTGACTGTTACGTTTTCATGCTATATTGTCCGATGGAGCACCATAACCTTCGCCTTCAGTTCTCCCAGGCTCCTGAACAACATAGCAAATGTCTGATAGTCTGGTTTCAAAACCATGCATATCTTGACAACATCGAACAATGTCTCTCCTTGTTTCACAAAGGGTCTCTGTTAGGGAATGGACTTGTGTCTGGAGCGCAGATACAACATTATTTTGAGCCTGCATATTGATACGTCTCCAACGTATCTATAATTTTTGATTGCTCCATGCTATATTATCTACTTTTTTGGACATTATTGGGCTTTATTATCCACTTTTATATTATTTCTGGGACTAACCTATTAACCGGAGGCCCAACCCAGAATTGATGTTTTTTTGCCTGTTTTAGGGTTTCGAAGAAAAGGAATATCAAATGGAGTCCAAACGGAATGAAACCTCCGGGAATGTGATTTTCTCCTCGAATACAACTTAGGAGACTTGGACCCTACGTCAAGACACGTTACAGGAGGCCACGAGGTAGGGGGCACGCCTACCCCCCCCCCCCAGGCGTGCCCTCCACCCTCGTGGGCAACCTGTTGCTCCACCGACGTACTTCTTCCTCCTATATATACACACGTACCCCCAAACGATCAGATACGGAGCCAAAAACCTAATTCCACCGCCGCAACTTTCTGTATCCACGAGATCCCATCTTGGGGCCTATTCCGGAGCTCCGTCGGAGGGGGCATCGATCACGGAGGGCTTCTACATCAACACCATAGCCTCTCCGATGAAGTGTGTGTAGTTTACTTCAAACCTACGGGTCCATAGTTAGTAGCTAGATGGCTTCTTCTCTCTTTTTGGATCTCAATACAATGTTCTCCCCCTCTCTTGTGGAGATCTATTCGATGTAATCTTCTTTTTGCGGTGTGTTTGTTGTGACCTATGAATTGTGGGTTTATGATCAAGTCTATCTATGAATAATATTTGAATCTTCTCTGGATTCTTTTATGTATGATTGGTTATCTTTGCAAGTCTCTTCGAATTATCAGTTTGGTTTGGCCTACTAGATTGATCTTTCTTGCAATGGGAGAAGTGCTTAGCTTTGGGTTCAATCTTGCGGCGTCCTTTCCCGATGACAGTAAGGGCAGCAAGGCACGTATTGTATTGTTGCCATCGAGGATAACAAGATGGGGTTTTCTTAATATTGCATGAGTCTATCCCTCTACATCATGTCATCTTGCTTAAGGCGTTACTTTGTTTTTGACTTAATACTCTAGATGCATGCTGGATAACGGTCTATGAGTGGAGTAATAGTAGTAGATGCAGGCGGGAGTCGATCTACTTGTCTCAAACGTGATGCCTATATACATGATCATACCTAGATATTCTCATAACTATGCTCAATTCTGTCAATTGTTCAACAATAATTTGTTCACCCACCATAGAATACTTATGCTCTCGAGAGAAGCCACTAGTGAAACCTATGGCCCCCGGGTCTATCTTTATCATATCAATCTCCTACTACTTAGTTATGTACTTTGCTATTTACTTTGCCTTTATTTTACTTTGCATCTTTATCATAAAATACCAAAAATATTATCTTATCATATCTATCAGATCTCACTCTCGTAAGTGGCCCTATAGGGATTGACAACCCCTATTTGCGTTGGTTGCGAGGATTTATTTGTTTTGTGCAGGTACACGGGACTCACGTGTAGCCTCCTACTAGATTGATACCGTGGTTCTCAAAAACTGAGGGAAATACTTACGCTACTTTGCTACATCATCCCTTCCTCTTCGGGGAAAACCAACGCAGTGCTAAAAGAGGTAGCAAGAAGGATTTCTGGCACCGTTGCCGGGGAGGTCTATGCAAAAGTCAACATACCAAGTACCTATCACATACCCTTATCTCCCGCATTACATTATTTGCCATTTTCCTCTCGTTTTCCTCTCCCCACCCACTTCACCCTTGTCGTTTTATTCGCCCTCTCTCTCTATCCTCTCTCTATTTGCCTCTTTTTGTCCGCTTGCTTTTTGTTTTCTTGTGTGTTAGTTTGCTTGCTTGTCACGATGGCTCAAGATAGTACTAAATCGTGTGACTTCACCAATACCAACAACAATGATTTTATTAGCACTCTGATTGCTCCTCTCACCGATGTTGAATCTTGTGAAATTAATGCTGCTTTGCTGAATCTTGTTATGAAAGATCTGTTCTCCGGCCTTCCTAGTGAAGATGCTGCTACCCATCTAAATAGCTTTGTTGATTTGTGTGACATGCAAAAGAAGAAAGATGTGGATGATGATATTGTTAAATTGAAGCTATTTCCTTTTATCGCTTAGAGATCGTGCTAAAGCTTGGTTTTCATCTTTGCCTAAAAATAGTATTGATTCATGGACAAGTGAAAGATTCTTTTATCTCTAAGTATTTTCCTCCCGCTAAGATTATCTCTCTTAGAAATGATATTATGAATTTTAAGCAACTTGATCATGAACATGTTGCACAAGCTTGGGAGAGAATGAAACTTATGATACGTAATTGCCCTACTCATGGTTTAAATTTATGGATAATCATACAAAAAATTTATGCCGGGTTGAATTTTGCTTCTAGAAATCTTTTAGATTCGGCCGCGGGAGGCACTTTTATGGAAATCACTTTAGGAGAAGCTACTAAACTCCTAGATAATATTATGGTTAATTATTCTCAATGGCATATTGAAAGATCTACTAATAAAAAGGTGCATGCAATAGAAGAAATTAATGTTTTGAGTGGAAAGATGGATGAACTTATGAAATTATTTGCTAATAAGAGTGTTTCTTCTGATCCTAATGATATGCCCTTGTCTGCTTTGATTGAGAATAATGAATCTATGGATGTGAATTTTGTTGGTAGGAACAATTTTGGTAACAACGCGTATAGAGGAAATTTCAATCCTAGGCCTTATCCTATTAAACCCTCTAATAATTATGGTAATTCCTACATCAATTCTTATGGAAATTATAATAAGATGCCCTCTGATTTTGAATCTAATATTAAAGAATTTATTACTTCGCAAAAGAATTTTAATGCTATGATTGAAGAGAAGTTACTTAAGATTGATGATTTGGCTAGTAACGTTGATAGAATTGCTCTTGATGTTGATTCTTTGAAACTTCGATCTATTCCACCTAAGCATGATATCAATGAGTCTCTCAAAGCCATGAGAATTTCCATTGATGAGTGCAAAGAAAGAACCGCTAGGATGCGTGCTAAGAAAGATGCCTTTTTAAAAGCGTGTTCTTCTAGTTCCTATGAAAATAATGATGAAGATCTAAAAGTTATTGATGTGTCCAGTATTAAATCTTTGTTTTGCAATATGAATCTTTATAATGATGGGACTGAATATGACCCACCTTTACCTAGAAGGCGTTCTAAGAATTCAGAATCTTTTGATCTTGATGCTAAATTTGATAAAAGTGGGATTGAAGAAATTAAACCCCTAGATGTTGATAAACCCACTATTATGGATTTCAAGGAATTTAACTATGAAAATTGCTCTTTGATTGATTGTATTTCCTTGTTGTAATCCGTGCTAAATTCTCCTCACGCTTATAGTCAAAATAAAGCGTTTACTAAACATATCGTTGATGCCTTGATGCAATCTTATGAAGAAAAACTTGAATTGGAAGTTTCTATCCCTAGAAAACTTTATGATGAGTGGGAACCAACTATTAAAATTAAAATTAAAGATCATGAATGCTATGCTTTATGTGATTTGGGTGCTAGTGTTTCCACGATTCCAAAGACTTTGTGTGATTTGTTAGGTTTCCGTGATTTTGATGATTGCTCTCTAAACTTGCACCTTGCAGATTCCACTATTAAGAAACCTATGGGAAGAATTAATGATGTTCTTATTTTTGCAAATAGGAATTATGTTCCCGTAGATTTTATTGTTCTTGACATAGATTGCAATCCTTCATGTCCTATTATTCTTGGTAGACCTTTCCTTAGAACGGTTGGTGCAATTATTGATATGAAGGAAGGAAATATTAGATTTCAATTTGCATTAAGGTAAGGCATGGAACACTTTCCTAGAAAGGAAATTAAATTACCTGATGAATCTATTATGAGAGCCACTTATGGATTTCCTACCAAAGATGGCAATACCTAGATCTATTCTTGCTTGTTATGCCTAGCTAGGGGCGTTAAACGATAGCGCTTGTTGGGAGGCAACCCAATTTTATTTTTATTCCTTGATTTTTGCTCCTGTTTAGTAATAAATAAATTATATAGCCTCTGTTTTGGTTGTGTTTTTTGTGTTTAATTAGTGTTTGTGCCAAGTAGAACCGTTGGGAAGACTTGGGGAAACTCTTGTTGAACTTGCTGTAAAAAAACAGAAACTTTAGCGCTCACGAGAACTGCTATAATTTTTATTTGGAAAGTGATATTTAGTTAATTATTTTTGTAGATGATTAATAGATAAATTCCTCACGTCCATAAATTTATTTTAGGATTTTTGGGGTTCCAGATCTTGCGCTAGCTACAGATTACTACAGACTGTTCTGTTTTTGACAGATTCTGTTTTTCGTGTGTTGTTTGCTTATTTTGATGAATCTATGGCTAGTAAAATAGTTTATAAACCATAGAGAAGTTGGAATACATTAGGTATAACACCCATATAAATAAATAATGAGTTCATTACAGTACCTTTAAGTGATCTTTTATTCTCTTTCGCTAACAGAGCTCACGAGATTTTATAAATTAAGTTTTGTGTTGTGCAGTTTTCAAGTTTTGGGTTAAGATTTGATGGATAATGGAACAAGGAGTGGAAAGAGCCTAAGCTTGGGGAGTCCCATGGTACCCCCAAGATAATATAAGGACACCTAAAAGCCAAAGCTTGGGGATGCCCCGGAAGGCATCCCCTCTTTCGTCTACTTCTATCGGTAACTTTACTTGGAGCTATATTTTTATTTACCACATGATATGTGTTTTGGTTGGAGCGTCTTGTATGATTTGAGTCTTTTCTTGTTAGTTTACCACAATCATCCTTGCTGTACACACCTTTTGAGAGAGCCATACATGATTTGGAATTTTTTAGAGTACTCTATGTGATTTGCTTATATCTTTTGAGTTATATAATTTTGCTCTAGTGCTTCACTTATATCTTTTAGAGCACGGTGGTGGATTTGTTTTGTAGAAACTATTGATCTCTCATGCCTAGATTATTTTGAGAGTCTTAAATAGCATGGTAATTTTCTTAAAATCCTAATATGCTTGGTATCCAAGATTAATAATAAAACTCTCTTATGAGTGTGTTGAATACTATGAGAAGTTTGATACTTGATAATTGTTTTGAGATATGGAGATGGTGATATTAAAGTCATGCTAGTTGAGTAGTTGTGAATTTGATAAATACTTGTGTTGAAGCTTGTGATTCCCGTAGCATGCACGTATGGTGAACCGTTATGTGATGAAGTCGGAGCATGATTTATTTATTGATTGTCTTCCTTATGAGTGGCAGTCGGGGACGAGCGATGGTATTTTCCTACCAATCTATCCCCCTAGGAGCATGCGCGTAATACTTTGCTTTGATAACTTGTATTTTTTTTTGCAATAAGTATATGAGTTCTTTATGACTAATGTTGAGTCCATGGATTATATGCACTCTCACCCTTCCACCTTTGCTAGCCTCTCTAATACCGCACACCTTTCGCCGGTATCATACACCCACCATATACCTTCCTCAAAATAGCCACCATACCTACCTATTATGGCATTTCCATAGCCATTCCGAGATATATTGCCATGCAACCTTCCACCGTTCCGTTTATTATGACACACTCCGTCATTGTCATATTGCTTAGCATGATCATGTAGTTGACATCGTATTTGTGGCAAAGCCACCATTCATAATTCTTTCATACATGTCACTCGTGCATCATTCCATATCCCGGTACACCGCCGGAGGCATTCATATAGAGTCATATTTTGTTCTAAGTATCGAGTTGTAATTGTTGAGTTGTAAGAAAAATAAATGTGTGATGATCATCATTATTAGAGCATTGTCCCACTGAGGAAAGGTTGATGGAGACTATGATTCCCCCACAAGTCGGGATGAGATTCCGGATGAAAAATAAATAAAAGAGGCCAAAGAAGCCCAAATAAAAAAAGAGAAAGACAAGAGGCCATAAAAAGAGAAAAGGCCCAAATAAAAAATAAAAAATAAAAATGAGAGAAAAAGAGAGAAGGGACAATGTTACTATCCTTTTACCACACTTGTGCTTCAACGTAGCACCATGATCTTCATAGTAGAGAGTCTCTCATGTTATCACTTTCATATACTAGTGGGAATTTTTCATTATAGAACTTGGCTTGTATATTCCAATGATGGGCTTCCTCAAATTTCCCTAGGTCTTCATGAGCAAGCAAGTTGGATGCACACCCACTTAGTTTTTTTGTTGAGCTTTCATATACTTATAGCTCTAGTGCATCCGTTGCATGGCAATCCCTACTCACTCACATTGATATCTATTGATGGGCATCTCCATAGCCCGTTGATACGCCTAGTTGATGTGAGACTATCTCCTCCTTTTTGTCTTCTCCACAACCACCACTCTATTCCACCTATAGTGCTATATCCATGGCTCACGCTCATATATTGCGTGAAGATTGAAAAAGTTTTGAGAATGTCAAAAGTATGAAACAATTGCTTGGCTTGTCATCGGGGTTGTGCATGATTTAAATATTTTGTGTGGTGAAGATAGAGCATAGCCAGACTATATGATTTTGTAGGGATAACTTTCTTTAGCCATGTTATTTTGACAAGACATAATTGCTTTCTTAGTATGCTTGAAGTATTATCATTTTTATGTCAATATGAACTTTTGTCTTGTATCTTTCGGATCTGAATATTCATACCACAATTAAGAAGAATTACATGAAAATTATGCCAAGTAGCACTCCACATCAAAAATTATGTTTTTATCATTTACCTACTTGAGGATGAGCAGGAATTAAGCTTGGGGATGCTTGATACGTCTCCAACGTATCTATAATTTTTTATTGCTCCATGCTATATTATCTACTGTTTTGGACATTATTGGGCTTTATTATCCACTTTTATATTATTTTTGGGACTAACCTATTAACCGGAGGCCCAGCACAGAATTGCTGTTTTTGCCAGTTTTAGGGTTTCGAAGAAAAGGAATATCAAACGGAGTCCAAACTGAATGAAACCTTCGGGAACGTAATTTTCTCATCGAATACAACTCAGGAGACTTGGACGCTACGTCAAGACACGTAACAGGAGGCCACGAGGTAGGGGCGCACCTCCCCCCCCAGGCGCGGCCTCCACCCTCGTGGGCCCCCTGTTGCTCCACCGATGTACTGCTTCCTCCTATATATACCCACGTACCCCCAAATGATCAGGTATAGAGCCAAAAACCTAATTCCACCACCACAACTTTCAGTATCCACAAGATCCCATCTTGGGGCCTGTTTCGGAGCTCCGCCGGAGGGGACATCGATTACGGAGGGCTTCTACATCAACACCATAGCCTCTCCGATGAAGTGTGACTAGTTTACTTCAGACCTACGGGTCCATAGTTAGTAGCTAGATGGCTTCTTCTCTCTTTTTGGATCTCAATACAATGTTCTCCCCCTCTCTTGTGAAGATCTAGTCGATGTAATCTTCTTTTTGCGGTGTGTTTGTTGAGACCGATGAATTGTGGGTTTATGATCAAGTCTATCTATGAATAATATTTGAATCTTCTCTGAATTCTTTTATGTATGATTGGCTATCTTTGCAAGCCTCTTCGAATTATCAGTTTGGTTTGGCCTACTAGATTGATCTTTCTTGCAATGGGAGAAGTGCTTAGCTTTGGGTTCAATCTTGCGGTGTCCTTTCCCGGTGACTGTAAGGGCAGCAAGGCACGTATTGTATTGTTGCCATCGAGGATAACAAGATGGGGTTTTCTTAATATTGCATGAGTCTATCCCTCTACATCATGTCATCTTGCTTAAGGCGTTACTCTATTTTTAACTTAATACTCTAGATGCATGATGGATAGCGGTCGATGAGTGGAGTAATAGTAGTAGATGCAGGCAGGAGTCGGTCTACTTGTCTTGGACGTGTTCACTATATACATGATCATACCTAGATATTCTCATAACTATGCTCAATTTTGTCAATTGCTCAATAGTAATTTGTTCACCCATGGTAGAATACTTATGCTCTCGAGAGAAGCCACTAGTGAAACCTATGGCCCCCGGGTCTATCTTTATCATATCAATCTCCTACTACTTAGTTATTTACTTTGCTATTTACTTTACCTTTATTTTACTTTGCATCTTTATCATAAAAATACCAAAAATATTATCTTATCATATCTATTAGATCTCACTCTCGTAAGTGGCCCTATAGGGATTGACAACCCCTATTTGAATTGGTTGCGAGGATTTATTTGTTTTGTGCAGGTACGAGGGACTCGCGCATAGCCTCCTAATGGATTGATACCTTGGTTCTCAAAAACTAAGGGAAATACTTACGCTACTTTGCTGCATCATCCCTTCCTCTTCGGGGAAAACCAACGCAGTGCTAAAAGAGGTAGCACATATCTTGATCATGAGGCAGTTTGGACAAGATTGCCTTAACATCCAAGTTAGTATTACGCAGGAACGTGCTTTTGGCACTGTTAGTGGACAGGTACTGACCCACTTCAGCAAGAGTTGACATTGCGATTATAGTTGCCTCGCCACCTTCAGAAGGTGGCGGTTCTACCATTTGTTCCATAGCTCGCTAAGAAGTTGTGGTTTTACATTAGTAGTACCAGAATAGAAGATATTAAGGAGGCAGCAAAACCAAACAAAATAGCTTTATTCTATATACAGAACTTATTTTGGTGAACCCATGTAAAATAATAGTTGTATTTTATTGCAAAGTACATAATAAAACCAGGTTCCAAACATATGACCATGTACCATCGCTAATGTATTGTCTATTTATTCACATTGTATTGAGGGATAAGGATAAAGAGATGAAGTTTATAATATGGTAAGCATAGTATGACATCATTCATATCACAAAACAACTGAGAACAGACAAACATGCAATTGTAACATTGTGTGGGCAAGTCTAGCATGGAACTAGATTACAGGTCAAGATCAAAGGAACATCACTCCTCTCTTTTAAACCTTGTAAGGTGCAATGATACGCTAAGACAATTGTGTATAAAATTGAAAAGAGTAATAGACATTGGCTGCAAACCATGCAAGTCAAGGCACAAGTCAGAGTAAGTAGTAGTTAAAAGGCATGAGGATTATGGACTTACAACAACGGCTTTGACTGGTGTAGTCATGCCTTTCTTCTTGCTGGTGTGACAATCCTTGAAGATTTCCACAGCATTTGGTTCAGGTACTTTTTGGTCCTTGCGGGCTTTCCTCTGCATTTGGAACAATTCAATATAGATCTGATAATATGGTACAATGAAAAGTGTGAAACAGTAGCTAATTACAGGAGCCTCACAGTGTACAATATAGCTACGAGATCCTGTCGTCTGTTGGAATTTCACTTTCGTACGGTTGGCCTTGTTCTTTGAATGATTCACCTACAAGAAGATAGATTTGTGTGGCACATGCGTAAATAGGACTTCAACATGTGATCTGATCACATATATATAATGTACCTGATACTTCGGATCGGACCAGTGTTTAACAAGGCCTTTCCAGTCTTCATCGGATATATTTTCCACTGGAGATGTTTGGGCAAGTTCACTGTTAGCCTTGCCTTCAAAGTGAGTTTTCCTCAAGTTATATTGATACAGTCACAGAGCAGACTTGAAAACATGGGTGCAAGCTTGTCGGGTTGCATCATCTTGGCTATTGAGGGAGTCCTGGATTAGGGGGTCTTCGGACAGCCGGACTATATCCTTTGGCCGGACTGTTGGACTATGAAGATACAAGATTGAAGACTTTGTCCCATGTCCGGATGGGACTCTCCTTGGCGTGGAAGGCAAGCTTGGCAATACGGATACGTAGATCTCCTCCCTTGTAACCGACTTTGTGTAACCCTAGCCCCCTCCGGTGTCTATATAAACCGGAGGGTTTAGTCCGTAGGACAATATACAATCATACCATAGGCTAGCTTCTAGGGTTTACCCTCTATGATCTCGTGGTAGATCAACTCTTGTAATACTCATATCATCAAGATCAATCAAGCAAGACATAGGGTATTACCTCCATCGAGAGGGCCCGAACCTGGGTAAACATCGTGTCCCCTGCCTCCTGTTACCACCTGCCTTAGACGCACAGTTCGGGACCCCTACCCGAGATCCGCCGGTTTTGACACCGACATTGGTGCTTTCATTGAGAGTTCCACTGTGTCGTCATCATAAGGAGGGATGGCTCGTTTCGTTGTCAAGGACAACATCACCTCTAGGGGAGCCCTGGCTGTAGGCCAAACTCTCCGACTAGGCGGCTTCGTCATGACCGCCCGCTCGGCCGCCGCGTCGACGATGACTTCTCGGGTCATCAAAAATAGCCTCCACATCGGCTCGAAATTCACCGAACAGATGGATCCAATGGAGCTCTCCTCTTTGAATGAGCTCTTGGATCGCATTGCCGCGCTGGGAGTCACTACGGACTACAATCGGATTGGGCTTAAACCCGACCAAAGGGAGATTAACTCTCCGTCGGTCACCCATCAGATAGCGTGGTGGAGGAACAATGCGGCGATTCTTCCTCTATCCTGAGGACGAACTATGTCCGGATTCCCGAGCTCTCCGAGCCGGATACCCGTCCATGGGAGGACATCGCCCTAACCATGAACCTAGAATCAGGCTGTATGCTGAACCTGCGGGGCAACATCCCGGAGCCCGAACTCCCAAGATCAGAAACTCCCCCTCCCCTGCGTCTCAGATTGGGTCAAGGACCGGACTTAAATCCACCCACCCACCCAAATATAAATGATCTTTCCCACATTAGGCAAGAGCCCCGAGAGATAGTACATCACTATTGGGCCAGATTCCTCCTTGTAATGAACAAGGTCAAGGACTATCGCGAGGAAGACGCAATTTCGTTCTTTTGCAACAATTGCACGGACAAGGGAATCCTCAACGCCATAAGTCGCCGTGACATTGCACACCTCGCTGACTTGGCGGTGATGACCCACAAGTATAGGGGATCTATTGTAGTCCTTTCGATAAGTAAGAGTGTCGAACCCAACGAGGAGCAGAAGGAAATGATGAGAGGTTTACAGCAAGGTATTCTCTGCAAGTACTGAAATAAGTGGTAACAAATAGTTTTGTGATAAGATAATTTGTAACAAGCAACAAGTAACAAAAGTAAATAAGGTGTAGCAAGGTGGCCCAATCCTTTTTGTAGCAAATGACAAGCCTGGACAAACTCTTATCAGATGTAAAGCGCTCCCGAGGACACATGGGAATATCGTCAAGCTAGTTTTCATCACGTTCATATGATTCGCGTTCGGTACTTTGATAATTTGGTATGTGTGTGGACCGGTGCTTGGGTACTGCCCTTACTTGGGGAAGCATCCCACTTATGATTAACCTCTATTGCAAGCATCCACAACTACAACAGAAGTATTAAGGTAAACCTAACCATAGCATGAAACATATGGATCCAAATCATCCCCTTACGAAACAACGCATAAACTAGGGTTTAAGCTTCTGTCACTCTAGCAACCCATCATCTACTTATTACTTCCCAATGCCTTCCTCTAGGCCCAAATAAGGGTGAAGTGTCATATAGTTGACGTTCACATAACACCACTAGAGGAGAGACAACATACATCTTATCAAAATATCAAACGAATACCAAATTCACATGACTACTAATAGCAAGACTTCTCCCATGTCCTCAGTAACAAAAGTAACTACTCACAAAGCATAAACATGTTCATAATTAGAGGGGTATTAATATGCATATAGGATCTGAACATATGATCTTCCATCAATTGAACCAACTAGCATCAACTAAAAGGAGTAATTAACACTACTAGCAACCTACTAGCACCAATCCCGGACTTGGAGACAAGAATTGGATACAAGTGATGAACTAGGGTTTTGAGATGAGATGGTGCTGATGAAGATGTTGATGGAGATTGCCCTCTCCCGATGATAGGAGCATTGGTGATGACGATGGCGATGATTTCCCCCTCCGGGAGGGAAGTTTCCCTGGCAGAACAGCTCCGCCAAAGCCCTAGATTGGTTCTGCCAAGGTTCCGCCTCGTGGCGGCGGAGTTTCGTCCGAGAAGATGGCTTTTTATTTTTTTTACCATCGAAAGACTCCATATAGCAAAAGATGGCCACTGGAGGGCCACCAGGGGGCCCACAAGGTAGGGGGGGTGTGCCCTGGTGGGTAGGGCGCGCCCCCCACCCTCGTGGGCAGGGTGTGGCCCCCTGGTGAAGTTCTTGCTCTCAGTATTTTTTATATATTTGGAAAACATATTCCATGAAGTTTCAGGACTTTTGGAGCTGTGCAGAATAGGTCTCTAATGTTTGCTCCTTTTCCAGCCCAGAATCCCAGCTGCCGGCATTCTCCCTCTTTATGTAAACCTTGTAAAATAAGAGAGAATAGGCATAAGTATTGTGACATAATGTGTAATAACATCCCATAATGCAATAAATATTGATATAAAAGCATGATGCAAAATGGATGTATCAAGCGGCCATAGTACGGAAGTACTGTGCGATGGAAAGCGCCTGGAAAACCCAAACAAAATTTTGGGATAATCCGGCTCTGACAAGACCCCCAGTCCAAATTAAAAGGGTGCACTCTCATAAGTCGCCTAACTCAATTACAAAGAAGCAAAAGCCCACTACAGGGCGTGGAACCGTATTGGAGGGATGCCTTAACAGGCCCTGCAAAATTAATAGTACATCGGATACCATACCAACACACAGCCTTAGAGCATGTTGGGTACTCCGGCAGGTGGCCAAGAGCGGTGAGGATCTCCTCATTCAAAACACCACAGAGCATCATCCCGTGGATAACAATACAGTATTGACAGTCTTCGAGACCTTAGCCTCAAATAATAGGCGTAAGAGAGCACTCCATAGCCTTGCCGAAGTCTGCAACGTGGCAGCAATAAATCCATGGAGCGACACGTCTATCACCTTCAATGCCAGTGATGAACCTAAATTCAGAACAGCCTGAGCTCCAGCCGCCTTGGTCCTCAGTACAATTGTGGATGGCTTTCGTCTTACTATAGTGCTCATGGACGGCGGCAGCGGATTAAACCTCATTTATGAGGAGACTCTTCAAAAAATGGAAATAGACAGAAACGTCATTGAGCAAAGCAGCACGACCTTCTGAGGAATCATCCCTAGTCGGGAGGCACGTTGTGTTGGGAAAATCACACTAGATGTGGTATTCGGCACTCCGGAGAATTACAGGTCCGAAGAAATTACATTCCAAGTGGTCCCATTCAATAGTGGATACCACGCCCTTCTAGGGCGGGAGGCATTCACGATATTCCAAGCCATACCCCATTACGGGTACATGAAGCTCAAAATGCCCGGGCCCAATGGAATCATCACTCTAGCTAGTGATCCGGACATAGCACTCCGCACCGAGAACAAAACAGCCGCACTAGCCCTCGAGGCATTATCTGAAGCCCTTGTGGCGGAGGAATTAACCGCACTAGGCTCCACAGTGGACAGGGATGATGTGATACTCGACAAAAGATCCAAGTCCACCTCTTTTAAACCAGCGGATGAAATAGTCAAATTCAAAGTCCATCCAACAGATCCCACAAAAACAACGTCCATCAGGGCACAGTTAAACCCCCGCTGTAGACGCCGCACTACGGGAGTTCCTGCGTGAGAATTGGGACATAGTCGCCTGGCATCCTTCAGACATGCCAGGAATCCCACGCAGGCTGGCCGAGCATAGCCTTAACATTCTAAAGGGATTCAAGCCGGTCAAGCAGACTCTTTGGCATTTCTCCGAACCTAAGTGACAAGCCATGGGAGAGGAGCTAGCCAAGTTACTGGAGGCCGGATTCATTAGAGAAATAAAACATCCGGACTGGCTAGCAAACCTGGTAATGGTACCAAACAAGGACAAATCCTGGCGCCTATGTGTCGACTTCAAGGACCTTAATAAGGCTTGCCCAAAGGATCCCTTCCCCTCCCTCGCATCGATCAAATTATCGACGCCACCGCAGGACACGACTCATTGTGCTTCCTCGACACATACTCCGGTTACCACCAAATTAAGATGGCGGAATCCGATCAAGCTGCAACGGCATTTATCACTCCATACGGCCCCTTCTGTTTTAACACAATGCCCTTCGGGCTCAAAAACGCCGGCGTAATGTATCAACGCATGATTCAGACATGTCTGGAAAAGCAGATCGGCAAAACAGTGGAGGCATATGTAGACGATGTGGTCTTTAAAACCAGACACGTCGACTCCTTAATAGACGACTTGAGGCTCACGTTCGACAATCTCCGAATATACGACATTAAGCTCAATCCAGAAAAATGCATTTTTGGCGTACCCGCTGGAAAGCTCCTGGGCTTCATAGTCTCCAGTAGAGGAATTGAAGCAAATCCGGCTAAAATTCGAGCTCTGTCGCAGTTGGCTATCCCAACTGACCTCAAGAAAATCCAGAAGTTAACTGGATGCGTGGCGGCCTTAAGCCGCTTTATCTCCCGATTAGGAGAAAAGGCACTCCCCCTTTATCGCCTTCTTCGGTGCACCAAACACTTCGAGTGGACGGACGCAGCCACGACCGGATTGGAAGAAATAAAAGCCATCCTGGCCACCAACCCAATCGTGGCCGCGCCAAATGTCGGCGAACCAATGCTGTTATATATAGCAGCAACTCACCAAGTTGTAAGCGCAATGCTCTTCGTCGAACGAGAGACGGACGTACATAAATTCCCACTTCAAAAGCTGGTCTATTATGTATCCACTGTCCTCACTCCATGCAAATCACGGTACCCACATTATCAAAAGATAGCATACACGATATTTATGGCATCCCGGAAATTACGACACCGCTTTCAAGAGTGTTCAATCACGGTGGCCTCAGGAGTACCACTCAATGACATAATAAACAACCATGATGCCACGGGCTAGATTGCCAAATGGGATATCAAGCTCCTTCTGTTCGACATAACATATAGACCACGACGAGCCATTAAGTCGCAAGTACTAGCCGATTTCATCGCCGAATGGACAGAAGCTGAACTCCCTAAAGAGTACGGCGCATACTCTAATTGGATCATGCACTTTGACGGCTCTAAAATGCTGGCTGGTCTGGGGGCTGGCATCGTCCTAACGTCCCCCACCGGAGATATAGTCCAATACGTACTCCAAATACTATATACAGACTCCAACAACGCAGCCGAATACGAGGCCCTATTACATGGTCACCGGATGGCAGTTTCCATGGGCATTCAACGCCTGGAGGTGCGTTGGGGCTTGAACCTCGCAATATCTCAAATAAATGGAGACTTTGATGCCAAGGATCCAAAAATGGCGGCATATCGCAATGCCGTCCTCAAAATGTCAGCTCGGTTCGAGGGGCTTGAATTCCACCATGTGGCTTGGGAAAACAATCAGGCGGCGGATATCCTCGCCTGTATCGGTGCTAAGCGCGATCCTATCCCACCTAACATCTTCGTGGAAAGGCTGTTTAAGCCATCCATGGTATGGGAAGGGGACACTGGTAACAATAGTCCAGACCCGGCCACAACACCAGATACCAAACATTCTGACACAATCAGAGGCTCTGCCATCGAAATAACACCTTCAACCCACGTGATAATGGCCGTCATCGCCCCGTGGACAGAACCATTCCTGGCCTACCTAACCAGGCAGGAACTACCCGAGGACCAAAATGAGGCACACTGCATAATGTAGTGATCTAAAGCCTACAAGGTCCACGAGGGAGAGCTTTATAAGAAAAGCACTACCGGAGTCCTTCAAAGGTGCATCTCTGAAGAGGAAGGGCGAAAGCTTTTGGCAGAAATCCATGCTGGACTCGGCGGCCACCATGCCGCAGCCCGGGCCCTGGTAAGCAAGGCCTTCCGTATAGGTTTTTATTGGCCGACGGCCCGAACAGATGCATAGTATCTTGTCCAACATTGCGTCGGTTGCCAGCTTTTTGCAAACCAAAGCCATATGCCGCCTACCGCTCTCCAAACAATCCCCATTACTTGGCCCTTTGTGGTCTGGGGGCTTGATATGGTCGGACCCCTTAAAGGGGGAACCCATAAGAAAAAATAATTACTGGTCATGGTGGATAAATTCACCAAATGGATAGAAGCCAAACCCGTTAAAACGGCTGAATTCGGACCAGTGATAGACTTCATATCTGGGGTTGTACACCGTTATGGCATCCCCCACAGCATCATCACTGACAACGGCATGAACTTCACAACCGACGAGGTAAAACTTTGGTGCAGCAACATGGGCATCAAGCTCGATTATGCTTCTGTCTATCACCCGCAAACTAACAGTCAAGTCGAGCGAGCAAATGGTCTTATCATGAGCGGCATCAAATCCAGATTAGTGCGATCCTTAAAGGATCAAACACGCATTGGGTAGAGGAGCTCGACTCCGTACTATGGGGGCTGCGGACCACGCCGAATCGCACTACTGGATAGACACCGTTTTTATGGTGTACGGCGCAGAGGCGGTTCTAACTTGAGACATAATTCATGACTCACCTCGAGTGCGCATGTACAAAGAAAAAGAGGCCGAGCTCGATCGGCAGGACAGTTTGGACGCCCTGGAGGAGGAGCGCGACGTGGGAAGAGCCCGTTCCGCATTCTATCAGCAACAGGCTCGAAGTTATCAAAGCAGAGAAGTACGGGCCAAAACCTATAATGTTGGCAAACTAGTTCTATGCCTGCCGGAGAAGAAAAAGAACAAGCTCAGGCCCAAATGGGAAGGTCCCTTCATTATTGACCAGGTTCTGACTGGTGGAGCGTACCGTCTGCGGGATGCATCGGACAATCGACTCGAGCCAAACCCATGGAACGCAGCCAGACTCCGAAGATTCTACGCATAGTGCTAGACTCTATGTTCGTCTCCTTAGCTCAGTCAATTTTTGCATATCAATTATCTGTCTTCTCTCTCTTTATCTCTTTTTTTCTACTCAAGGCCTTAAAAGGCTAAACTTGTGTCTTGGTTACATAATCTTGACGCGCTAACCGCGCTCATTATACCTGGGGGCTTCTTATACAGAAGCTTAATATAACTATTTTTCTAGGCTTTATGCCCCACACATGTGTTATTCTTCCACATGTACCTTTTTCCGCCATTATGCATCGATATGACTTAAGTTTTGGCCAAGCTGGGTTGCCTGGCTCTTGTATTTATGCCCTACATTCCCATTAATTCGGCTAGGGCATAATGGGAGCACCTCTACGATTGTTACTGCCGGGTCAGCCGGATGTGTACCTTAGACTGGGTGAAGCCGAAAGCTAGCGTTCTTAAGGGAATATTCGGTCGGTGAACAAAAGATGACTTTTATTTAATTTGACACATGCCCCCAGATGTTTATAGCCTGTGTCTCTTTTCGCAGTTTGGACATGCACATTAGGGCTTGTGTACCCAGGGAAAGGAACCCTTAACAGAACTATTCTCTCTGGAAGATGTTTCTTACTATCCATGTAATATAACATAGCTAGTTGGGTACTTGTCTGTTCAAGCACTTATGACCCCTATGCCTGGATTCCATGCATACCCCGGTTTTTACATAACCGAGCGGGTATTCGGATACACTCTGGACTATCGGGTCCAAAGGTTGATGCGAAAAGGTCCGCCATGACAAATGATTTACAATCCGGCTAGGGACATTATATATGTCACTTGAAGTACAAAGTCACTAAGACTGATTAAATTCTTCTTCTATACCATCCAACAGGCTGTCTAGCCTACAATCCTGTTGGGAATACTTTGCGGCTAATTCTACTTGGTCATACACCAAACTGACGGGATCTCTTTCCCATCGGGCCCCACAGGTCTGGCCTCGGCCATGTGGTTTAGGTCAGCTTTGGTATATCGCGTCTTCACCATGGCCCAGGCTTCCCTTGCACCTTCTCGGGAGGCCGATATCTTCCATAATTAGAAGTGTCGTCGTGCTCCCTTGAGCTTCTCTATAAGCTCCCCCATGGCTCCTGGCGGGGACGCGGATGGCCACAAGGCTTGGGCAATACCCTGCATCACCTACCGAGCTTGTCCGTGTAGTTGTGAGGGCTCTGGTAGAAGATCACCTGTAGACCTGGGCCTCCTCCGTGGGACGACCCGTCAGCATACCTGCAGACATAACTCTGTTAGCCGGCTTCTTCGCCGAACTCCTTCCAAAGTTCGTTCAAGCACTTACTGAAAATGTTGCATCGAAGCCGCTTATTCTCCTTCATGGAGTCTGCAAGCTGCGCTCAGACATCTTTCAGTTCCACGCCCAGCTGGATATTGGCGTCCTGGAGATTATTTTTCTCCTGCCTGACTCGTGTAAGCATGAGCTCGCCAACATTTAGCTGTCGATTAGCACGTTCCGCATTCATCAGGACAGCCTCCGGATTCACTCCGGAGTCATCTGCAACATCTATTGTTAGATTTCCATGCATGCCGCATACTATCTGGTACCTATCATTCTTTGCAATGCAAAAAAGTGTTACCAGGGGGGGCCCTTCTCGGACTCCTTTAACGCGGCAACAGCGGCCCATAACTGGGCTTTGCACTCTTCCAGCTCTTGAGACAATTGGGAATTCTTCTCCATAAGAGCCTGCACAAATAATGATCCTTAAATCAGTTGTGTCAACTGTTTCAAGTCTCAGGGGTTACTGATATCTATAATCGTCAGATTTTCTTACCCGTATCTCCCTTACATACTGGTCCGTGGCTCTGTCTAGACCATTTTGAGTAGCACGGACGCGTCTCCTGAGTTGAAGGCATCGAACGCCTCTAGGGAGAAACAAGCATCACGGAGTATGGCTCGGCGACGCATGTGATTCATGGCGCTCTCCACTTTGGAATTTGTAGCGGATAGTCTGTCCGCATCCTCTTTAGGAGGAGCATCCGGCGTTCGCCCCGTGTTAGCTTCCACCTCTATGTTCGGCCCTGGAGCCCGAATGGTGGAGGCGTGATCGGCAACCTCTCCGGATATAGTCCGGCGAGCGTTTTTCCTACTAGGAAACATGGACGTCATTATATTTTAAGAAAGACGACAACCACGGAGCGAGGTTTTGTATCATACCTCTGCGTCGGCGTCTTAGTCCTGACCGCCTTCCTTTTTGGCCTACCCGGATTCGGTGCCCCTTGTTGGCGAGTCGCTGTGGGTTCGGCATGGCGTCCTGAAGCCCTTCCTTGTAAAACACCATATGTGTACGGTAGGTGAAGTGCATAAAAGGGGATCCTCCTTGGAAGTTGAGATTCCGGTTTTTCTTGCATGCGATGCAGGGAGTAGCCCAGGATAGTCGACCATGATGGACACCATGGCATCATCGCAGCTCAATTGATAGAATGTCATGTCTATCAACTCCACAAATATGTCTGGATCCTCTTCGAGTCCGGGATCGAGGGCTCGGTCAGGGTCCTCCGGTTGTGGAGGTGGGCTGTTGACCTCCCTTACAGCTTTTCGCAGTTCCTGCCGTGAAACGGCAAGGTAAGTATTTACAACAAAGAATGTGGGAAGGTTGTGAGTAAAGAGTGACAGCTCACCCAGCTTGGAGGGTTGTACATGGAGAATCCATCCCGTGGCTTAATACGGATGAACTCCTCTTCCTCTCCCTTGAACAACTCGGACAAAATTTTTGTTAGAGCAGCAGCGGAGTCCAGTCCCTTACGCCCGCAGCGGGTGGTGTCATCTTCCCTATTAAAGCGCCACAGGGGGTGCCCTCGATATTGAAGCTGTTGCACCCCCCGCATTATGCATATTGACATAACCTCGATTATTGTCAATCTAGATTGAGCCAGGACTTTAATCCGGTCCATCAGGTAAAGGACTTCTCTGTTGTCTTCCTCCTGGGGGCTCCGTGGGCGCTAGCTTCGGCGTTTCTTCAGAGGAGCATTGTTGAACTCGGGAAGACTCCTCCGAATAGGATCTGGAAGGGGGACGTCCTCCATGTAAAACCACTCCAAAGGCCAGTCTTAGGACGTCTTCTTCGGGGTGCCAGATAGGTATCTGGTCCCGACGATGCGCCATATTTCGGCTCCGCCCACTTCATATAGTGACCCCTCCTCTGTACGGGGCACAAGGCAGAATAGCCTCTTCCACCGCTCGAAATGAGCCTCGCAGCCCAGAAACAGCTCACAAAGGGCAACATAACCAATGATGTGTAATATGGAAGAAGGGGTGAAATTATGCAAATGGAGGCCGTAAAACTCCAGAAGCCCGCGGAGGAATGGATGGATTGGAAATCCAACTCCCATTAGTAAATAAGGGACAAGGCATACCCGCTCCCCCTTGGAGGGATTGGGGAAGCTCCCCGCTTACTCCCCGCCATTATAGGTGGCGAGCCCGGCTCGAACGGGGACCATATATGCTGGAGGGAGAAATCCCTGGGTCTGCAACTCTACTAATTGGCTGTGCGGGACGGAACACTTCTCCCAATCACCGGGCTTAGGGCTACGGGAGCGGGAGGAGTAGCTGCGATGGCCGGCCATGTTGGAATGGATTTTTCCGAGCGCGCTCCGATGGATACTCGCCATGGGAGGATGGTGTGGTTTGGATCTAAGAATCCCCGTCCCTTTAATAGATGGTTTACTTGCATGGCTTGGGTGGCGAATGTAAAAATGCGCTGGCTCCTTGCATTCGCTCAACACGTGGAAGATAGCACTTATTGGGCGCAAAAGCCAAGAAGTGCAACATTTATGGGGAGCCGGACACTACTCAGCAGATATTCAGAATTTGGAGAAGAACTCGCCTTGCAATGCCAAAGACAATCTGCGCGCCGGACTCATCGTCATTGAAGCCTGGTTCGGGGGCTACTGAGAGAGTCTTGGATTAGGGGGTCTCCGGACAGCCGGACTATATCCTTTGGCCGAACTATTGGACTATGAAGATACAAGATTGAAGACTTTGTCCTGTGTCCGGATGGGACTCTCCTTGGCATGGAAGGCAAGCTTGGCAATACGGATATGTAGATCTCCTCCCTTGTAACCGACTTTGTGTAACCCTAGCCCCCTCCGGTGTCTATATAAACCGGAGGGTTTAGTCCGTAGGACAATATACAATCATACCATAGGCTAGCTTCTAGGGTTTAGCCTCTACGATCTCGTGGTAGATCAACTCTTGTAATACTCATATCATCAAGATCAATCAAGCAGGACGTAGGGTATTACCTCCATCGAGAGCGCCCAAACCTAGGTAAACATCGTGTCCCCTGCCTCATGTTACCATCCGCCTTAGACGCACAGTTCAGGACCCCCTACCTGAGATCCGCCGGTTTTGACACTGACAGCTATCCAACTTGAACCTCATCTGTTGAAAATTATGGGAGTCTCGTTATCAGCAACCTAGAAAGTATTGGACAGAGCAAGACGATATTACTAGTTTCCATACATAACCATACTTACAGATAAATGGTCGAGGAAGGTGTTGAACTGGGTTTCGTCTTTGTCATTCCTATACTGAATCCATTTTGGGAGGATACGTACATGACACCTAACAACAACCGCTGCCTTTGATACTAACTTGGCTGACTCTATAGCATCACATGGCCTATTTAAACCTGCCTCAAAACGGATCTCCATTCTTCCTCCTCTAGATTTAGTTAACCTATCGAGCATTATCCCAGATGTTTGTTTCCTCTTGCGCCTAGGTGCTAGTCCAACAACAAACATAGGAAGTGTTAGTGTACATCAAACTATGAGACTACATATAAAGAAGCATGCAACTGTAACTTGACTCCACTAACTACCTTCTTGCTGTTGAAGCTCACAAAGTTCATATGATCTTGCCAACTCATCTTGTGTCAAGAGTGCTTCGGAAGCAGTGTCAGGTGGCAGGGGAGCTTGGGAACGTGCTGCTAGCTGATTTGACCAACGAGTAAATCGTGCAGCTGGTGGTACTGTGGAAGGTGTTGCAACAACTAGGGTTGTCTCTGCTTGTTTGGTGGCATCTATTTGTTTCTGTTTGGCTTGTTCTGTAGCTCATTTAGCACAGGATACCGTGTCGGTACAATTTTCCGCTGGACTTTGACCTTCTATTGCACCATCAGTACCAGCAGAATCTGCAGCATTGTTCCGCTTCCCTTTCCCTATCGTTCTGTCTTGCTTCCTCTGTCTTTGTGCCATGTTAAGTCAAGCCGACAAGGAAAATGAATAAAAACTTAGTTCTTCAGAACAAATGTACTTTGATGTAAGAACATGGTGTGATAGACAGATATTGTATGTTCTAGAAACAGGAACACGTGTCTTAGTCACAAGTATAATGTGTAAATTAAGCAGATGAAATTCAACAAAATTAGAAGCAATACAAGCTAGACATCGTACATAACATGAAACCACATATAACAGTGCAAAGTTAGAGGGAGCACCTGTGATGGTGCACTAGGGGAGACGTGCTCGTCGCCAACACAGCTACGTTGAGTGTCTATGCATGTGTTGTCTTGGAAATCATCTTGGGGGGATGGAGGAGTAGAATCTGTAGAGGCCCTCCATTTGGAAGGAGCACCTTCATCCGTTGCCTTGCTAACTTCCTTCCACTTTATTGATTTTGAATTGTCAAGTAAAACCGACAAGAAAAAGCAATAAAATTCACTCTTCAGAACTCATTCGTGCATGATACTGACAATCACTACTTTGATGTAAGGCAAACACATGATTCTAGGATGGAATAATACGAAAAACAGGACGGCATGGCATATTCACAACTATTTGTGTAAACTAAGCAGAAACCATTTCACCACATAAGAAGCAATGCAAGCTAGACACCACGTGAAAGATGAAACCAATATGACTCTGCCAAGTTAAAGGTGTCCCATCATAAGTGGCATTCCAACAAATTAGAAGCAACGCATTCTATAAATCATATCAAAGATGCAACTAATATCACACTGCATATACTGAAGGTGTCTCGTCATATTGATTTATGCGGGATACAAAAAACAATACTTTTATATGAGGGCATGCTTAATAGACAGATGTACTATGTACTAAATATAGGAAGGCATGTCACGTTAACAGGTATAATGTATAAGCTAAGCAGAATAGCACATGCAGTTTAACTAGATTGGAAGAATTACAATCTAGACACCATATGCAACATGCCACCACATATCACACTGCCATGTTAGATCAAGCACATGTGATACTAGCGTAGGGGAAATGCGGTAATCAACTACAGAGATACGTTCACTATCTGCATCCAGCCTTGCTGTTTCTTGAGAATCATGTCGGGAGGCTGACGTTGCATTCTTCAAATGAGGAGTAATCCACTTGCCTGACTGCCTCGTCATAAGTGATTGATGAGGGATACACAAGAACATTAGTTTGATGTAAGAACATGGTTAATACACAGGTGTATTGGTATGTACCAAAAACAGAAAGGCATGTCATATTCAAAGGAATAATGTGTAAGCTAAGAAGATGCAATTTAACCAAATTGGAAGCAATACAAGCTAGACATCCGGCTGGAGTGGTGAGCTTGATCATCTAGGACCTGAGAGCCTGGTGGGAGGCAGGATGCTTCGCCACCATTGCGGCTTTTTAGTTGGGTTCCAGGTGATGCCTCTCTTTGCTGGGCTTGTCACTGGCTCGGCCAGTGCCCTGACTAGCTATTTTTCTTCTGGTGCTCATGGGATGGTGGTTCATGTAAAAATAACTTTCCTTATCTTAATAAAGACCGACTTCGGCCTTTCGAATACAAGCTAGACACCATATGGAACATGCTACCACATATGACACCACGAAGTTAAAGCAAGCACATGGGATGGTGGTTCATTGCGAGCAAGGTCATCAACTCCAGAGCTATGTTTACCGTCTCCATCTGCTAACACTACACATATTATAAGGCTGAAACGTGTCTGGCCTATCTGCGTATGACGTTGGAGCGACTTCTCTCTTTTCTTTTTTGCTTCTCTCATAGCAGCAGAGTCTGAAATACCCTTGCATAAAAACATAATAGTGAGAGTATGGGTGAAGTGTGTGCAGAACTAGTGCACTATAAAAGTAGCAGATAGTAGGTCGCTGAAAATAATGACAGGAGACATATGATAGCTCTAAAACATTGCATGGCAAACAAAATTAGATTCTATTCCATATGATTTTGTAATATATGAGCACAGGAAATGCAGGTACTCCTCCAGCACACCACCACATGTGGTCATATCAAGATAACAGTCGACTAAAAGTAAATAGGTCAGTCGATTTTTTAATGAACCGTCCGATCTATAAGGAATGGGCAGATGGCCTTCGTCTACCTCCCGCCAGTCACTATTGATGATCTTTCTCGAACAGCCAGTGACCACCGGCCCAGACCCCTGCCTCCGCCGCCCCGCCCTCCCCTCGACCTCACACCACCACCGTGCTTGGCAGCGCCCCCAGGACATCCCTTTAATACCGGCCGACCTCCAGATCGGGCGCCCCTAAGATAAACACCGAGGCGCTGCTTCCCCGGTGTAATAGGCGGACTAGTGCCTGTTACGTCAGGGAATGCTTCTGTTAATTGGGAATCAGCTGACCAGGAATTGAAATTCAAGGGGGTGACGGACCTCTAGCTAAGGTGAAATAGTATATGAGGAGAAACCTTGTCCATCGCGAGTTACTAGGAACATCTAGTATCAAGAAGCGGTCAACTAGTGTCTTCTTTGGGATGAATACCATGCAAGCAGACACGTAAGATTTGCACGAATAAGGGAAGAGGAGTACCATTTTTGGTTGCCGGTGTGGTCGCCTCCACATGTCGCGCCGATCTTCTTCTTTGCCGGGGAAACCGATGTTCTGGAGGAGGGTGCGGGCTTGGACGAACCCATGGCCAAATTGTTGACTGTGTTGCGGTGGTCGTATGTCGGCGGAGGGGAAGCAGATCTGAGGCGGCGAAGGACGGCGTAGCAGGAACAACTCCGGTGCGGTGGAGGGTGGCGAAGTTTGAGTGGAAGCGGTGAGGCGCAGGATGGCGTGGTTGAACTGGCTCGGGTACGGACGACTCGGCCTTGGCTTCAACTACTAGCCATGGAGGGCGTTGCGATTGAGTTTGCGGTGGACGACGACGTTGGGGTATCGGCTCCGGCGTGATGGAGGAGGGCGGCGGTTGATGGGTGGAATGGGGTTGCGGACGGAGGACGCCGAGGTTTCGCCGTTGGTGGAGAGGTAGTTTTTGCGCCCATGGAGTACGAATGGGGAATCGGACGGGTGGGCGAGGGGGGGAGGGGGGAGAACCATGTTTCGGTCTGGGACGCGCTTGTTTTTGTCTTTTTTGAACAGAAGATGGGACGCGCTTGTTTGAAATTTGGGGAAAGTACAAACTTTGCCCCCCTCTTAAATTTCAGATCTACTGCGGGTCGGAGGTGGGCGGGAGTGATTTCGGCCGCGCGCATGTGTGCTTAGGCGGCCATTGTGTATGAATGTTTTTCGGAGGCGGTTGCGTGGCATCTAGATGAAGCTACAAACCTACCTCGGTTTAGACCTTTGGACGTCGGGCCAGTAGGTTTCACGGGTCGGAGTTATTAGAAAAGTAATTTCCTTGTACTACCAAACATTGGTCTCACGCGGTTTGGGGCTTGTACATGCTATTTTGGCACTTCGTTCGAAATTTTGAAACACACGCATTCACGTTTAGAGTACTCTTGAACTTTGAGGATTGACCTAAATAGACAACGTTAAATTTGACCTTGTATTTTTGAAAACCTCATTAAATTATCCGCTTCTTTTTGAATTTTTGACACTTGAAAATCCTATAACTACGATTATTTTGGAATGGGGGAGCTAAATTAGAATCTATTTTGTACACGACTACATATTCTATTATGTACAGAATCAGAGCAAACATTGGTGCCCCCATAATTTAGGTATGATTTAAAAATGCCATGATATCAAATTCAAATAATTGAATGGACTTCATGTTGAATTCGATTTTTTTAAACCACCTTAAGTTGAATTCAAATGTATGCTAGTTCATATGTAGCTATTTATAATGTTCATTGTGTAACTTTTGTATGTATAATGTGCTTTACACACACAACATGAACTATACTCACGTTTATATTCGATTGCTAAAGAGATGCATTGTCTGGAGTTCAAAATACTAACTATGTGGATCAATTGTGTCGAATAATAACATAGACATTCTCAAATTTGATAGAATCTAGATGTCTGATGGATCAATGACCGTTCCTTACGTGAATTGCAAATATCATGATCCCATCCTAATATTTGGATACAATTTATATCTTTAATCAATGTGTACAGCAGTCTAATGACCCACAAGTATAGGGGATCTATCATAGTCCTTTCGATAAGTAAGAGTGTCGAACCCAACGGGGAGCAGAAGGAAATGATAAGCGGTTTTCAGCAAGGTATTCTCTGCAAGTACTGAAATAAGTGGTAACGGATAGTTTTGTGATAGGATGAATTGTAACGAGCAACAAGTAACAAAAGTAAATAAAGTGCAGCAAGGTGGCCCAATCCTTTTGTACCAAAGGACAATCCGGAACAAACTCTTATAATAGGAAAAGCGCTCCCGAGGACACATGGGAATATCGTCAAGCTAGTTTTCATCACGTTCATATGATTCGCGTTCGATACTTTGATAATTTGATATGTGGGTGGACCGGTGCTTGGGTGCTGTTCTTACTTGAACAAGCATCCCACTTATGATTAACCTCTATTGCAAGCATCCGCAACTACAACAAAAGTATTAAGGTAAACCTAACCATAGCATGAAACATATGGATCCAAATCAGCCCCTTACGAAGCAACGCATAAACTAGGGTTTAAGCTTCTGTCACTCAAGCAACCCATCATCTACTTATTACTTCCCAATGCCTTCAAAATAATGGTGAACTATTATGTAGTCGACGTTCACATAACACCACTAGAGGGTAGACAACATACATCTTATCAAAATATCAAACGAATACCAAATTCACATGACTACTCATAGCAAGACTTCTCCCTTGTCCTCAGGAACGAACGTAATTACTCACAAAGCATATTCATGTTCATAATCAGCAGGGTAATAATATGCATATAGGATCTGAACATATGATCTTCCACCAATTAAACCAACTAGCATCAACTACAAGGAGTAATCAACACTACTAGCAACCTACTAGCACCAATCCCGGACTTTGAGACAAGAATTGGATACAAGAGATGAACTAGGGTTTGGAGATGAGATGGTGCTGGTGAAGATGTTGATGGAGATTGCCCTCTCCTGATGAGAGGAGCATTGGTGATGACCATGGTGATGATTTCCCCCTCCCGGAGGGAAGTATCCCTGGCAGAACAGCTCTGCCGGAGCTCTAGATTGGATCCGCCAAGGTTCCGCCTCATGGCGGCGGAGTCTCGTCCCGAAATGTTCCTTCCTATTTTTTTCTCATCGAAAGACCTCATATAGGAGAAGATGGGCGTCGGAGAGCCACCAGGGGGCCCACAAGGTAGGGGGCGTGCCCTAGGGGGGGCGCCCCCCACCCTCGTGAGAAGGGTGTGGGCCCCCTGGCCTTCATCTTTGGCGAGGATTTTTCTTTATTTATTTTAAGACGTTCCATGGAGTTTCAGGACTTTTGGAGTTGCGCAGAATAGGTCTCTAATATTTGCTCCTTTTCCAGCCCAGAATTCCAGCTGGCGGCATTCTCCCTCCTTATGTAAACCTTGTAAATTAAGAGAGAATAGCCATAAGTATTGTGATATAAAGTGAAATAACAGTCCATAATGCGATAAATATCGATATAAAGGCATGATGCAAAATGGACGTATCAACTCCCCCAAGCTTAGACCTCGCTTGTCCTCAAGCGAAAAGCCGATAACAATAAATATGTCCTCATGTTTAGTGGTAGGGGCATCGATAAAAATAAAATACGGACATGAAGGTATCATGATTATTCTCATAACATCAACATATATAGATTTTGTCATATGATTACTTATGTTCAAGTGATGATCTATTCACAATGCAAAAGTATAAATCATAAACCTTATTGGGCTCCAACAAACTATAATCTCAGTCATTGAAGCAATTGCAATTTATCATAACATCGGAAAGAGTCTATGTCAGAGCTAAAAAGCAAGTCCACATACTCAACTATCATTTAGTCCTCCATAATTGCTAACACCCACGCGATATTTGTGGTTACGGAGTTTTAATCAGACACAGAGAAAGATAGGGGCTTATAGTTTTGCCCCACAACCTTTTACCTCAAGGGTAATGTCAACAATAATGGTTCATGCTCCCCTACATCCAATTATATATATATATCATGTTCTTTCCAACATGCTGAGCTTTCCAAAGGATAAAATGAAAAAGAAAAGGTGAAGATCACCATGACTCTTGCATAAGGTAGGAGATAATAATAAAGGATAGGCCCTTCGCAGAGGGAAGCAGAGGTTGCCATGCGCTTTTATGGTTGGATATATAAAATCTCAATGTGAAAGAACGTCACTTTATATTGCCCCTGGTGATATGAACCCTTATTATGCAGTCCATCGCTTTTATTACTTCCACATCACAAGATCGTATAAAGCTTATTTCTCCCACACCAATCAATCATACATATTTAGAGCAATTTTTATTGCTTTGCACTGATGACAACTTACTTGAAGGATCTTACTCAATCCATAGGTAGATATGGTGGACTCTCATGGCAAAACTGGTTTAAGGATATTTGGAAGCACAAGTAGTATTTCTATTTAGTGCTGAGAATTTGGCTAGCATGAGGGGGAAAGGCAAGCTCAACAAGTTAGAGGATCCATGACAACATACTTTATCTCAGATATAAGAAATACATAACTCATTACGTTGTCTTCCTTGTCCAACGTCAACTCTTTAGCATGTCATATTTTAATGAGTGCTCCCAATCATAAAAGATGTCAATGATAATATATCTATATGTGAAAACCTCTCTTTCCTTATTACTTCCTATTAATTGCAACAATGACCAAAGCTATGTCTGCCAACTCCCAACAACTTTTAATCATCATACTCTTTCTATGTGAAGTCATTACTCTCAATAAGATCAATATGAACTTTTTTGTTTCTTTTTATTCTTTTTCTCTTTTTCTTTTATTCACCCAAGATCATGGAAAAATAATCAAGCCCTTGACTCAACACTAATCTTTATTATATACAGCTCACGGACTCGATTACATAGAGAGATCATAAAGCAAAACTCAAAACTAGATCATGCCATAAACTTTATTCTACTAGATCAAGATACTACTAATAGGATCGAACTAAAAAAACGGTAAAGATAGGAGTTGTGATTGTGATACGATACTGGGGCACCTCCCCCAAGCTTGGCAGTTGCCAAGGGGAGTGCCCATACCCATGTGATTATATCTCCTTGGTTGGTGAAGAAGGTGGCGGTGACGGATAATCGCACATCGAGCGTAAGAGGTCCTCCAGCTTGCGAATAATGCCCTTGAGTGCAACAATATGCTCCTTCAACAAAATATTTTCTTGTGTGAGATACTTGTTTTGTATACGAACTAACTCAATCATCTTGAAAGCTTTGATCTCAGTTGGGGTGAGAAGATTATGATCAAGTTGGAGGGTGTCTTTTGCTGCGGGAGCTTGATCCTCCGTGGCCTTCTTGATCCTTTCATCCTTGTTGACCCTCGTGGGTTCTTCCCTCTTCAGATCTATCTTCATTAGCCAAGAATCGTTGTCACCATTGTTGGAGGAGGGAGACGACATGATGCCTAGCCTGGAAAACCCTGACAGAAAACAGCTCGAAACAAAGACATGAGATTTTTGCGTGATACGGGAGTCAAAACCTTCGGGAGAATATATAATGAATTTTTACCGACCAAAATACGTATCGTGCAAGAAAACGAAGTCCGGAAGGCACACAAGGAGCTCACAAGGTAGGGGGCGCGCCCAGGGGGTAGGGCGTACCCACCACCCTCGTGGGGCCCTCGTGTCCTTCCCGGACTGCTACTTATTTTTCTATTTTTCTAAATATTCAAAACGGAGAAATATTGCCTTAAAAGTTGTTTTGGAGTCAGTTTACTTACCGTACCACATACCTATTCCTTTTCAGAGTCTGAAGCGTTCCGGAAAGTGTCCCTTATGTATTCCTCCGGGGTTACGGTTTCAATAATATTGGTTTCAACATTTATGGAATTACCTGAGATATAATGTTTGATTCTTTGACCGTTTACCACCTTCGGATTTGTGCCTTCGAAGTTGTTGATTTTTATGGCACCGGAACGATAGACCTCTTCGATAACATAGGGGCCTTCCCATTTAGAGAGAAGTTTTCCTGCAAAAAATCTTAAACGGGAGTTGTATAGCAATACATAATCACCTACATTAAACTCACGCTTTTGTATCCTTTTGTCATGCCATCTTTTAACTTTTTCTTTAAACAACTTGGCATTTTCATATGCTTGGGTTCTCCATTCTTCAAGTGAGCTAATATCAAATAACCCCTTTTCACCGGCAAGTTTAAAATCATAGTTGAGCTCTTTAATAGCCCAATATGCCTTATGTTCTAGTTCGAGAGGTAAGTGACATGCTTTTCCATAAACCATTTTATACGGAGACATACCCATAGGATTTTTGTATGCAGTTCTATAAGCCCATAATGCATCATCAAGTTTCTTGGACCAATTCTTTCTAGACCTATTAACAGTCTTTTGCCAAATTAATTTGAGCTCTCTATTGCTCAACTCTACTTGACCACTAGACTGTGGGTGATAAGGAGATGCAATTCTATGATTAACATCATATTTAGCAAGCATTTTACGGAAAGCACCATGAATAAAGTGTGAACCACCATCAGTCATTAAATATCTAGGGACTCCAAATCTCGGGAAAATAACTTCTTTAAGCATTTTAATAGAAGTGTTATGATCAGCACTACTAGTTGGAATAGCTTCTACCCACTTAGTAATGTAATCAACAGCAACTAAAATATGTGTGTATCCATTAGAGGCAGGAAAAGGTCCCACATAATCAAAGCCCCAAACATCAAACGGTTCAATAACAAGAGAATAGTTCATAGGCATTTCTTGACGTCTACTAATATTACCAATTCTTTGACATTCATCACAAGACAAGACAAACTTACGGGCATCCTTGAAGAGAGTAGGCCAATAAAAACCAGATTGCAATACCTTATGTGCAGTTCTATCTCCAGCGTGGTGTCCTCCATAAGACTCGGAATGACACTTGCGCAGGATATGTTCCTGTTCATGCTCAGGCACACAATGTCTAATAACACCATCTACTCCTTCTTTATAAAGATGTGGGTCATCCCAAAAGTAATGTCTTAAATCATAGAAAAACTTTTTCTTTTGCTGGTATGTGAAGCTAGGTGGTATAAATTTAGCAACAATATAATTAGCATAATCAGCATACCATGGAGTACTACAGAAGTACTTATAACATTTAATTGTTCATCAGGAAAGCTATCATTAATAGGTAGTGGGTCATCAAGAATATTTTCTAACCTAGACAAGTTGTCTGCAACGGGGTTCTCAGCTCCCTTTCTATCAACAATATGCAAATCAAATTCTTGTAGCAAGAGAACCCATCTAATAAGTCTAGGTTTAGCATCTTTCTTTTCCATAAGATATTTAATAGCAGCATGATCAGTTTGACTAATTACTTTAGAATCAACAATATAAGATCTGAACTTATCACAAGCAAATACAACTGCTAAAAGCTCTTTTTCAGCAGTAGCATAATTTCTTTGAGCATTGTCTAGAGTCTTACTAGAATAGTGAATAACATTTAATTTCTTATCAACTCTTTGCACTAGAACAGCACCTACAGCATAATCACTAGCATCACACATAATTTCAAAGGGTAGGTTCTAATCAGGTGGCTGAACAACAGGTGCAAAGACTAATGCTTTCTTAAGTATTTCAAATGCGTCTACACAATCATCATCGAAGACAAATGGTATTTCTTTTTGCAATAAATTAGTCAGAGGCCGAGAAATTTTTGAGAAGTCCTTAATGAACCTCCTGTAAAATCCGGCATGACCAAGGAAACTTCTTATACGTTTACGTCCTTGGGACAAGACATCTTTTCAATAGCATCAACCTTGGCTTTATCAACTTCAATACCTCTTTCAGAAACTTTGTGCCCCAAGACAATACCTTCATTAACCATAAAGTGGCACTTTTCCCAATTCAAGACAAGATTAGTTTCTTCACATCTCTGCAAAACTCGATCAAGATTGCTCAAGCAATCATCAAAAGAGGAACCATAGACGGAAAAGTCGTCCATGAAAACCTCACAAATCTTTTCACAAAAGTCAGAGAATATAGCCATCATGCATCTTTGAAAGGTAGCAGGTGCATTACATAAACCAAAAGGCATACGTCTATAAGAAAAAGTACCAAAAGGGCATGTAAAAGTAGTCTTTGATTGATCTCTAGCCGACACAGGTATTTGAGAGAAACCGGAATAACCATCTAGAAAGCAATAGTGTGTATGTTTGCATAATCTTTCTAGAATTTGATCAATAAAAGGTAAGGGGTAATGATCTTTCTTAGTAGCTTTATTTAATTTGCGGAAATCAATTACCATCCTATAACATGTGATAATTCTTTGTGGAATCAATTCATCTTTATCATTAGGAACAACAGTAACACCTCCCTTCTTAGGGACACAATGGACAAGACTTACCCACTCACTATCAGCGACGGGATAGATTATACCTGCCTCCAGAAGCTTTAGTATTCTTTTCTTACCACTTCTTTCATTTTAGGATTCAGACGTCGTTGAGGATCACGAACTGGTTTGGCATCTCCTTCCAAATTTATTTTATGTTGACATAGAGTAGGACTAATGCCCTTAAGATCATCAAGAGTATATCCAATAGCAGCACGATGCTTGTTCAGAGTTTTCAATAATCTTTCTTCCTCATGCTCTGAAAGGTTAGCACTAATAATAACAGGATATATCTTCTTTTCATCAAGATAAGCATATTTAAGATTATCAGGCAAAGGTTTAAGCTCAAACACGGGATCACCCTTAGGTGGAGGAGGATCCCCTAGAATTTCAACAGGCAAATTGTGATGCAGAATAGGTTCCTGTTTAAAGAATACTTCATCTATTTCCCTTCTTTCATTCATGACCATATCATTTTCATGATCTAACAAATAGTGTTCTAAAGGATCACTAGGAGGTACGGCAATAGAAGCAAGACAAATAATTTCATCCTTACTAGGTAATTCTTCCTCACGATGTTGTTTACTGAATTTAGAGAAATTAAACTCATGAACCGTATCATCCAAGCCAACAGTAACAACATTCTTAGTGCAATCTATGGTAGCATTGACAGTATTTAAAAAGGGTCTACCAAATATAATGGGACAAAAGCTATCTTGCGGAGAAGTAAGAACAAGAAAATCAGCAGGATATTTATTTTTCCCACACAAGACTTCAACATCTCTAACAATTCCCATCGCTGAAATAGTATCTCTATTAGCAAGTTTAATTGTGACATCAATATCTTCTAACTCAGCAGGTGCAATTTCATTCTTAATTTCTTCGTACAAGTCATAAGGTATAACACTAGCACTAGTACCCATATCACATAAGCCATGATAACAATGATGTCCTATTTTAACAGAAATAATAGGCACGCCTACCACAGGTCGATGTTTATCTTTATCACAAGGCTTAGCAATTCTAGCAGTTTCACCATCGAACTAAATAACATGCCCATCTATATTATCAGACAAGAGATCTTTAACAATAGCAATATTAGGTTCTACTTTAACTTGCTCAGGAGGTGTATAAGTTCTAATATTGCTTTTACGAACAACAGTTGAAGCTTTAGCATGATCCTTTATTCTAACAGGGAAAGGTGGTTTCTCAATATAAGAAGTAGGAATAATAGGATCATTATAAGTGACAGTCTTTTCTTCAACTTTAATAGGTGCAGCTACTTTTACTTCTATGGGAGGATGATATTTAAACCACTTCTCCTTAGGGAGATCAACATAAGTAGCAAAAGATTCACAGAAAGAAGCTACTATCTCAGAGTAAAGTCCATATTTAGTGCTAAACTTACGAAAAATATCGGTGTCCATAAAAGATTTAACACAATCAAACTTAGGTGTCATACCTAACTCCTTACCTTCGTCGAGGTCCCAATCTTCAGAGTTGCGTTTAATTCTATCCAATAAATTCCATCTGAATTCAATAGTCTTCATCATAAAAGAGCCAGCACAAGAAGTATCGAGCATGGTTTGATTATTATGAGAAAGCTGAGCATAAAAACTTTGCATAATTATTTCTCTTGGGAGCTCATGATTGGGGCATGAATATAACATTGATCTAAGCCTCCCCCAAGCTTGAGCGATGCTTTCTCCTTCGCGAGGCCAGAAATTATATATATAATTGCGATCACGATGAACAAGATGCATAGGGTAATACTTTTGATGAAATTCCAACTTCAATCTTTTATAGTCCCATGATCTCATATCATCACATAGCCTATACCATATCAATGCGTCTCCCTTCAAAGATAAAGGGAAGACCTTCTTCTTAGCAACATCATCGGGTATACCTGCAAGCTTAAATAATCCACAAACTTCATCCACATATATTAAGTGCTCATCGGGATTCTTTGTTCCATCTCCTGTAAAAGGGTTATCTAGCAGTTTTTCTATCATACCCGAAGGATACTCATAAGGAATTTCATTTTCAATAGGTTCAGTACATTGAGAGCAACTCTTTGCTCTACTGGACGGGGTGAAGATACCCCGAACAAGCCCCTCAGAGAATTACTTTCCATAGTAACAAGTGACAGTAAATTTCAGCACACTATATAAATTTTTCCTTACCAAATTCCACCTACCAAAGGCGCTACACTCCCCGGCAACGGTGCCAGAAAAGAGTCTTGATGACCCACAAGTATAGGGGATCTATCATAGTCCTTTCGATTAGTAAGAGTGTCAAACCCAACGAGGAGCAGAAGGAAATGATAAGCGGTTTTCAGCAAGGTATTCTCTGCAAGTACTGAAATAAGTGATAACAGATAGTTTTGTGATAAGATAGGTTGTAACGAGCAACAAGTAACAAAAGTAAATAAAGTGCAGCAAGGTGACCCAATCCTTTTGTATCAAAGGACAAGCCGGAACAAACTCTTATAATAGGAAAATCACTCCCGAGGACACATGGGAATATCGTCAAGCTAGTTTTCATCACGTTCATATGATTCGCGTTCGATACTTTGATAATTTGATATGTGGGTGGACCGGTGCTTGGGTGCTGTTCTTACTTGAACAAGCATCCCACTTATGATTAACCTCTATTGCAAGCATCCGCAACTACAACAAAAGTATTAAGGTAAACCTAACCATAGCATGAAACACGTGGATCCAAATCAGCCCCTTACGAAGCAACGCATAAACTAGGGTTTAAGCTTCTATCACTCTAGCAACCCATCATCTACTTATTACTTCCCAATGCCTTCCTCTAGGCCCAAATAATGGTGAAGTGTTATGTAGTCGACGTTCACATAACACCACTAGAGGCTAGACAACATACATCTTATCAAAATATCAAACGAATACCAAATTCACATGACTACTCATAGCAAGACTTCTCCCTTGTCCTCAGGAACGAACGTAATTACTCACAAAGCATATTCATGTTCATAATCAGAGGGGTAATAATATGCATATAGGATCTGAACATATGATCTTCCACCAAATAAACCAACTAGCATCAACTACAAGGAGTAATCAACACTACTAGCAACCTACTAGAACCAATCCCGGACTTTGAGACAAGAATTGGATACAAGAGATGAACTAGGGTTTGGAGATGAGATGGTGCTGGTGAAGATGTTGATGGAGATTGCCCTCTCCCGATGAGCGGAGCGTTGGTGATGACGATGGTGATGATTTCCCCCTCCCGGAGGGAAGTTTCCCCGGCAGAACAGCTCTGCCGGAGCTCTAGATTGGATCTGCCAAGGTTCCGCCTCGTGGCGGCGGAGTCTCATCCCGAAAAGTTCCTTCTCATTTTTTTTCTCATCGAAAGACCTCATATAGGAGAAGATGGGCATCGGAGAGCCACCAAGGGGCCCACGAGGTCCCCCTGGCCTTCATCTTTGGCGTAGATTTTTCTTTATTTCTTTTAAGACGTTCCATGGAGTTTCAGGACTTTTGGAGTTGCGCGGAATAGGTCTCTAATATTTGCTCCTTTTCCAGACCAGAATTCCAACTGCCGGCATTCTCCCTCCTTATGTAAACCTTGTAAAATAAGAGAGAATAGCCATAAGTATTGTGATATAAAGTGAAATAACAGTCCATAATGCAATAAATATTGATATAAAAGCATGATGCAAAATGGACGTATCAACTTGACTCTGAGATAGTAGCTTCTTTCTATGAATCTTTTGCTACTTATGTTGATCTCCCCAAGGAGAAGTGGTTTAAATATCATCCTCCCATAGAAGTATAAGTAGCTGCACCTATTAAAGTTGAAGAAGAGACTATTACTTATAATGATCCTATTGTTCCTACTTCTTATGTTGAGAAACGTCCTTTCCCTGTTAGGATAAAGGATCATGCTAAAGCTTCAAATGTGGTTCGTAAAAGCAATATTAAAACATATACACCTCCTGAGCAAGTTAAAGTTGAACCTAATATTGCTATTTTTAAAGATCTCTTGTCTGATAATATAGATGGGCATGTTATTTATTTCTGTAATGAAACTGCTAGAATTGCTAAACCCCGTGATACAGATAAACCTAGACCTGTGGTAGGCATGCCTGTTATTTCTGTTAAAATAGGAGATCATTGTTATCATGGCTTGTGTGATATGGGTGCTAGTGCTAGTGCAATACCTATTAACTTATACAAAGAAATTATGCATGACATTGCACCCGCTGAGTTAGAAGATATTGATGTCACAATTAAACTTGCTAATAGAGATACTATTTCACCAATGGGAATTGTTAGAGATGTTGAAGTCTTGTGTGGGAAAACTAAATATACTGCTGATTTTCTTGTTCTTGGTTCCCCACAAGATAGTTTTTGTCCCATTATATTTGGTAGACCCTTCTTAAATACTATTAATGCTACCATAGATTGCAAAAGGGATGTTGTTACTGTGGGTTTAGATGATATGACTCGTGAATTTAATTTTTCTAAATTTAGTAGACAACACCGTGAAGAAGAATTGTCTAGTAAGGATGAAATTATTTGTCTTGCTTCTATTGCCATACCTCCTAGTGATCCTTTAGAACAATATTTGCTAGACCATGAAAATGATATGTTTATGAATGAAAGAAGGGAATTAGATGAAGTATTCTTTAAACAGGAACCTATTCTGAAAAACAATTTACCTATTGAAATCCTAGGGGATCCTCCTCCACCCAAGGGTGATCCCGTGTTTGAGCTTAAACCATTACCTGATATTCTTAAATATGCTTATCTTGATGAGAAAAAGATATAACCTGTTATTATTAGTGCTAACCTTTCAGAGCATGAAGAAGAGAGATTATTAAAAACTCTGAAGAAGCACCGTGCTGCTATTGGGTATACTCTTGATGATCTTAAGGGCATTAGTCCCACTCTATGTCAACATAAAATTAATTTGGAAGAAGATGCTAAACCAGTTTGTGATCATCAATGTCGTCTGAATCCTAAAATGAAAGAAGTGGTAAGAAAGGAGATACTAAAGCTCCTTGAGGCAGGTATAATTTATCCCGTTGCTGATAGTAAGTGGGTAAGTCCTGTCCATTGTGTCCCTAAGAAGGGAGGTATTACTGTTGTTCCTAATGATAAAGATGAATTGATCCCTCAAAGAATTATTACTGGTTATAGGATGGTAATTGATTTATGCAAATTAAATAAGGCTACTAAAAAGGATCATTACCCCTTACCTTTTATCGATCAAATGCTAGAAAGGTTATCCAAGCATAAACATTTTTGCTTTCTAGATGGTTATTCTGGTTTCTCTCAAATACCTGTGTCAGCCAAATATCAATCAAAGACTACTTTTACATACCCTTTTGGTATTTTTGCTTATAGACATATGCCTTTTGGTTTATCTAATGCACCTGCTACCTTTCAAAGATGCATGATGGCTATATTCTCTGACTTTTGTGAAAAGATTTGTGAGGTTTTCATGGACAACTTTTCTGTCTATGGATCTTCTTTTGATGATTGCTTGAGCAACCTTGATCGAGTTTTGCAGAGATCTGAAGAAACTAATCTTGTCTTGAATTGGGAAAAGTGCCACTTTATGGTTAATGAAGGTATTGTCCTGGGGCATAAAGTTTCTGAAAGAGGTATTGAAGTTCATAAAGCCAAGGTTGATGCTATTGAAAAGATTCCATGTCCCAAGGACATCAAAGGTATAAGAAGTCTCCTTGGTCATGCCAGTTTTATAGGAGGTCCATTAAGGACTTCTCAAAAATCTCTCGGCCTCTGACTAATTTATTACAAAAAGATATACCATTTGTCTTTGATGATGATTGTGTAGAAGCATTTGAAATACTTAAGTAAGCATTGATCTCTGCACCTATTGTTCAGCCACCTGATTGGAATTTACCCTTTGAAATTATGTGTGATGCTAGTGATTATGTTGTAGGTGCTGTTCTAGGACAAAGAGTTGATAAGAAACTAAATGTTATTCAATATGCTAGTAAAACTCTAGACAATGCTCAAAGAAATTATGCTACTACTGAAAAAGAATTCTTAGCGGTTGTATTTGCATGTGATAAGTTTAGACCTTATATTGTTGATTCTAAAGTAACTATTCACACTGATCATGCTTCTATTAAATATCTTATGGAAAAGAAAGATGCTAAACCTAGACTTATTAGATGGGTTCTCTTGCTTCAAGAATTTGATTTACATATTGTTGATAGAAAAGGAGCTGAGAACTCCGTTGCAGACAACTTGTCTAGGCTAGAAAATGTGCTTGATGACCCACTACCTATTGATGATAGCTTTCCTGATGAGCAATTAAATGTCATAAATACTTCTCATACTGCTCCATGGTATGCTGACTATGCTAATTATATTGTTGCTAAATTTATACCACCTAGTTTCACATACCAGCAAAAGAAAAAGTTCTTCTATGATTTGAGGCATTACTTTTGGGATGACCCACAACTTTATAAAGAGGGAGTAGATGGTGTTATTAGACGTTGTGTACCTGAGCATGAACAGGAACAGATCCTACGCAAGTGTCACTCCGAAGCTTATGGAGGACACCATGCTGGAGATAGGACTACACATAAGGTACTGCAATCTGGTTTTTATTGGCCTACTCTCTTCAAGGATGCCCGTAAGTTTGTCTTATCTTGTGATGAATGTCAAAGAATTGCTAATATTAGTAGACGTCAAGAAATTCCTATGAATTATTGACTTGTTATTGAACCATTTGATGTTTGGGGCTTTGACTATATGGGACCTTTTCCTTCCTCTAATGGTTATACACATATTTTAGTTGCTGTTGATTACGTTACTAAGTGGGTAGAAGCTATTACAACTAGTAGTGCTGATCATAACACTTCTATTAAAATGCTTAAAGAAGTTATTTTTCCAAGGTTTGGAGTCCCTAGATATTTAATGACTGATGGTGGTTCACATTTTATTCATGGTGCTTTCCGTAAAATGCTTGCTAAATATGATGTTAATCATAGAATTGCGTCTCCTTATCACCCTCAGTCTAGTGGTCAAGTAGAATTGAGTAATAGAGAACTCAAATTAATTTTGCAAAAGACTGTCAATAGGTCTAGAAAGAATTGGTCCAAGAAACTAGATGATGCATTATGGGCCTATAGAACTGCATATAAAAATCCTATGGGTATGTCTCTGTATAAAATGGTCTATGGAAAAGCATGCCACTTACCTCTTGAACTAGAACACAAGGCTTATTGGGCTATTAAAGAACTTAATTATGATTTTAAACTTGCCGGTGAGAAGAGGTTATTTGATCTTATCTCACTTGATGAATGGAGAACCCAATCCTATGAAAATGCCAAGTTGTTTAAAGAAAAAGTTAAAAGGTGGCATGATAAAAGAATACAAAAGCGTGAGTTTAATGTAGGTGATTCTGTATTGCTATACAACTCTCGTTTAAGATTTTTTGCAGGAAATCTTCTCTCTAAATGGGAGGGTCCTTATGTTATCGAGGAGGTCTACCGTTCCGGTGCCATAAAAATCAACAACTTCGAAGGCACAAATCCGAAGGTGGTGAACAGTCAAAGAATCAAACACTATATCTCAGGTAATCCCATAAATGTTGAAACCAATGTCATTGAAACCATAACCCCGGAGGAGTACATAAAGGACACTTTCCGGAACATTTCAGACTCCAAAATGGAATAGGTATGTGGTACGGTAAGTAAACCGACTCCAAAACAGTTTTTAAGGCAATATTTCTCCATTTTGGAATATTTAGAAAATAGAAAAATAAGCAGCAGTCCGGAAATGACACGAGGGTGGAGGGCGCGCCCTACCCTACTGGGCGCACCCCCTACCTCGTGGGCACCTCGTGTGCTCTCCGGACTCCGTTTTCTTACAGGACACGTATTTTGGTCGGTAAAAATTCATTATATAACCTCCTGGGGGTTTTGACTCCCGTATCACGCAAAAATATCTCTTGTTTTTGTTTTGAGTTGTACTGCTACAGACAGAGCAACATGTCATCCTAGGATTCGGAAGGAGAAAGCTATGTGGTTAATTACCTCGCAGATCCTAAGGTCTATGGGGATGTGGAGCACTGTGGTTGGACTACGGAAGAAGAAGAGGACTATGAACCCAAGGGAAAGGAGGAGACGAGCTCAGATGAAGATGAAGTCCCACTACCTCAACCTGGGGACATGCATGTGGAGTTCAAAAAGTCAAGCCTCCCGGATAGGGTAAAGAAACCTAAGATCGAGTTTATCCCTTTTCGCCTCTTGCAGGAGAACAAGCAGGAACTATGCAAAAAGGTACTAAGCTTGGAGCAGGAGATCGAGGACCTAAGGGACCAAAATTATGTCCTCAAACGCAAATTAAGGAAGAAGCCCACGCCATAAACAAAATCACCACCGTCTCTACCAACAAAGAAGAATTGAGTATCTGGTATGGGCACTCCACTTGGCAACTGCCAAGCTTGGGGGAGTGCCCCGGTATCGTATCACCATCACTTTTATCTTTACCGTTTTTCTTAGTTTGATCCTTTTGGTAATATCTTGGTCTAGTAGAATAAAAGTTCTTAGTATGATCTAGTTGTGAGTTTTGCTTTATTATCCTTCTATGTAATCGAGTCCTTGAGCTATATAATAAAGATTAGTGTTGAGTCAAGGGCTTGATTATTTTTGCCATGATCCCAAGTGAATAAAAGAAAAGAGAAAGAAATAAAAATAAACAAAGAGATCGTGTGACTCTTATGGAGAGTAATGAGCTCACATAGAAAGAATATAATGAATAAAAGTTATTAAGGGTTGACAAACATAGTTTTGGTCATCGTTGCAATTAATAGGAAGTAATAAAGAAAGAGAGGTCTTCACATATAAATATACTATCTTGGACATCTTTTATGATTGTGAGCACTCATTAAAATATGACATGCTAAAGAGTTGACATTGGACAAGGAAGACAACGTGATGGGTCGTGTTTTTTTACATCTGAGATAAATTATATTTTCTTGGATCCTCCAACATGTTGAGCTTGCCTTTCTCCCTCATGCTAGCCAAATTCATTGCACCAAGTAGAGATACTACTTGTGCTTCCAAATACCCTTAAACCAGTTTTGCCATGAGAGTCCACCCTACCTACCTATGGATTGAGTAAGATCCATCAAGTACGTTTTCATCGGTGCAAGCAATAAAAAATTGCTCTCTAAATATGTATGATTGATTGGTGTGGAAGAAATAAGCTTTATACGATCATGTGATATGGAAGTAATAAAAGCGACACGCTGCATAATAAAGGTCCATATCACAAGTGGCAATATAAAGTGATGTTCTTTCGCATTAGGATTTTGTGCATCCAACCATAAAAGCGCATGACAACCTCTGCTTCCCTCTGCGAAGGGCCTATCTTTTACTTTTATCTCCTATACTGCAAAAGAGTCATGATGATGGTGTGCCTGCCATCCTGCAATATAGGCCGTTCGATTTATATATGACGGATAGGAAAGAAACTATGACAATTTTGCAAAAAGGTACCCACACGCCTCTCCAAATTTGCAAATAAGGCCTTCCCTCGTTCATCCTTTTCTCTCACAAGATAAACTAGTCATACAAATGCATCTTGATGTTACGTGCAACGCACGGGCATCTTGCTAGTAAGAATGAAAATAAACGACAAAAAAATATTGGACGGTGGTTGGAAGTCATGACCGCGGGCACAATGGACAAGGTGGCCTTGTATTGGTATGCTGAGCCGTCAGTTTTAACACACATGAGCTGGTGTAGTGATTATACACACACACACACACGCATGCACACGAACTGCATGCACGTAACACTAACACAAACACATGCACCCACGCACACATGCAACACTCACACGTACACACGCAGCCACGCACGCACGCAACACTCTCTCACACACACACACGCATGCATGCACACACCAGTACACCACACGACCAACACACACTATCATGCTCAAGTGCTCAACCTACACGTGCATTCGCACACATCAGGCCTTGACAGACACATACACAACCAGGTGATTCCCGCGCACGGGGTGGAGTCTTGTCGCGCCTGCGTAAATTTGTGTTTATCTGACCTTTTCCCTATGTGAACTGGCAGGTGGGACCCACAAGGAACATGGTCAATTTAACTAGTCAACATGGTGCCACGCAGACTATTTGGCCGGTCAACAGAGTGCAATCCGATGCTAAACCGTGAGCAAGTGACCGTATAATCACCGCAAAACATATATAGTGACCGTAATCAGCTTATTCTGAAGTTCGGTGAATGTATTATGCTTTTTCTCTCTGTAGGCCCTCCAAAACTACATCTCTACACGTTCCCGCATGTTAGATCTCACAACTATTCAATACATCACTACTACTACACTCTAACACAATAAATCATAGTATGTGTTTCTGTTTCTACTCCCCTGTCCCTTCTATCACAAATCACAAAGCAGTGAGGCATCAAATCACAAAGCACGGATGAAGCAAACCATCATTTCACTCTTCAATGACTCCGCTTCTCCATCGTCTTCTTCAAGAAACCATCTCACCGCACTAAGCTGGATGGACAACGCTATTGTGTACAAGTAGTACTAGTACATTTACGCGTCCTTTGGTTCAACGGACTTCCTGGATGCAAATAAGGTGGTTGTCTCGGCTTGCAGGTGGCACTTGCGAACGACTTACCGTGGTCTCCCTCAATGGTGTTCTCCGTCGAACACACGTCGCCAAACCACAACGCTCGAGATATCGTCAACGTCACTGCAATGGGGGAGGAAGTCAAATATAGTTACTACCTCCATTTTTTGTACACAAGGCCAGTATATCAAAATTACAATTTACAAAAGGCCACTAACACTAATCGAGGCAAAATTGATGGGGTTTGCCTCGTACTAGCAACCAAGGACATTAATATACCCTGCATGTGGAAGTAAGAAGGTTGGTTTGCATGGCGCTGCATTAATCAAGCGATGAGGAGTGAGATGGTTAGCTCTTTGGGCTTTGGAGAAAAATACGCATTAATTGACACGTCAAACGAGGATTTGTATCGATTAATCCCGCGAAGGAAAACCCCGCCTTTCTTTTTTAACACTAGTGCTCCTAGTACGTAGTACTACGTACTTATCCTCTTTGGGTCTAGGCCTTGCATTGCCATACTTCGCCACACATTTTTTCCAAGCTTGCCTAAAGTTTTCAAAATGAAAAGGAGGTACACTTGCGCACGGCTGTCGCGGTCACACCGCACCCTCACACGGTCGCTCCTGCACGCCGCGGTCGCACCGCACCCTCACATGCACAGTCGCTCCTGCACGCCGCAAACCCAACCAAGGGAATGCACCCTCACTGACACGTGTTGTCGCATGTGAACAAACCAAACTCAGCCATCCTACTGCTGACACAGAATTTCCGTTCATAGAGTATGTTCATCCAACCGCATGTTGGAGAGTATATGTACAGCCCGTGCGGTGGTCTGTTGGGGAAGAAGAAGAGGTGAGGAAGAAGGGTTAGGAGACATAGGATATTCATTCAACCGCCTGAAATGGTAGACTGACCCAAGTCAGGCGACTTGCATAACAATATATGTTTTACGCAGCAAAAGATCCATAAAAACAACAGCATAAAGAAAAACTATCACGCCTTGCGGAACGAGACGGCCTCATCGTCTTTGGCTGCCGGCGCGAACCAGCCGTAGATGACGACGTGTGTCTCCGCACCATGGTTGTCCTCGGCCTCCAGATACTCGTTCACGCGGAGCGTGCGGGCGCTCTGCACGGACGAGAGCACCACCCGGTTCAACTCGAGGTCGTCCGGTTCCGCCTGTAGGAGGGCCTCGATGGCACCGGCATTCGTGCGCTCCGCGTCGAGTCGAGCCTTTGCTGCCCCGTTCAAGTCTAGGATGTCCGGTGCCGCCTAGAGGAGGGCCTCGATGAGAGCGGCATCCACGTGCTCCACGTTAAGTTGAGCCTCTGCTACCCGGTTCAAGTCCAGGACGTCCGGTTCCGCCTACAGGAGGGCCTCAATGGCAGCGGCATCCGTGCGCTCCGCCTCAAGTTGAGCCTCCGCCGAACGGTTCACATCCACGACATCCGGTTCCGCCTGCAAGAGAGCCTCGATGGCAGCGGCATGCGCGCACTCCGTGTCGAGTTGAGCCTCTGCCTCCCGGTCCTCCTTTAGTATCTCCAGGTTGAACCGTTGGTCCGCCTGCACCATGGGGGACTCGGACGCCGGCACAAAGTTGACGTCCATCGTCTCATACCCATCGGGGGCCTTCTGTGCCGCGACCTCCACCATGAACATTGGATCGGCTTCCTCCTCCTTGTAGCTTGGCTCCAGAGAACTCGGGGATTGGCCTGTCGCAAAGCAAGCTTCGGAACGAAGGTCTCTGGTGCTGACCGCCGCCATCATTTCTGCGGCGCTCCGTCGTAAGCATCTTGTAGTACGTGATCTTGCGGTGCACCATGGATTTCTGGTGAACTAGGGGACGCTTGATGCAGGCTAGGGGATCGAAAGGTGGGGGAAGGGGCTGGAGACTAGGTGTGGTTTTAGGGCAGTGGCTGACGTAGGCCGAGCAGCGAAGTCTCTGGTGTGAATAGTGGTTCCGATGACGACCGGTCAATCGGTTTTGACTGTACATCGCTCTTGTCGCGTTTGCGTTGCAGCCCGGCATGCTGGACCCTCCACGTTGCTCACCGAATGGAATGTGCTTCGTCTTGCGTTTTTGCTCGCTTGTGGGAACGCAGTTGAGAGCAAACCGACGTCCCTCCCCCTCCCCCGCCCGCGTCATTTTATGCGGAGTAAATAAAAATAGGGGGAGTATAATACGGATGAGGATCCCTTGACATGGCCGAACCCATTGAGTAACTGACATGTGGGGCCTAGCAAGCATGGGGTTCGCCAGTAAGTGACCGAAAGGGAGGGTAAGGCAGGGATACGTATGTGAAAGGAGCTTCTGTCGGCGTTCTGGGAACGGGGGTCCCCAGACTTGCCTGCCTGTGGCCTGCGGCCTGCGGCGTGACTCAGGTGGGGGCCCAGCACGGCCCATCTTCATCAGCCCAAGCTCAAGACCCTCGCGAGGGGCCAAGCCTCGCGGGGCGGACGACAGGAAGCTTCCTCAAGAGCGGCCTCATCAGGTAGGCTCGCGAGGAGGCGGAGAGATCAATGCAAGGGTACCTCGTGAGGATCCCATTACGCAAGCCATGACGATCAAGGCCAGGTGGGCGCCGTCCTGCACAGGGTCCTTGTTTCCCCTTTGGTGTAACGGGGGCAAGCACAGGCCAAGGCATCAGGCAAAGGTTGTCATTCCGGTGCAACGAGACCAAGACCAGCCGGACAGCCGGACGGATGTCACCGTGGAGCCCAAGACGGCGTCATCACCAGTGCTTTTGGCAGCCAAAGACCACCTTTGGTCAGGATAACTTGTACTAGATGTTCCCCTTCAAAATGGCCAATTGTTGGAGCCCTTCCCGCTCAATTATTCGGGGAGAGGCCCAGGGCCTCTATAAATAGAACTAGCCTCCACAAAGGAGGAGAGGACGGGGACGGACGAGGAGAAACCCAGTAGAGACTAAGTAGAACACACCGCATCAGCTCAAGAGCACCCCTCGCGAGGCTGTTCTTCCCTTATACTGTCCATCATCAGCCCCAGAGGCAATCCACCACACCAGACACTGGAGTAGGGTATTAAACCACAACGGTGGCCCGAACCAGTATAAACCTCGTGTCTCTTGTGTTGTTCATCATTTTCATCTTAGTTCGCACGAGAGGATCGGACGTAGATCGGTAGGGGAGAGATCTCCGCTCGCACCCTAGTGTTCGAACCTCAAGGGTCTGCCGGAACCCAAAATCCAACATTTGGCGTGCCAGGTAGGGGTGCGCCGGAATCTTTCTTCCGCTGTTCGCGTGTGATCTTCCGTTGTGTCCATGGCTGACGCTCGTCGGGCCCGCGCCGAGCGCTGGGCTGCTCGTGCCACTCGCATCGCCCAGACGGCGCTCGTCAGCGGCTCCCCTCGTCGTTCCCCATCGCCCGCCGCCAATGCCGCCACCGGCCCGGCGGGGAACGAGCAGCAGGCCTCGTCCCAGCATCCTTCGGTGTGGCGGGATGGCCGCACCGCCTCCCCATCGCTGACTCCAGCCGGCTTGTCGTCCCGCGCCCGTCGTGCACCCATCGATGCGCACCCCTCACTGCTCTTGGCGCGGGAGCTCCTGCGCTATCGCCCCGTCGACGACCTCTACAAGGACTAGCTCGCCCGCATCACCAAGCTCGTCAGCACCGCCGGGGGCTCCCCCTTGCGGTCACTCTAGCTGCCTCGCCCTCCGTCTCGTGCAGGGGGCTAGGATCAGGAGGCGCCTCCGCCGCCTCCTCCCCAAGAAGGTGCCTTGGCTCCAAGGCGCGCAGCCCCAGGGCGGGACCCTCCACGTCCGGCGCCTGCGCAGCAAGAAGGGATCTGCCAAGAGATCCCACGTCCCCGGGAAGGTGCTCGCGCGCTCCCAGCGCCAGCGCGCCAAGATCGCGCCCCAGCGCCTCCACGACAAAACCCCGCGCTGCTCCCAGTGGCGGCGTGTGGTGACCCGCAAGAACAAGTCCAGCACCAGCAAAGGGCGCCGGTGGCCACAGCGGGCTGCCTCGCCTTTACCCCCGAGCTGCGCGGCATCACATGGCCAGGCAAGTTCAAGCCTGACCTCCCTCCCCGTTACGATGGCACAGCGGACCCCGCGGAGTTCCTGCAGCTCTACGAGCTGGGCATCGTAGCCGCCAACGGAGACGAAAAGGTCATGGCGAATTGGTTCCCCATGGCGCTCAAGGACGGCGCCCACACCTGGCTCCTGAACCTGGCTCCCGGCACGATCTCCTCCTGGAGCGAGATGTGCACCCGCTTCATCGCCAAGTTCCAGGGCACTCGCGACCGGCCCCCGGCCGTAAGCGACCTGCGCCGCATCAAGCAATAGCCAGGGGAAACCCTGTAGAAGTACATCCAGCGCTTCAACTACGCTCGCCTCAAGATCCCCAAGGTGACTGAAGAAGCTATCATCTCAACCTTCTCCGACGGCGTGCGCGACGTCAAGATGAAGGAAGAGCTAGCAATCCATGAATACCTGTGCACATCCCTGGAGCTGTTCAACTTGGCGACCAAGTGCGCCAGGGCTGAGGAAGGGCGTCTCTCCCTCCTTGAGCTCCTGGCAGCCGACCCGGAAGAAAAGAAGCTCAAGGACAAAGACGTGAAGCGCAAGGGGGTTGTCGTGCTAGCAGCGGAACCAGACACCAAACGAGGCAGGGATCAGCCTGAGTCATCCAAGGGCGGACGGTACTGCGTGTACCACGACCTCCACACCCAAAACACCAATGAATGTCAAGAGCTCAGAGCCGTGCGAGATGGGCGAATCGGCCGATGCCCAGAGCGCAACGGCAGGAGCTATGGCCGAGGAGGAGGAAGAGGTGGCGGATGATGGGAAGACCGTGGCCTTCGCCAGGGATGGCATGACCGCCCTCGCGAGGACGCTGGCAGGACCAGCCTCGCGAGGGAGGCTGGAGGGACCAGCCTCGTGAGGGCCACCCGCACGGCAACGCAGGCCTCCCTCCTCTGCCGCCTCCACCAAGGAGGAACAAAGACCAACACCAAGACGATGGGGCTGGGGGCTTACAAGAGCCGCGTGCAATTGCTTGCATCTTGGGTGGCGCCCAGGCTCCAGCCTCACAGCGCATCTTCAAGTAGTTTTCTCGTGAGGTGAATGCAGTCCTTCCCAAGCTTGAGGCCACGCGCCCTCTCAGGTGGTCTACGTGCGCGATCACGTTCAGTTCCGCAGACCAGCTCAAGTGTGCGGCAACGGCCGAAGTCCTCCCGATGCTTTGCTCCCCAGTCATCAGCAACGTGCAAATCACCAGGACCCTCATCGATGGCGGGGCAGGACTCAACGTCCTGTCTGTCGAGACGTTCGACAATCTCCAAGTACCGTACGACCAGCTTTAGCCGACCAAGCCTTTCTCAGGAGTCACCGATGGTTCCATTGTTCCAATTGGGCAAGTTCGCCTTCCGGTCACCTTCGGGCAACGCAACAACTACCGCACTGAGCTCATCGACTTCGACGTCGCTCACATCCGCCTGCCGTACAATGCCATCCTCAGGTACCCAGCCCTAGCCAAGTTCATGGCAGTGACCCACCATGGTTACAATGTCCTCAAAATGCCAGGAAGCGGTGGAGTCATCACCGTACCCTGTGAAGAAAGGGACGCGGTGTGCTCGCTTGAGCGTGCGTTCCAAGCCGCAGCAATCGAAGACCCAGATCACAGGAGCGGGAGCCCTCCCGAGGTGACCCTCAAGAAGAAGAAGACCTCACCTGGCCTGAGCCACAAGGAGGCAGGCACCTCCAGAGGTATTGCGTCAGGATTCGCGCCCGATCAGGGAGCGCCACCCTCTCACGCATAGGAAGGCGCGCCCGGCGCCCTCCTTAGGCAGGGCTCGGGGGCTCTCTCTTGGAGAGCCGCCGACCTTGCCAAGGTCGCGGGGGAGGCGCTCGGGCACCACTTGGAGGGGTGCTTTCAAGCACGCTTCCCTCGGGAAGGTACAAGTCAAAGGAGACCAAACCCTCAGGAGTTCATCGCAAGGAACACCCATGAGCTACAAGAGTCCAGAGTCATGTGTGGCAGCCGCCGCTTACCTGCCGTGGCCCCACATCCAGGCGAGGATGGAGGATTGCGCATCTGCGTCGACGTACCAGGGCTCAACCGAGCTGCGTCCCAGGAACGCCTATGGCCTTTGGCCGTAGGGCGCTGCGAGGGACCACCTCATAGCTACGTTCGCATGCCCTTCGGCCTGCCGAGCGCGGTCGCTGCACATCAGCGCCTGTTGAGGAGCATTCTGGAGGCTCAGGAGGTCAGGCATCGTGCGGTCCTGGCGGAGGTGGCGATGGTCCCCGAAGACCTGCACGTGCCACCGGAGCCTCCCGAGGCCCCTGGGCCTGGGGGCTCATGAGGGCCGATGTCTTCACCACGCATCGCTCACTTCCTCAGCATCACTTCATCTTCAACAGCACCAGGTGACATCTTTCAGAGTTCTACCTTCAGCTGGGAGCGCCCACAGGGCTGCACCATTCCCAGGCCGCGTGCGTCCGTCCCCGTGACATGTATCCATTTTGTTTATGATCTTTACTTACCTTGTTGGGGGCGCCCCTCGGGATGCATCATCCCCACACTGTTCGGGTCCCGACCCAGCGGCAGTTGCTTTTCCAGCATTTACCCTAGGATGAAGTTGTTCTTTCACGCTTAATCTGACTCCCATAATTATCACCTACTGATTGTCGTCACGCAAAGCGCTTGCACGTTAAAAGGGGGCGCCTGAGCACGCGACTCATGGGCTCTTACTGGCTCTCCAGCCCTCAACCCCTGGCCTTGACCCACAGCATCGCGACCTGTCATACCAACGGCGGCTGAGCTCGCTCGGGGGCCGGGACCTGAGGACGTAGAGCATTTGCATTCTAACAACCCTGCAGGAACACACCAATTGATAAAGGCCCAAAGCCAGGCGCAACCCGCCTCGAGGTAGGGCCTCGTGAGTCCCGCGCTGGCTCATGGGTGCCCAGATACACCTCTCCTAGCCCTACCGTGCCGGCCACGTGTCAGGGCAGGGCTGTACACGCCCCGGGGGCTCCTCCCGGAGGGGAGCCCCCTCCCACGCACCAGTGGAAGCACCATGCTCCGTGCTGGCTGACGACACTGCCGAGGAGCGGCTATGCCCCTACACATACGGAAGCGCTATGCTCCGCGCTGGTGATAAACAACTGAGGGCGGCCCACGGCCGTACCAACCTCAGGGAGCCTAGAGCTCAGTGTCCGGCACCATCGCAACGCCTCCCCTCGGGAGTGCCGTGCGAGGGGGCTGGACACGGGGGCTACGCCCGGGCCTCGCCCGAGTGCACGGCACCTAGCCAGGTCCCTTGGACCTGGTCGTCGCGCACCACTCCCCGAGCGGAGCCAAGGTACAAAACCCGTTTGAGCATCTAGGGGGACCCCTGAGCATCGCGACTCAGGAGCCTAACTTGCCACGTAGCCCCTCACTCCTTAGTCCCGTCCTTGGTTTCCGGTCGGGGCTAACGCTCGGTGAGGTACGCGCGGTGTCGGGCCCTATCGATGTAGAACGATCAATCCACTCCTCACTCCCCCCTTCCCTACTTGTTGCTCGCGCATCAAGGGGGGCTCCTGAGCATCACGACTCAGGAGCCTAACTTGCCACGTAGCCCCTCACTCCTTAGTCCCGTCCTTGGTTTCCGGCCGGGGCTAACGCTAGGTGAGGTACGCGTGGGGCCGGGCCCTGCCGATGTAGAGCGTAAGCAAGTGGGAGAGGAAAATGCAAATTCCAGGAAATTCAAAGCAAATATTACAGGCCATAAGATTGTTCCACAACGCCAAACACAAGTTTAAACGCCTCCGCAAGGCATGGTGCATGTGCAGGAATAAAACAGGATGGAAGTCGCGAAGGGATCACTCCCCAGTAACACCGTCACCGGTGGTGGAGTCACACTGGACGGCTTCGCCTCTCGAGGTTGCAAGGCCGGCGGCACCGCGCCCGGGAAGGACGCTGGGGGAGCGGAACTTCCCCAGCAAAACCTTGGCTCAGCCTTTCACGGCCTTAGCGGCAGCAGCGACACGGTCGCCGCTCACGGGCTCTAGCAGGCTGTCGAAGTCGACATTGGGGTCGCGCAAGTAGACATGGCTGAGGACATGCGTCAGCGCCGTAGAAGACAGGGCACGCGCCTCGGCCTCGACCGTGGGCCAAGGTCATCTACGATGTCCTCAAGCGCATCAACCAGGAAGGGGAGCAGCTTGGCGGGGCCGTTCTCCGCACTAGCCAACGGCTCCTCCAGGCCGCTCTCATACAGCATCTTCAGTATGCCTTGAGCCTTCTTCTCCAACTCCGCGAAGGCCACCCGGTCCTCCGTCAGGACCTTCGCCTTGGCGTCTAGCTCAGTCCTCTTCGCCTTCAGCGACCGCTCCAGCGTCTCCAGTCGGTTGTGGTGGTCATCAAGCTTGGCATCCCGGTCCTTGGCGGCGGCCTCCCTAGCCTTCATCTCCTTCTCCTTCTCCTGGCGGCTGTGCACCTCCTTGGCGAGCTCGTCGCGCAGGCCTTGCAGCTCGGCCTCAAGCGTCTTGCAGCGGCCCTGGGCAGTTGCAGCATCGCCCAGGGCAGCGTCGTGAGTGGCCTTGGCTTGGTTAGCGGCCCGCTCCTCCTCGTCAGAGGACGACATGGCCTAGCTCAGCACCGCCCGGACAGAAGCAGCAGAACGGGCCCAGCCAGAGGCCAACTCCAGGCGCCCGGCCACCAGACGAGGGTCCGCACTCAGGAGATCCTCCTGCAGTTGGCTTAGCTCATTGGCAACCTGGTCCAGGACAGCGGCGGAGGGAGCAGAAGAGACGAGAACCTATGGAGCAGGCAGAGAAGATGGCAGCGTGACCACGGCTTGGCAGGAAGGGACCTCCTGAGCCTAGGCCGCCACGGCCGCAGCGTCAGGCACAGTCGACTCCAGGTCCAGAGGGGCCACGGGGGCTGACTCCTCGCCGGGGTGCCCCAGTTGGCCTCGCGAGGGCGGTTGGGTCGGAGAGGCACGGGCCTCACCGTCCTCTCCCCCAACAGCCGAAGGCGTCGCCCCGGCAGATGGATTCGCCCCAAGCAGGGCCGCAGAAGCCTCCTTCAACCTCTTGGCCGCAGGTGCCGGCCTGGTAAAAGAGCGCAAATATCAAGCCTCAGCGGCAGAAACCAAGCAGAGCATGAATCGAGCACTTACTGGACGTCGTCCATGGACTCAAGCAACCTTCGGCCAAACTTGAAGCCCGAGAGCCTGCAGCAGGGGTCAGCCTTGAGGGCCCGGAAGCAGAAGGCACGTCAGGAAGGATGGAGCTGGCCTTGGACCCCCCAGGGACCAGAGAAGACCCTGGGGGAACCAGGCTTGACCTGCCCTTCCTCGTGACCGAGGAAGAGCCCCCCCCCTCCTCGCCTGGCGCTGGCCACATCGTCGTCCGGCATGGAGCGGAGGGCCTAGGACTTGCACCGAGGGAAGGACTCCCCCCAATCCTCGCCAGTCTCTTCCGAGTCGGACGCTTCCTCCTCCACTTCTTCTTCCTCCTCTCCCCTGCTGGACCTGCCGGAGGACAAGTTCATCGTCGCCAAGACCACCAGATCTTCGGGAGCTGCCGCGGGCACCAGCCCCTCACCGTTGAAGGTGGGCATGGCGTTCACCACCTGCTCCCAGTCGTCATGAAGGAACAGGGGGACGGGGGCGCCCACCGGGCTTGCCACGTCTCCCCCAACCAAGGAATGGAGGGCCGCAGCCAGATCCTCGTCGGTTGGGGCCTCGGAGCTCAGGCGCAGGGCGGCGTCTGCTCCTCCAGGCCTCCACAGTGGGAGCGAGTGCTCCTGGAGCGGAGCCGCCCGGTGCTCCAAGAACTCCCTCAGGAGCATGGCCATGGTCAACTTCGCCGCCTCTGAGTTGCTTGGCCTTAGGTCTGTGTTCATCCTCCTCAACACCGCCTTCACGCGAGGGTCGACGAGCTCCGGGCGGGACCATGCGTCAACGGACCTAGGTTGCCCCATGGGCAATACCAGACAAGGGTGGAGGCGCCCGACATCCATCATGACCCACTTGCTCCGGTAGCCTTCGATCCTCCTCCCAGGCTTCGAGATGGAGTTGGAGCTGGAGTATGCAATGAAGCTCGCGCATGCGGAGATCTGAGCGCCAGAAACCCGGAGGGAGAAAAGGTGGCGCGGCAAGGCCACCGAGGGCTTCACACCAACATGAGCCTCGCAATAGTAGGCAAAAATCGCCAGGAGAAGGACAGAGTTGGGGTGGAGATGCAGAGCCTGCAAGTTGTATTGGCGGAGAACGGCATGGAAGAACTCGGAGAAAGGAGGCACCAGACCGGCGACAATGGCGCTCACGAAGAACGGGTAGAAGGTGCTCCCCTTACCCTCAGGCTAGTCAGAGCCGACCTTGAGCACAATCGCCCCCTCGCTGCCCTGCGCCATCGTCATCAGGCGCGCGAGGGCGAGGTTCTTCTCCAACAAATTCGGGGAATCCAGGGCCGGCGAGTACCAAGCATCAGCCGGGGACTTGCGAGGCGCCATGGAGTGTTGGATGCGAAGGATTGAGACAGATCTGGAGGATTTCGGGAGCAAGAGGAAGGAGAACGAGAAAGGGGATCTAGGGCAAGATGGACGAGAGCAGGGCAAGTAAGCCTGGCCCGGGCACCCCCTTTTGTCAGCCGTGCAGTTGCCGAGGCGTCGTGGGAAGTGCAAACGTCCACGCCCAATCAACCGCCACGCGGCGCCCAAGGCCGCGGGCTGTTAGGGCCCGTGGTGCTTCATTCTTGCCCCTTCGCTTCTTTGCTAAGCCAAGCCCGTGCGCGCCTTGGGACCGGGGGCTACTGTCGTTGTTCTGGGAACGTGGGTCCCCAGACTTGCCTGCCTGCGGCCGGCGTGGCTCAGGTGGGGGCCCAGCACGGCCCATCTTCATTAGCCCAAGCTCAAGTCCCTCGCGAGGGGCCAAGCGTTGCGGGGTGGACGACAGGAAGCTTCCTCAAGAGCGGCCTCATCAGGTAGGCTCACGAGGAGGCGGAGAGATCAATGCAAGGGTACCTCACGAGGATCCCATGATGCAAGCCATGACGATCAAGGCCAGGCGGGCGCCAGGCGGGCGCCGGCCTGCGCAGGGTCCTTGTTTCCCCTTTGGTGCAAAGGGGGCAAGCACAGGCCAAGGCATCAAGCAAAGGTTGCCATTCCGGTGCAACGAGACCCAGACCAGCCGGACGGCCGGACGGAGGTCAACGTGGAGCCCAAGACGGCGTCATCACTAGTGCTTTTGGCAGCCGAAGAGCACCTTTGGTCAGGATAACTTGTACTAGATGTACCCCTTCAAAATGGCCAATTATTGGCGCCCTTCCCGCTCAATTATTCGGGGAGAGGCCCAGGGCCTCTATAAATAGAACTAGCCTCCACAAAGGAGGAGAGGACGGGGACGGACGAGGAGAAACCCAGTAGAGACTAAGTAGAACACATCGCATCAGCTCAAGAGGACCCGTTGCGAGGCTGTTATTCCCTTGTACTGTCCATCATCAGCCCCAGAGGCAATCCACCACACCACACACTGGAGTAGGGTATTACACCACAACGGTGGCCCGAACCAGTATAAACCTCGTGTCTCTTGTGTTGTTCATCATTTTCATCTTAGTTTGCACGAGAGGATCGGACGTAGATCGGTAGGGGAGAGATCTCCGCACGCACCCCAGTGTTCAAACCTCAAGGGTCTGCCGGAACCCGAAATCTGACACTTCCAATGATATAATTTTCACATTATACATCTCATGTACTATTAATCTTGTCAATAGTCAAATGCGGTTTTGAAAAATGCATTAGAGCATGGTTAATAATATAGCCAGTCGATGGCTATAAGGAACTGCCATGTCATCTATAGCCATCATCTATTATATGCACTCATACAGTAGTGTGGGCTATAAGGTTGGCTATTTCCCGCAAAAAATTATAAGGTTGGGTATCGTATTAGTACTTTTTTCCATCTCCTCTCCATCTCTTTGTTCATATTTATTGTACGTATTTAACTAGGAATGCATATATAGCTAGGCTCTTGCATGAGAGCTCACTCCCCTTACTTTTTCACATCTCTCTCCTCCACATAGGCCCTATATAAATGGAAAGAGGGAGTACAACTATGAGCACTGCATACTCTAGTACAGATGTTGTCAGTACTCCACTAGTACTATTGGACAGGAAGCTTAAAAAAGTTACTATTGGACTGGCTATAAGTGGCAAAATCCTAGTAGGAAGAGCATGCACGAGAACAAGCACATTCACGTGGTTGAAAACAAATTGGAAACTATCTCGAGTACAAATCTAGTAGTACGTACGAATCCAACAATATTGATTGGGCGTTGTTGAATGTTGATACTTTTTTATCAAAGTAGAGATACTTTGACTACACATAAAACTTATATGTAAACTAGAAAGGATGGGAGGGAGTATATTGTACGTTCAAAACGAAACAAACATTGAATACCCTTTATATATGATTTGCGGATGCTATGATCACCAGTTCAAAATTTTGAATCCACCTTAGGTATCACACATGCCCCCACTCGTTCTCTCTCGATTTCATCTCAGGGTCTGGAGATTGATTGAAAGAGGACTAGGGTGGGTACAATACATTTGTTTCGCTTATGAACGTATAACATACTCCCT
>NC_041392.1:492089503-492091535 GCF_002162155.2 Triticum dicoccoides
AGAAACAGACCAAACCTTTATCTCCTTGCACGACACGCAATTGATCTCTGAACATCAATCGATCTCGTCAACATGTGTCGGGGCATGAACCGAGTTGGATGTCAAAACTAAGACGCGAAGCGACACATAGTGGAGGCAAAGTGAAACTTCAAACGAACAGTTTGTTTGTCTGCATGTCGGACAAATTACAAATAAACATTGGAAATACAAGCATAGCCTAGGCCCACATGCGAATGATACTCAGCAGAATGTTCAAATGAGGCATGCGGGAGGATGGACCTGACCGCAGGGCAACATGATTGATGGCGAAGAGGGTTGGAGAGGAATGAGAAATAAGCAAACGCCACATGATTATACTTGAATGGATCAAATAAATAATAAGCTGTCTCGCTTGGCCTACATAGTGAAAGGCCTAATGCGCAATGTGGAGCACTGACGCTCGAATATGGCTGGGAAAACAGGGAAACCGACATGTGGGGCACACCTGTCGGGACGACGTAGCGCAAGCTAGTCCAATGGAGGAGCTGGCCCACGACCTCCTCGCCGCCGGCACCCGTTCATGTGGGTCGTGGGGGCCAACAACGTGGCGCAGCTCCAGCACCGCCTCTGGACATGGCGACCGTGGTGAGCGACACACACATCGTCGCTAGACACGGTCGTCTTGCTTTTTCAATGACATTCGTCAATCTCATGTGGGCAAAGGAATCTCCATCATTGCCACGACCGCAGCTGACTACCCTAGCAGACCAAAAACCCTCGTCCCTTGCACCGTCGCGCAGTGCATTCCTAGCCGGCGCCGGCTGCCCGCATTCATGCCGTTTGTCCGTATGCCGTCGTTAAGAGGCTCGGTGCCCGAGGAACCAACTCTGGCAACTTAATGACGCACCAGGATGCTTGGCCTCACCGAAATGCGCTACTTAAAGCGGCAACGCCCAGCTAACCTCCACACCATAGCGCATCTTTCTCCTACCTGACACCACATCCGCCATGACCGCAAGGGCGAACACTCTGCGGGAGAGCTTGTCTTCGGGGATGGAGCCTGAGGTCGCTGCCCTCGCTCAAGTCGTCGCACAAGCGGTGGCCACGCTGGCAGCCGACGACGGGAGCACCGTCAGCCACGCGTCCTACTTGCCGTCGTCCAACGTCCGGCACTACCGAGGTCGAGGACTCCTCCGAGGATGAGTAGGGCATTGTATGCTAACTGGCTAGTCCGTCTCCCGTGTTCTACTTTTCCTCGCCGGAGACCGCACCTTCACTTCACGGATCTTAAACCCCGCCCCCGTACATGGAGATCGCAGATGGAGGACGTCGGTCGCCGCCGTAGAATAGGTTTAGGGTCGGGTTTCTTTTATTTTTCTGTCCTATAAAAGTTCGAAATGTAATGAAAATCTGCCGTGTTTGCATTAATCTCGGTCGGTGTATATGAACTTTCACAATAATATAGTATATTGTAGGAGTACTAGCAAGATGCACGTGCGTTGCACGGAAGATCAAGATCTTGTGGGAGAAAAGGATGAACGAGGGAAGGCCTTATCTGGAAATGCACATTCATGCATTTCACATCTTTCTACATCTATGGGAACCAACGAAAGGGTTAACGTAAATTGCCTCTCTCTCCTCCCCTAATTTTCATGGTGGTGGGCCCCTCCCTCCCCCCAATCTACAATCAACAGCTCACACGTTTCACATTATGTTAATTACGTAACTGGGACTATGTAGGTGTAGCATTACTCGTCCTAAAAAACCCAACTAAGACAACCTCCCAGCATATCGCGCGGGAAAAGACCCGTCCGCGCTGTTTTAGTCGGGATTACCGGATTATTAGTAGTAGTATCGATGGATCGCGCGAAGCAACAAGTTTTTTTGATGGGGCGAAGCACCTAGTGTAAAAGGAAAAAAGGTGCTACACTCACAGTACCCCTGTCGCGGTCGCATTGCACCCCACACACGTTCGGTCCTGCACACGGCTCACGCAAACGGAACGCGCTTAGGCTTGCCTCTTCATTGACACGTGGGACTATACTGGGAGGAA
>NC_041392.1:492092117-492134260 GCF_002162155.2 Triticum dicoccoides
AAATCCTAGATTCAACCGCCCTTCGTTCAACTAGCCAATAATATTCCCCAAACCCCCTCCCCCCGTCCACCTCCACTCCATTCGCTCCGCCAAAGCCACCCTCCCCGCCACGCTGATATGTCGGCGCCGCGGTTCATTGAGGGGACGCACGGCGATCCTCTCGCTCCCACAGTACGCTCTCATAGACTGTCGTCCTCTAGTCGCACCGCCACCGCTGGCGACGTTCTTGTGGAGGCGCACGGTGGTCAGCGCCTCCACCGCTGGCGACGTTCATGTGGAGACGCATGGCAGTCAGCTTCTCCCATGGTACGCGCATTCTAGACTGACGCCCCGCGCATGTCGGTGTAGCGTTGAATGTTAGCTGATAGGCGTTGTTAATCTCACTGTTTGCCGGAGTAGTTTACAGTCAATATGCTCTGCTTAAGAAGCTTCCTTGCCCTGTTCTGCACTCAATCTGCTTAGCTGAGATGGCATGCCAAGGCCGACTAGTTGCTAAAATATCCTGCCATATATTTATTGTGACGTAGATTGCCATGGTCTAGTAGCCAATCTGTTAGGTGAAATAGCTCTACACCGTTTTATACTCGATCTTTGTTGCTGCGATGGCCTTCAATAGTTCGATGGTTGTGTGCTCGCCCTCATTGACTGTTGAAACAGCCTGCCATAATTTAGGACTCAAATCTGTTTGTTGAATTAGCTTTACATATATTTCGTTACTTAGATATGCTCGTCCAAATATCCTGCCATAGCTTTAGACATCGACCTAGGTATTTTCTTCTGGACTTCATAAAAAAGCATATATGTTTTTCCTGTAATATCTAGTAGAAGAACTAATTTGTATGTCTAACATATGGACAGGACTTGGATAACTTCTGCTCGAAGATTCTCCGCTGCATATGTCGAGGGGGTTGAAAACTTCATGAACTTTATCAGAGCTGAGTACGGTGGTCCGAAATCAGATGTGCTCTGCCCGTGTAGTAGTTGTATGAATTCAGTTAGAAGACCCCAGTCAACTGTGCAAAATCATCTACACTTGTATGGGATGTCGGTCACATATACTAGGTGGGTTCATCATGGTGAAGCTGTGAACATTAATGTTATTGACTACGTGGAAGCAGCAGATCACCATCTTGATCTGCCTGATGCTCAGGTGGAAGAGGAGGAGGAGGAGGAGGAGGAGGAGGTGGTGGCGGAGCTAGTGAGTTTGACAAACATTGAAACAATGCTACGAAATGCTCGTGCATTCCGTGAACTTTCACCTGTAAAAGAAAAATGGTGGGTCCGCATGTTGGAACAATGCAACGTGGCTGTCACCCTAGGAAATAAGCTGTCAGTATTCTCAGCTATGGTCACCTTTCTTCAGGTGAAGACATCTGAGCAGATGACCAGCAAATCATTCGATGCGATGTTGGCTGCTTTCCGCAAAGCTTTCCCAGATGCGTCTGAGCTGCCACACACCTACAGTAAAATGAAGAATTTCCTTCGTGAAGTTGGAATTGGATATGATATGATCCATGTTTGTAAGAATAATTGTGTTCTGTTCCGGAAGGATTATGCCAACTTAAGTGAATGCCTGAAATGCAAATCATCAAGATGGAAAGATGGTGATGCTGTGAAGAGGATTCCTCATAATGTTCTGAGACATTTTCCAATTACACCAAGATTACAGAGGTTGTTTCATGATGCTAAAACAAGAGAGGATGTATTGTGGCTAGGAACCAGGAGTACAGAGATCAGAATGTAATGAGCCATCCATCACATGGTAGTGAGTGGAAAAGCTTCAATCGGAAGCACGAAAAGTTTGTTGTTGACCCAAGAAACATTAGACTTGCCTTAGCTTCAGATGGATTTAACCCATTTGGCCACCAGAGCACCACATATAGCATGTGGCCAGTGCTTGTTATCCCTTACAACATGCCTCCAAATGTCTGCACCAAAGAATCAAACTACTTGATGGCCTTGCTCATCCCAGGTCCAAAAAGTCCTGGAAAGGATTTTGATTTGTTCATGGAGCCTCTTGTGGAGGAACTTCAACAGCTATGGAGGGGTGTTCTCACTCGAGACCTATATAGCAGCCCACCAGCTGATTTCTTTTTGCGTGCTATTATAATTTGGTGCACCCATGATTATCCGGCTTTGGGCACTAACGACACATGGTTACAATGCATGTGTTCGCTGTGACAGGAATCCGCTGTCATACGCAATACTTAGCAAGATCTGTTACATTGGACACTGTCGTTTCCTTGCCAAGGACAAGATGCATCCTAGAAAATACTAAAGACATGTGTTCAATGCAAAGCATGAAAACCTTGGTGCACCAAAGAGGCTCACCGCTGATGAGTTGCAAGTGGAATTAGAGAAGGTCAGGCATATTACACCAGGAAACCATCTTGATAAAGGTAGCGGGAAAAGGAAGCATGGCAAGGCAGAAGAGAGATTATTGTTTACCCGCAAGTCCACTTTGTGGGACTTGGAGTATTGGAAAGATTTGTATCTGCGGCATAATCTTGATGTGATGCACATCGAGAAAAATATATGTGACAGCATTATCGGCACACTTCTTAATATTGAAGGCAAGACGAAAGATACCTTAAAATCTAGGATTGACTTGACACACTTGAGTATCAGACAGGATTTGCATGTGCAAGATGAAGGTAAACCACGGTGTTGGGGATATTACTACTGGACGTAAACCGACCTATCTGGGCTGGGTTACTTTGTCAGTAGTTAAGTATGTTAAAGCCCAAGAAGGCAGAGGAGGGCTCAAGGCCCATGGTCGGTTCAAGGCCTGTAGCCATAAACCGGCGTTAGTAATTAACTTGTATTGAAGTTAGGAATAAGTAGAGACCAAACAGGACACATCTATGAGCCGGTATTGGGACTCCATAAGCCGACGGGAGTCACCCGTGTATATAAGGGGACGACCCGGCGGCGGTTCAAGGACAACAGACAACAACTTGAGACATAGGCGAAGCTTATTTGCTCCCTAGTCATTGAAACCCCATCAATTCCATCACAACTAGACGTAGGGTTTTACCTTCATTGAAGGGGCCGAACTAGTATAAACTCTCTTGCGTCCTTGTGTCTGCTTTAACCCCTTCAAGCTAACCTGTCGCGATGGCTCCACGACTAAGTCCTTTCTCTAGGACATCTGTCATGACAAAACCACGACAGTTGGCACCCACCGTGGGGCTATCGCACGATGGTTTCGGTTCTTGGAGGGCCGCTTTGAAGGACTCGAGGGCTACGCTGTAGGCCGGATGACTAAGAGTCATCGCGGCAAGCTCTACATCGACGATGCAGGCTGGGGCCCCGAGGCCGGCTCAATTGAGTACGGGTACCGGGTCCCCTTTGGTAGCATTCATGTTTTCATTGGCAAGATTGGTGAACCGGGCCTTGAGCCGGACATCTGCACCGATCTCGTCGAGACGGCTCAGCGTGCACGATCCGCCCGGGTTAAACCGGCCATGAAGCATGCCTTCATAGGAGTCATCCATGGAGGGAGTTATGAGGACGGATCGGAATTTCGCGGCGCGACCGTTGTTTGTTCCGGTGAAGAATCTTCGACCGGAGGAACCGAATCTCTTTATCAGCTACAAGATGGCCGGATTGGGAGTTGTTCCGATGGCGACAGTATTCCGGACCCCTCTGATCTGCCCAACCGGGTTGGAATATTCATGGCTGGAACACGAGCAGCACTTCATTCTTCGACAGCTGCGGCAACGATCTCCGGTTCAGCAGCGGTGACAGCTGCCGGGGCAGGAGGCCCTGTGCGCCCGCCAGCTCAAGTTCTATCAGAACTATTTGATGCGTTGGTTGTGCTTATGGCCGAAGTTAATCTGCTGGATCAGGACGTTCACAACGCGGAGATTGCAAAGGTAAAGGAACAGATCACCCAGGCCAAGGCGGATCTGGCGGCTGAGGACACCAGGATGGCCGCAGAGCGGGCCGCTTTAGACGCGCAGGCCTAAAGGCTTATGTTGGACCAGAGCGCGTCGCATGAAGTCATGAGGAGGAAGCACCGATACCGCTTACCTCCGGTTTTCGAGGCCAGAGACCTTTTCAACACTCCAGGACCAAGAGTCGGCAATCTGCTGGAGGGAAACCGGGCAGAAGCCCCTGGGACCGGTGCACCAGTTCAGCCTCGTCAGATGGAACCGCCTCGTCAAAACACCGTTATACCTCAGGCTGCTTTAACACCTCCGGGTCACTACTCCAACCCAATGGACAATCTTGTTGCCGCTGCTGCACGGCTGGAGGCCATTCCAATTGAAGGTGACTCGCCGCAGGCAGTAGAGATGCGACAGGTCAAGGAACTTCTGAGGACAGCTTTGGCCCAACAGGAAGCATACTCGTACAGCCGCGACCGGATCCACTCGACCCCCCGTCCAAGCCGGAGCTATAGCAGACATATGGATGAACCAGCAGTGTCGAGTAATGAACGACGTGGGGCACCCCGTGAAAAAACCACGACAGTTGGCGCCCGGTGGGTGGTGCTGATAACACTCAGGAAGTGATGGACCGGGCCCGCGCGCGCAGGGAGGCCGAGTTAGCCACACAGCATCAGGCTCGGCAGCTCACGCCGGTTCGTCCGACCACCTTGACTGAACCTGGTGTTACTTCTAGTTCTTTGGGGGTGCCTTGCCTTATCCCCGCTTTACGCAACATGCGCCTGCCCAAGGATTTCAAAGGCCCGCGCAAAGTACCGAATTACACGGCAGATCAACCTCCAGAGACATGGGTGGAGAGCTATGAGATGGCCATGGAGATGCTTGATGTGGATGACGCGGCATGTGCGAAATACTTCACCATGATGCTTGAAGGAACGGCCCGTACTTGGTTAAAAAGCTTGCCGGCTAATTCTATCAGTTCATGGGCCCAATTACGAGCCCGGTTTATCAGCAATTTCAAGGATACCTGTAAACAGCCTATGTCGATAGTGGACTTAGCTGCATGCGTCCAGGAGGAAGGAGAATCAACGACTCATTGGGTGCGTCGGGTTTCACAAGTGTTGCACTCCTCAGACCGCATCAACACTGACACCGCAGTATTAACCCTAGAATGCAACAGCCAGTTTGGGCCCCTGAAGCTGAAGTTGGGACGGATGAAGCGTCATTGCACCGACATGGGGACCCTCATGGCCTCTTTGGTGAAATATGCTGATTCTGATAGTACCAAGGATCCCGAATCTGATGATGACAAGACAGGGAAAGGGAAGAAGAACAGCAGCTCCAAAGGTCAGCAGCATCACTGGGCAGGCAATGGTGGTGGGGGCAAGCGTAAAGCGGATGGTAACATGGACTTTGTGGCTAATACCAACGCACAGGACAATGGCCAGCGACGCAAGGGTAGACCAAAAAATCGTAATGGAGCGCCCAACCCTAACCCAAACCGCCTAAACTATCTGCTAAGCCAGCCCTGTCCAAGACATGGGATGAAGGAGGCGCCAGCAAACCACCTTTGGAACGATTGCTTTATTATGCAGGAGTTCAAGAATTCTAATAATTTCCGGTATGATCACGAATCTGGAGGTGGCTCAGGATCCGGGCCGGTTTACGGTGGAGGAAGTTCCAGTTCAGGATTCAATGGTAATTTGGGCGGACATAATGGTCAAAATAGTCAGAACAACCAGGGTGGTTACAACCAACAGCAGCAACAGTCAGGTTACCAGAGCAACCCAAAGCAGTTGAGTAGTGGGCAGTACCATGTCTTCACCACTAGCTTGGACAAGCGAGACCGAAAGATTCAGAGGCGGGCGGTCAACTCTGTTGAACCGTCCATACCCCGTTATCTACATTGGTCTGAACAGCCAATCATATGGAGCAGAGAAGATCATCCTCCCCAGGTCGATAATCCGGGTCAGTTGGCTCTGGTGGTGGCGCCTCAGGTCGGAGATTACAAGTTCACCAAGGTGCTCATGGATGGAGGGAGCAGCATTAACATCCTGTACTATGAGACCTTCCGTCATATGGGACTAACAGATAAGAATCTCAAACCGTCTAATACAGTATTCCACGGTGTAGTGCCTGGCAGATCAGCATATCCCGTTGGTAAGATAGCTCTGGAAGTGGCCTTTGGGGATGATCATGATTCCAGGTCGGAGACATTGACGTTTGAAGTGGTGAAAATCCAAAGTCCATATCATGCCCTGTTTGGGCGACCGGCCTACGCCAAGTTTATGGCTCGGCCCTGTTATGTATATTTGCAGCTCAAGATGCCGGGTCACAAGGGGACAATAACAGTTCACGGAAGCCGCAAAATCGCTTTGGAATGCGAGGAAGGAGATGCGGCTTATGCAGAGTCGGTTTGTGCCACCGAGGAGTTGAAGTACTATAAAGACAATGTTGATCCGGCAGATGACTCCGTTGAAGAAGCCAACTATGGAGCATGATCCGGCTCTGAAGTTCAAATCGACAGCAGAAACTAAGCTTGTTGACTTCGTACCTGGCGATTCGTCCAAGCAGTTCAGCATCAGTGCCAACTTGGATCCGAAATAGGAAAGCGCGCTCATCGAGTTCATCCGTGAGAATTGGGACATTTTTGCATGGAAGCCCTCTGACATGCCAGGTGTACCGAGGCAACTCACTGAGCACACACTTAATGTGGATCCTAAGTATAAACCGGTGAAACAGTTCCTCCGTCGGTTTAACGAAGAAAGACGCAAGGCGATTGGAGAAGAGGTAGCCAGGCTCTTAGCAGCTGGCTTTATTGTTGAAGTTTTTCACCCTGAGTGGCTTGCCAATCCGGTGCTGGTCCTCAAGAAAAACGGCACCTGGCGCATGTGTGTGGATTATACAGATCTTAATAAGGCTTGTCCAGCAGATCCTTTTGCCCTCCCCCGTATTGATCAAATTATTGATGCTACGGCGGGTTGTGAGTGTTTAAGTTTTTTGGATGCGTATTCTGGCTATCATCAGATCAAAATGGCAGTTAAGGACCAGGAGAAGACAACATTTATAACTCCCTTTGGAGCCTTCTGCTATGTGTCTATGCCCTTCGGGCTCAAGAGTGCCCAGGCAACTTATCAACAGTGTGTACAAAATTGTCTTCACAAGCAAATCGGTCGTAATATACATGCTTACGTGGATGGTATCGTGGTTAAGTCTAGGGAGAAGGAGAGTTTGATTGCTGATTTGAAGGAAACCTTTGATAACCTGAGGACATACAAGATGATGCTTAATCCGGACAAGTGTGTCTTTGGTGTACCAACGGGCAAGCTATTGGGTTTTCTGGTGTCCAACAGAGGAATTGAGGCTAATCCGGAGAAGATCACGGCCATCACCTCCCTGGCTAAGCCAAAGTGTATCAATGATGTTCAACGGTTGGCCGGCCGGATTGCAGCATTAAGCCGGTTTATCAGTCGTCTTGGTGAGAAGGCAATCCCTTTGTATCAGATGTTGAAAAAGACGGATCAGTTTGCTTGGAGTTCCGCCGCTGATGAAGCGTTTGAGGACTTAAAGTGGCAATTGGCCAATCCACCGGTGCTCGCCGTTCCCATTGACAAGGAGCCGTTGCTGCTCTATGTTGCTGCCAATGCTCGGGCGGTCAGCGTGGCTATTGTGGTGGAGCGAAAGGAGGCAGGCAAGGAGCATCCGGTTCAATGACCGGTCTATTTTATCAGCGAGGTGCTAATCGAGTCCAAGCAAAGGTATCCGCATTGGCAGAAGCTGGTGTATGGAGTTTTTATGGCAAGCCGGAAGCTTAAACAATATTTCCAAGGGCACCCAATTACGGTGGTCAGTTCTGCTCCTTTGGGAGATATCATCCAGAACCGGGAAGCAACTGGCCGGATTGCAAAGTGGGCCATAGAGCTGGGGCCGTACGATTTGAAGTATGTGCCTCGGACAACGGTTAAGTCTCAAGCACTTGTTGATTTCATCAATGATTGGACGGAAATGCAAGCACCTGAAGAAAAGCCGGATCACACGTATTGGACCATCCATTTTGACGGATCCAGGCAGTTGGAAGGCTCGGGGGCTGGAGTTGTATTAACTTCATGTTCTCCACTTAATGTTCCCTTGTACTAACAATGCAGCTGAGTATGAAGCCTTGCTCCATGGTCTCCGGATGGCTAAGGAGATGAATCTAAGTCGAGTTAAGTGCTTCGGTGACTCGGACCTTGTGGCTCAGCAAGTGTCTAGCACTTGGGACTCCAAGGACCCACTCATGGCAGCATATCGTTGAGAGGTGGATACTGTTGCAGGTTATTTCAAAGGCTATCAGGTGGACCACGTGGACCGGCGGAAAAATGAAGCGGCGGACGCTTTAAGCCGGCTAGGCTCTCAGCGCAAACTGGTCCCGCCCAATGTTTTTCTGGATGTGCTGCACAACCCGTCGGTCAAGATCCCTGGTGAAGAGGATTTGGCTATTCCTGATCCGGAGGCTCAATTGGTGGCAGCTCTTCATGTTATTCTGGATTGGACGCTTCCTTATCTGGCGTATAAGAACTGGGGCGAGTTGCCAGAGGATGAGATTCTGGCCCGGCAAATAATTCGGCGATCCAAGTCCATGGCTATCATCAACGGCGAGTTGCATCATTGCAGTGTATCAGGAGCTTTCCAACGCTGCGTGTCTCCTGAAGAAGGCCGTGAAATTTTGCGTGAGATCCACGAAGGATATTGTGGTCACCACGCCGGTTCAAAGTCTCTGGTGGCTAAGCGTTTCGCCATGGCTTCTATTGGTTAACTGCTCATGTTGATGCGGAGGATCTGGTCAGACGATGTGATGGTTGCCAAAGGTTTTCAAGACGTGCTCATGTACCGGCTCAAGAATTGAGAATGATTCCAATTACTTGGCCGTTTGCGACTTGGGGGTTGGATATGGTTGGGCCTTTCAAAAGGTCCAAAGATAAGAAGACCCACCTCCTGGTGGCGGTTGACAAGTTTACAAAGTGGGTGGAGGCAGAACCTGTTAGCAAGTGTGATGCGGCCACGGTGGTTCAGTTCATCAAAAAGGTGATTTTCCGGTTTGGCTTTCCGCACAGTATTATCACAGATAATGGTACCAATTTGTCCAAATGTGCTATAAAGGAGTTCTGCAAACGGGAGCACATCCGGCTCAACGTTTCATCAGTGGCACATCCACAGTCCAATGGTCAAGCAGAAAGAGCTAATCAAGAGATCTTGAGAGGCATCAAGCCCTGGCTCATGGTTCCTTTGCAGAGAACGCCGGGTTGTTGGGTAGAAGAATTACCATCTGTGTTATGGAGCATCAATACAACACCCAACAGATCAACAGGATATACACCGTTCTTCATGGTTTATGGAGCGGAGGAGGTTCTCCCCAGTGATATCCGTCATGATTCACCTCGTGTGACGGCTTACATTGAAGCAGACAACAAGACAGCACGGCAAGATGCTTTGGACCGGTTGGATGAAGAGCGTGACATCGCAGCCGCCCGATCGGCAATTTACCAGCAGGATCTTCGTCATTATCACAGTCGCCGAGTCAGAACCAGAACCTTTCAGGAAGGAGATTTGGTGCTTTGGCTCATCCAAGATCAGACTGATATGCATAAGCTATCCCCACCTTGGGAGGGGCCTTTCGTGGTCAGTAAGAATCTGCACAATGGGTCGTACTATCTGATCAATATTCGAGAGCATAAAGACTCACGCACATCAGAGGAGGAGACCAACAGGCCATGGAACATAGCTCATCTTCGGCCTTACTATACCTGAGCCATTGGCTATACTTGTGTACATATTATGACAATGTATATAGTATGATTAAATATAATAAACCGGAACCTCAGCTAAAGCGGGGTATCTGTTCTTTTACATCATGTGAGGTTACACGGAGTTGCTCTAAAGCGGCCTCCGGTTTACCCCTTGAGTTCGCTTTTTAAAAGCATCATATCACTTGGGGGTTTGGTCGTGTCCGAACCAATACCATGCCTCTTGATAGGCGAGAGCCACCAGATCACTTGGGGACTTGGTCATGTCTGAACCAGTCATGCCTCTTGATCGGCCTAAGGCCACAGAATCACTTGGGGGCTTGGTCGAACCCGAACCATGACCATGCCACTTGATCGGCATAAATGCCACGGTTTCATTTGGGGACCTGGCTGACTAGAATCATAGTTACACCTAACGGGAGCTTGGTCGTGTTCAGCCATGGTAACACCATCTGATCAGCTCAAATAAAACCTTTTTTGCAACGGTTTTGTCATTGCACTTGATTTACACTTTTCTTTGAAGGGGCGTTTTTGTTTTTTATTGCGTTTTTTAAAACCGACAAAGTTTTTTAACCAATCAATTGATGGAACACAGTTCACGTCAATCCGGAGACTATTTGCCCGGTTTGATCCTTGTTGTTAACATCCTCTTATGGAGTAACACGGTGTTTATTATAACCCGGCACGGTTTACCTGGTAAACCAGCGTCATATATGTACAGGAGTTGTTATCTCCTCCAACAGTGTGGGTTTGCAAAACTCCACTTCAAGATTGGCCAAGCCAACTTCATGTTCAACGAGGGCAGGTATTATATATCACAAACATTTGGTCATATACTTAAGAATTTTTTTGGATGTTTTGACTTCATATATGCAGACATCATATTCTGCCGGACGGTACAACCGCGGTGGCAATTGAAGAGTTTTTTATTGCAGAAGGTGCTTTGGAAAGTTCATCACCACAGCAAGAACAAATTATGCACGAAGGCATATCAACATCAAAAGTATCAGCTAGCCTATTATAAGGCAACATGGTGCCCATAATAATATAATTGTTTTTCGCAAAGGAGAGGCAGTTTTAAAACCGGCTTCCGGTTCAAGCTTGGTCACCAGCCCGGCCTGATGGTTGTGGGTCATCCTGCGCCGCTTCAGCCTCCGTTTCTCTACCCAGTGGCTGGAAATCCACAGTTGTCTAGTCGATTCCCATTAATGCTTGAAAAACAGCTTCATCATGGATCAGCAATGACGGGTCAATATTGGGAGCGTAAGTATGCTTACGGATTGGAGGGATCAAATTTTTTGATTCATGGATTGGTGCGGCTATTCGCTTGTTCTGACTGTCATATTGGGCTTGATAATGAGACAAGTCTGCTTCTTCAGCCAATTGACAGGCTAGTGGACGTACCTCCCGGTTTATTGCTCGCAGATCCGCTTCACCAAATTCTGACCCGTCTTCCTTCAAGCTGGGACAGCCCTGAGCCGCTTCAATAGGATCAAAATTCGGCACCCAGGCTTTTGCCCGGATTAAGGCATTGATTGCACCGATTCGAGCAGCAGATTTCTTCAGCTCTTCAACCCGGGCAGGAAGCACCGACAGTTTCATCAGAGTATCTTGAATCAAAGTGGGTGCTAGTTTGTTATGAGATGCGGTACAGATGATCCGCTGGGCACCAGTATACAATTGTTCAACCAATGTATAGGCGGCTTTTAGTTTCTTCCGCACATCTGATCCCAAGTGACCAATGCGTGTCCCTAAAATACCATAAAGGGTTAATAAACCGGCGACTCTGTAAGAAGGCAGAGCCAATTCAGAAGGCAAACTAGCTTACCAAAGATAGCAGTAGTCATGGCATGCACGTGCCGCTTTATGCTGGTCAGTTCATCCGCTACTGGTTTAAGTGCAGCCTCGGCATCCTCTGCTTGTTTGATCAAAGCGGACTTTTTAGTGGTCCAATCTGCCCGCTTCTTCTTGAAGCTCTCCTTAAGTTGTTCCATGGCACTTAAAGCGCTGGCCAATTCCTCTTTTACTTTGGAGGTTTCAGCCTGTTGGGTTTTCAGGTTTTCTTGGAGATCGGTGACTTGGTTTTCTTTCGTCTTCAGCTCCGCCTGCATGCATACAGATATATGCTTCAACAAATCGGTATAAGGATTCAAGTACCAATCACATAACAAGTTATGCACTTAGCACTTGGGGGCTAATGCATATTCGATCTTCATCTTTCAATTGCTTGCAAAGTCCCAACATCAATACAAGTATTCAACTTGGCACTTGGGGGCTAATGGCTATTTGCTCGTATGTATATTCTGATGCGGCAATCTCAATTACTTAAAGTACCAGTTTAACTACGCTAAGTTGAACCGGCCCTTGGGGGCTACATCGGCAAAAGTTCAAAGTATTAAGATTCATGTTAGTAAGTCCCGGCTTGAAAAAAGATTACAAACCGCCCCTTGGGGGCTAAGGAGAGTCAGTGAATATTGAAGCGTACAAGCAAGAAAGAGCGTATGGAAGTTACCTCGTATTTATCCTTCATCATATTAATCGGATTGGCTTCATAGACACGGCTGGCATACAGCCGGTTCAGGTAGCCGGAATGGATATCTTGGGCGTTTAGAGCAGCGTAAGTTGCCAGATTAGCATTCCACTTGCCTTTACCAAAGGCAGCAAATTCTTCCTTGGCAGAATGTTTGGACAAAGCAACAGGATTGGTTGGCTCGGTATGGCCAGTGCCAGTAATGACAACCTCATCCTCCTGAGTATCGCCGGTTTGCATTGGAGCTGTTGGCTTGTCAGTAGGTTTTGCTGGACCGGTGGATCTCTCAATCCGGATGGAGCCTGTGGGCTGATTGACAGGACCTGAGGCATCAGTAGGTCTCTCTTCAGCAATAAGATTGGCGTCTTGCTGTGGTGGATCGTTGGGTATATCCTCAGGAATAGCCGCTTCAAGATCGGCATCTTCTTCGGCCGCTTTGTCCAGGCGGGCCTTCTTGCTTGGTCTAGGTTTAGCCCTGGAAAGAATAACAAAATCAAATACAGCATATGTTCTAAGGCAATGTACTGTAAGTATCATAATAAGTATAGCTTACCCAAGCACCGTTTTGAGCGGTGGTAGCTGAGTAGCCGATGACTCGCCAGAGGATGAGTGGGAAGTAACCTGGTAATCGGAGTCAGATGGATTAAGAGGTTGGCGAAAGCAGCCCGCGTTAGGACAATCACTGACAAGCAAATTAGAGACCTCTGAACGGTGTTTCCGAACCGGACTGCTCGGTAAACCGGCGGAGGTAACTACCTGGCCACTATGCCGGGTTGTGCGACGATTCTCGTGCTGTTGGGTCTTCATAAGAAATTTGGGATCCAAATAAGCAAGAGGATGAGAAAATTTTAACTTTCCGGTTTGCCTGACGGATTTTTAGCGAAGGCAAAGGTTCTGAATCAGAAGAGAGAATAATTACCTCTACAGCATCAGCGTGGCTAGCTTCGGCATCATCCTGACAAATATCATCATCAATAAGACGCATGAAAAATAAGCCAAGTGAGTCAAGATCTACCTCAAGGTCCGGATTATCCACATCATCATCAGGGGCCGGATTAGAAGATGCAGTAGTTCTTTTCCTGTGGGCAGTCTTCTTTACAGCTTTAGTCTTTTGCCGGGTTGCTCGTTCCGGTTTGTCTGGTTTTTTCGGTTTCTCCTGCGGCAACTTCTTGCTCCAAAACGGATCATTGCCCTGATTACACAGATACTGATATTAAACGATGACCAGATATATCAACAATAGATTCATCAAAAGGAAAAATCAAGGGCTTACAGCTGGCGGTTTGTTGGTGGCACAGAAGGGAAGCAGGCCATTTTTAGCACAGATATGTTCCGGTTCATTCAGCATCTTATTCACAGCTTCTGTGATTTCTTCATCGGTGAGCTGGATTCTGGAATGTCGCAGCGGGTCATCAACACTGCCGGTATATTCACACATCAAACCGGAGTGCTGACTAAGGGGCAGTATGCTCCATTATATCCGGCAGCGAGCGAGATCAACCCCTGTTAAACCTTTGGCCATAAAGGCTCTAAGCTTCGACAGTTGAGGAGCATATTTGCTTCTCTCCTGGGCAGTCAATCTTTATGGAAAAGGGTGTGTATTGCTGAGCCGCTCCGGACGAAAGCCGGGCAAGGGATTCACACCAGCAGGGGAAGTATCTTTGCAGTAGAACCATGTCTGATTCCACTCTTTGGGGTGGCTGTGCAGTTTGGCATGAGGGTATGTGACCTCTTTCCTTTTCTGGATCACCACGCCACCCAACTCTATATTGGAGCCGTCAGTAAACTCAGTACGGCGGTTTAGATGGAAAAGGTATCGGAACAATTCCACTGTGGGTTCCTCTTGAAAGAACGCTTCACAGAGCACTTGGAAGTGACACATATTTGTAACAGAATTGGGGCCAGTATCTTGTGGATGGAGTTGGAAATCGGCCAAAACATCTCGGTAAAATTTAGAACCGGGTGGTTTAAAGCCCCGAGCTAAGTGATCTACAAAAACAACAACTTCTCCTTCTTGAGGAGTGGGAGGGCATTCTTTGCCAGGAGCCCTCCAATGAATGGTATCTTTGCTGCCTAAAGCGCCGATCAAGACTAGATCGTCCAACTGAGCCTCTGTGATGCGAGAAGGAACCCAATTGCATCCATATACTTGGTTGGCCATGACGGAATCTACAAGGTAGAAGATCTCGGTTCAAAAATACATTTGATCAAGGTATATTGGTATGTGCAATGTTAAACCAGAGACAGATATATCTGAACCAGAGTTTTATGAAGCAACAACATCTGGCGGTTCAACAAGGGGACTAATGGTATAAACCGGTTTGGCAATTTTTTCCTACAAGGTTAAACCGCCGGCTTTAAACATTGAAGCAGAGGAGTAAGTTTACAGAAACATATTTCGTAAGATTTCTTTACAGCGATGGATCTAAAGCAAGTTCAGAAAAAAGATAAATATTCAGAGGTCCAAACGGAGTAGTACCGAATCAATGAACAAGACATACATACAGATCTATGGTTTTGAGATGTGCAAGCGAAGGCGAAGGATAAACAGCTACCATTACACAGAATAAAGATCTGCGGAGCCATCTAAAGATCTACCGTATGAGCAAGAGGCAGGTGATGAACACTTAAGAACTGCGAAACCCTAGGTCAGATCTGTAGGGGAAAGGATGGAAGATTTACCGGAGCTGAGGAAGATGCGGAAGGTTGCCGCGATGCTATGGTGCGCTCAGGTTGATGCAGCGGCCAAGGTTGAGGCAGAGGTCGACGGCGGCGGTGGAGCTCCGAGCCTGGCATCGCGAGGAAGATGAAGAAGGCACGGAAGGAGAAAGGAAATGACCCTTCGGTCCTATTTATAAGGCGAAAGAACATGTGTCAGGCGCGACAATCAAGGAGCCACGAAACGGAGCTGTCGCCTCGATTTCCGCCGATCTATTAAACAAAGAAGCATAATGGATAGCTTCGTTATGACAGGTGACGTCACTCCGGTTTGCAGCAATCAGAGAAAATGACATCATGGCGGTTTACCAATTTACGAGAAGATGTTGAAGATGAAGCTTTTGTTAAAGGATTGACATGAACCCGTTCAAATCAATCTGGGGCCTAATGTTGGGGATATTACTACTGGGTGTAAACCAGCCTATCTGGGCCGAGTTACTTTGTCAGTAGTTAAGTATGTTAAAGCCCAAGAAGGCAGAGGAGGGCTCAAGGCCCATGGTCGGTTCAAGGCCTGTAGCCGTAAACCGGCGTTAGTAATTAACTTGTATTGAAGTTAGGAATAAGTAGAGACCAAACCGGACACATCTATGAGCTGGTATTGGAACTCCGTAAGCCGGCGGGAGTCACCCGTGTATATAAGGGGACGACCCGGCGGCGGTTCAAGGACAACAGACAACAACTCGAGACATAGTCGAAGCTTATTTGCTCCCTAGTCATCGAAACCCCATCAATTCCATCACAACTAGACGTAGGCTTTTACCTTCATCGAAGGGGCCGAACTAGTATAAACTCTCTTGCGTCCTTGTGTCCGCTTTAACCCCTTCAAGCTAACCCGTCGCGATGGCTCCACGACTAAGTCCTTTCTCTAGGACATCTGCCGTGACAAAACCACAACACACGGGATATGGCACCAGCTGTGTACGTCTTGGACAAGGTAAAAAGAAAAGAATTCTGTGAGGTCCTGTCACGTGTGAGATTCCCACATGGATTTGCTTCCAACCCTGAAAGGAGAGTCAGTGCAGATGGAAACAAGGTACAAGGGTTGAAAACTCATGACTGCCACGTCCTACTTCAAAGGGTTTTACCTGTTATCCTTAGAGGATTGGGCCGCCCTGACTTATACAGAGCAGTTGCAGAGTTGGGACAATTCTTCAGGGAACTCTGCAGTAGAAATATCAAGATAGATGCTTTGGAGCATCTTAGAGACAAGATACCAACTATCCTATGCGACCTTGAGAAGATATAACCTCCAGCCTTCTTTAATGTGATGGTGCATTTGGCTGTTCATCTACCTGATGAGGCACTACTTAGAGGTCCAGTACAATATGGCTGGATGTACCCTATTGAAAGGCGGCTAGGCACTTTCAAGGGCTATGTTAGGAACAGAGCTAGACCCAAGGGTTCCATTGCAGAGGCCTACATTGCTACAGAAGTGTTGACATTCTGCTCAAAATACATTGAAACAGCTGATCAGCTTAGCAAAGAGGTGGATGAAGACAATCTCGGGCTCAATGTTTTCGATTATTCTGTTCGAGTTACACGAAAGAGTCGACAAGAGGACAAACCTAAAGATTTGGACAAAATGGTTTGGTATGTGTTGAATAACTGTCCTGAGATACTACCTTATATCAAGTAAGGGCTAAGTACTGTAGCTTATACATCGTAATCTACTAAACTTGCAGCACATTCTTATATATTTAGATGTTTGACGCGATCACTATATTGTGCAGCATCTACAAAAAGGAGTTACTGCCAGAAAATCCAAGAAACATTGATAAACTGGTTATGGCAGGATTTGTGAAATGGTTCAAGAGCCATGTAAGCTTTTGAATTGCATTGTCAATTTTTTTAATATATTGAGTACATAAGATGATCAGCTTGTCTATTTTCTAACCATAGGTTAAGAAGATACGGGAGGATGGGCAAGCAGTTGATGATGCCCTTTACTCACTATCGATGGGTCTTGATACTCGGGTAAGACATTATGAATCTTGTGTTGTTGGAGATGTGCGCTACAACACCCTTGCATGAGACGAAGGCAGGAAGACACAAAACAGTGCCATCATGAGCACGGCTACGTATGACAAAGAGACAACTGAAATGTATGCTAACATAACAGACATTGTTCAGTTGCAGTATATCTCCAGTTTCGAGGATCATCGGTGTGTGGTTCTGTTGTGCTGTCGTTGTTATAACCTGTTTTCCAGGATCGCAAAACCCAGAGCTGATGATTATTTCAAATCCATCAATGTCAAGGTGGCGTACCAGACCAACGAGCCTTTTATTTTGGCAAATCAAGCAACACGGATATTTTTCTTGGAAGACACATCTGCACATAGCGATGACTGGAGAGTATTGCAAAGGTTTGAGTAGAGGAATTCGTTTAATGAAGTTGCACAATAAGAGGATGCTTACACTGCTCCTGATGTACAAGATAACACAGATGTTCCTAATATCTTTGAGAACCATCACGTCAATGACGCGGCCGAAAAGATTGTCTGTCGTGCTGTGGACATACAAGAGTTGATCAAGAAGAAGCCAACGTTCGAGGACGCTGAGGACGAAGAAGAAGATGACACCGTGGGGAATTACGATTCAGACTGATACACATGGCGAAGATGTTGACGCTGCTGCTGAGGATGATGATTACATTGCTTTTGTCATATTTGCCTGTCCGAAGACGTTTTTTATCTACTATGCAAAATTGTGTTTGCTATGACAACTGAAACCTGATGAACATGTTGTTTAGTATTTTCCTGTGAGAACATCACTTGTTATGTATGCTGATTTGTGTTTGGTGATTGGATGACGACTAAAACATGATGACATTGCTATTTAGTTGTACTCATATTTGGCTGTGAAACTTGAATTTGATGACATAGTTTGCTGTTGGACTACAATTTGCTCGAAGTCTTTGAATGAGAACAAAGCTGACCCGACAGGGCCTCTGCTAATTTATTTATTTATTACCAAAAGGGCCTGTGCTATTTATTTATTTATGAGCAAAAGGGGATACCCCCTGATTTCCGTTAATAGAAATCATTAGATGTTCACAACACTACGCCCATCCTGCTACACAGGTTTCATTCATTACTAGTTTCAGCAAAGTGCTCATGTCATAGCCACTGAATACATCACGAGTGCTACATACACTGTAAATAAAGAGACAATCATCCTACAGAGCACATCGATTTTTCCCATTATCTTCACAAGCTCTTTCATCTTCTCATTACTGTCAAGGTCGTTCAGCGGCTGTTGATTGGCCATGATTAGAGGCACTGCATCTTTAACCTTCTGCTCTGCATCTTCCTCTTCTATAGTTCCTTCAGTTACTTGTCCAACACTCCAACCTGCTGGTATTGAGATTCCTCGGCTAACCAAATAATCAGCGTAGTTCCCCTCCCGCACATCAGCAACTTCCTAGAGATACAAATCACACAAATCTTCCCTTTTCTGCACGAATCAAATTGGAAGATCATCAACCAAACTATTAAAAAAATCAGCAACTAAAAGCAGCAGAACAACACTTAAAGATATTATTACCCCATGATTCGGGCATTTGTAGAAGACTCGGCCAGGGTTGAGGATTGTGGTTGAGATGCAACGGATGACTCTGCGTGATTTGCAGGAGTGGCACCACACCAACGGCAGCGGGTTGCGATGAGCAACCGGCTGCGGTGCACGTGCCAGCGGGGGTGTGATGAGACCCACAGGTGATGGTACGGGTGGCGACTTGGCGCATATTTGGTTGTTGCCTGCTGAAGAGCAGGTGGACGAGCAACCAGCGGACATGGTTGCTGCGGCCAGAGCTTCTGATGCTAGGCGGAGTAACTAGAGAAGAGGAGAAGCGAACGTTGCATATGTCAGTTTCATTACTTTGCAGAGTAGCATAGAACCATATATAGTCATAGTCTAGGTTTGGATTCAAACCAGCTACAGGAGAACGTCTCTCTTGTTTCTAAAACTCAGCAACGTCTCTTTACTAGTACACTAGCTTGTTCTATACGCCTTCTCAATTCTTTGTTCTATATCTTCTCATGCAAGGAAGTGACTCCTTATTACGCACAAAGAATGAATACTCCCCTTGCCAGCTAGAACCCATCATCATGGGAGGCTGACTTGTGGGCCTACCAAGTTGACGGGGACGGAGGGCTTTGTCAACTTAGTCAATATGAACGATTCTAGCTCCAGTTACCGTACGATGTTCATCCAACGGCAGTAGTGCTTCTTCAACCTCTGGTCTTCTTGCTCCAGCCACCCAAACAAGCATTGGTCGTGCCGCGTGCTCCTGCCTCCCATGGCCGGCTGTGATGCTGCGGAGGCCTCACCGCCCCCTACTACTCCCACCGCTAGCCAAGGCATCCCTCTACTCACCCACACCGCAGAGGCCTCACACTGCAGCCGAACCAGTGAACCCTCATACTCCTCTCCACGTGGGCATCCACTGCCGCGTCTTCCCTGGCCCCGTGTCGCCCCTTCCTAGGCCTCGCCATCGTCCACCGCCTTGGTGCTCTCGGCGCGGCATGGTCAATGTGGTCAACGACCGACTTCCATCAGAAGAGTACTGTATGTGGAGAGACTGACAGCTGGGTCCACGGCCACAACCCAGTTTTTTGTGATTTTGCCAAGTAAGTCGCTTTGTCAGGCCTGTTGGGCTGCAAATCTTTCAAGACGAGGAGAGCTTCATTCGGCTAGCTGAGAAAATGATCTATCAGTAATGAGAAATGGGCTGTACATTTTTAAAACACATCAAACCGGCAATTAGTTTCAATTTTTTCGAGATTTTAAATTGCATTGATTTTTATGCGTGGACAATTTGTTGGATTTTATATTGATATATATTTATATTTAAAATCAGTTCGAATGTGAATCGAAATTTCGGGATTAAAAACAGTTCGGACCGCACCGAAATATGCAAAAATTCATATAATTTTTTAACCGTGGCCACAATATGGGCTGTAATGCTAACAAAAAGAATATGGGCTCCAAAAAACCTTAAGAATTAGCAAATGGGCTGTAAATTATTAGAAATAATGGCAGATGGGTTGTATCATGTTTTCCACAGATTTGAGGCTTTCCTAAAAAAAGGTTGACGCACAAGCAGTGACTGTTGGATGTCCACCCAACGGTCGTCGTGCTTCTTCAATCTCTGCTCTTCCTGATCCGGCCGCTCAACAAGCGCCGGCAGGACTGCCTGCTCTCTCCTCCCCGCGGTCGGCTGTGCTGCCCCGCAGGCCTCACCGCCCCACCGTACTCCCATTGCTGGCCTAGCCATCCCTCTACTCACCCACACCTGCTGTTATTCTCCGGCGACGGCAGACAAACCAGTAAACCCTCGTACAGTCATACTCCCCTCCGCGTGGGAAACAATTGCCGAGTCTTCCCTGCCTCCATGTCATTCCCTTCCTAGGCCTCGATGTCGTCCACCGCCCTGGTGCTCTCGGCGCAGCCTGGTCAACATGGTCAATGACCGACATGCATCTGAAGTGGATTGTACGTGGAGAGGCTGACAGCTGGGTCCACAGCTGCACGCAAGGAAATGCCTCCTTATTACGCGCAAAATAATGATTCCTCCACCTGACATCTGGGAACCAATGAAAGGGCCTCTGTATTTCGCGAAAAAATGTTACCGTCGCTGACAGCTTGGACCCACCAGCTATATCTTTGCACACAAGGAAGTGCCTCCTTATTACGCACACAAAAATGAATACTCCCCCTGCTAGTTGGGACCCAGTATAGTGGTAGGCTGACTTGTGGGCCTACTAAGTTGACAGGGATGGAGGGCTTTGTCAACTTAATCAATATGCATGATTCTAGCTCCAGTGACCGTATGATGTCCATCCAATGGCCATAGTGCTTATTCAACCTCTAGTCTTCTTGCTCCAGCCGCCCAAACCAGCGCTGGTCGTGCCTCGTACTCCTGCCTCCCGTGGCCGGCTGCGATGCGGCGGAGGCCTCATTGCCCCCTACTACTCCCACCGCTGGCCAGGCCATCCCTCTACTCACCCACACCCCCTGTTATTCTGCGGCGACGGCAGCCTCACACCGTAGCAAACCAGTGAACCCTCATACTCCTCTATGCATGGGCATCCACTGTCCACTGCCGCATCTTCCCCGGCTCCACGTTGTCCCCTTCCTAGGCCTCACCGTCGTCCACCGCATTGGTGCTCTTGAAGCGGCGTGGTCAACGTGGTCAAGGAACGACTTCCATTAGAAGAGTACTGTACGTGGAGAGGCTGACAGATGGGTCCATGGCAGCCGCAAGGAAGTGCCTCCTTATTATGCGGAAAATAATTATTCCTCCACCTGACAGCAGGGACCCACTGTACGGGCCACCGTATTTGGCAAAAAACGTTCCCCCTTGACTACTGGGACCCACCGCTCTTTCGCGAAAAAAACATTCCCCCGCTGTCAGCTCGGACCCACCGGAAGTGCCTCCTTATTACGCACAAAAAAATGAATACTCCCCCTGCTAGTTGGGACCCACCTTGGTGGGTGCCTGACTTGTGGGCTTACTAAGTTGACGGGGACGAAGTGCTCTGTCAACTTAGTCAATATGAATGATTCTAGCTCCAGTGACCGTACGATGTCCATCCAACGGCCGTAGTGCTTCTTCAACCTCTGGTCTTCTTGCTCCAGCCACCCAAAGCAGCGTCGGTCGTGACGCATGCTCCTGCCTCCCATGGCCAGCTATGCTGCCGCGGAGGCCTCACCGCCCCCTACTACTCCCACCGCTGGCCAGGCCTTGCGGTGATGGCAGCCTCACACCGCAGCCGAACCAGTGAACACTCGTACTCCTCTCCGCGCAGGCTTCCACTGCCGTGTTTTCCCTGGCCCCACGTTGTCCCCTTCCTAGGCCTCGCTGTCATCCACCGCCCTGGTGCGGTGCGGCGTGGTCAACATGGTCAAGGAACGGCTTCCATCGGACATGGACTGTACGTGGAGAGGCTGACAACTGGGTCCACGGCCGCAGCAAGGAAGTGCCTCCTTATTAGGCGCAAAATAATTATTCCTCCACCTGACAGCGGGGACCCACCGGAAGGGCCACCGTATTTCGCGAAAAAATGTTTCCCCCTGACTATTGGGACCCACCAGCTACATCTTCGCACACAAGGAAGTGCCTGACAGTCGGGACACACCTGGTCGAAGCGTACGTAGCGTTGTCTGATACGTCTCCAACGTATCTATAATTTTTGATTGCTCCATGCTATTATATTATCTATTTTGGATGTTAATGGGCTTTATTTTACACGTTTATATCATTTTGGGGACTAACCTACTAATCGGAGGCCCAGCCCAAATTGCTGTTTTTTGCCTATTTTAGGGTTTTGAAGAAAAGGAATATCAAACGGAGTCCAAACGGAATGAAACCTTCGGCAACGTGATTTTCTCAATGAACATGATCCAGGAGACTTGGAGTATACATCAAGAAACATCGGAGGAAGGCATGAGGCAGGGGGGGCGCCTACCCCCCTGGGCGCGCCCTCCACCCTCGTGGGCCCTCCGTTGCACCACCGACGTACTTCTTCCTCCTATATATATCCATGTACCCCCCCCCCCAACATCTAGGAGCACCATGAAAACCTAATTCCACCGCTGCAACCTTCTGTACCCAAGAGATCCCATCTCGGGGCCTTTTCCAGAGCTCCACCGGAGGGGGCATCGATCATGGAGGGCCTCTACATCAACTCCATGGCATCTCCAGTGATGTGTGAGTAGTTTACTTCAGACCTACGGGTCCATAGTTATTATCTAGATGGCTTCTTCTCTCTCTTTGCATCTCAATACAAAGTTCTCCTCGATCTTCTTGGAGATCTATTCGATGTAATCTTCTTTTGCGGATAGCGATCGATGTGTGGAGTAATAGTAGTAGATGCAGGATCATTTTGGTCTACTTGTCTCGGACATGATGCCTATATACATGACCATACCTAGATATTCTCATAACTATGCTCAATTCTATCAATTGCTCGACACTAATTTGTTTACCCACCGTAATACTTATGCTCTTGAGAGAAGCCACTAGTGAACCCTATGGCCCCCGGGTCTATCTTCTATCATATTAATCTTCCAATACTTAGTTATTTCTATTGCTATTTATTTTAATTTGCATCTTTTATTTCTCTTTATCATATAATACCAAAAATATTATCTTATCATATCTATTAGATCTCACTCTCGTAAGTGACCGTGAAGGGATTGACAACCCCTTTATTGTGTTGGTTGCGAGGTTCTTATTTGTTTGTGTAGGTGCATGGGAATTGAGCGTGATCTCCTACTGGATTGATAACTTGGTTCTCAAAAACTGAGGGAAATACTTACGCTACTTTACTGCATCACCCTTTCCTCTTCAAGGGAAAACCAACGCAGTGCTCAAGAGGTAGCAAGAAGGATTTCTGGCGCCGTTGCCGGGGAGATCTACAACAAGTCAAGACATACCAAGTACCCATCACAAACCCTTATCCCTCGCATTACATTATTTGCCATTTGCCTCTCGTTTTCCTCTCCCCCACTTCACCCTTGCCATTGTATTTGCTCTCTCTTTTCCGCTCTCCTTTCTTTCACCATGTCGGAATCAAAAAGGGTTGGGGGTTCTCTCCCGAGTTTTAGTACTGTTGGCAATCCTTCTATTCTCTCTAAACTCATAAAAAATGATGCTATGGAAAGACCTACCGAAGTTATCAATGAGAATCTTAACAATTTTGATGAAGATGATTCCGGAATTTTTCGTTATTTACTTGATGAATCTTTGAAAGATGCTTGGGATAGACTATTAAGGATCCGGGCCAGCTATGTGCCTCAATACCAAATTGAAGTTTACTTAAAGAGCTTTTATATTGCCCTACCTTCTTCGTTTAAGCATGTCCTAGATTCCATTTTTGAAGAAGGTTTTCTTGAAGGGGATGCCGTAGATACCTATGAAAAGAGGAAAACCATATTTGGGCACCCCATGAATGAGAAAGTTGAAACTACATCTCTTTTGCTCTCCTACCAAAAGGAATCTATCAAAGAGATGAAAGCTAGCTTAGATGCAACTTTCTGTAAAATGCTTAGTCTTTCTTCTACCATTAACAACCATGTGCTTTATGAAAATAGAAAGATTAATGCCATATATAATAAGTTTGCTCTTTTCTTCCCTAAGACTAAAGATGGCAATACCTAGATCTATCTTTGCTTTTATGCCTAGCTAGGGGCGTTAAATGATAGCGCTTGTTGGGAGGCAACCCAATTTTATTTTTATTCCTTGCTTTTTGATCCTGTTTAGTAATAAATAATTTATCAAGCCTCTATTTTGGTTGTGTTTTTTGTGTTTAATTAGTGTTTGTGCCAAGTAGAACCGTTGGGAAGACTTGGGATAAGTCTTTTTGATCTTGCTGTAAAAAACAGAAACGTTAGCGCTCACGAGAATTGCTGCCATTTTTATTTGGAAAGTGATTTAGTTAATTATTTTTTCAGATGATTAATAGATAAATTCCTCACGTATAGCAATTTATTTTAGAATTTTGGGGGTTCCAGAAGTTGGCATTAGCTACAGATTGCTACAGACTGTTCTGTTTTTGACAGATTCTGTTTTTCGTGTGCTGTTTGCTTATTTTGATGAATCTATGGCTAGTAAAAGAGTTTATTAACCATAGAGAAGTTGGAATATAGTAGGTTTAACACCAATATAAATTAATAATGAGTTCATTACAGTACCTTGAAGTGGTGTTTTGTTTTCTTTCGCTAACAGAGCTCATAAGATTTTCTATTTTGAGTTTTGTGTTGTGAAGTTTTCAAGATTTGGGTAAAGATTTGATGGATTATGGAACAAGGAGTGGCAAGAGCCTAAGTTTGGGGATTCCCATGGCACCCCAAGGTAAAATTCAAGGACACCAAAAAGCCTAAGCTTGGGGATGCCCCAGAAGGCATCCCCTCTTTCGTCTTCTTCTATCGGTAACTTTACTTGCAGCTATATTTTTATTCACCACATGATATGTGTTTTGCTTGGAGTGTCTTGTATGATTTGAGTCTTTGATATTTAGTTTACCACAATCATCCTTGCTGTACACACCTTTTGAGAGAGACTCACATGATTGGGAATTTATTAGAATACTCTATGTGCTTCACTTATACCTTTTGAGCTATATAATTTTTGCTCTAGTGCTCCACTTATATCTTTTGAGCTATATAGTTTTTGCTCTAGTTCTTCACTTATATCTTTTAGAGCACGGCGGTGGTTTTATTTTATAGAAATAATTGATCTCTCATGCTTCACTTATATTATTTTGAGAGTCCTTTAAGAACAACATGGCAATAATAAAAACCTTCATACAAGTGCATGGAATACTACGAGAAGTTTGATACTTGATAATTGTTTTGAGATATGGAGATGGTGATATTAGAGTCATGCTAGTTGAGTAGTTGTGAATTTGAGAAATACTTGTGTTGAAGTCTGTGATTCCCGTAGCATGCACGTATGGTGAACCGTTATGTGATGAAGTCGGAGCATGATTTATTTATTGATTGTCTTCCTTATGAGTGGCGGTCGGTGACAAGCGATGGTCTTTTCCTACCAATCTATCCCCCTAGGAGCATGCGTGTAATACTTTTCTTTGATAACTTGTAGATTTTTGCAATAAGTATGTTAGTTCTTTATGACTAATGTTGAGTCCATGGATTATACGCACTGTCACCCTTCCACCATTGCTAGCCTCTCTAATACCGCGCACTTTTTGCCGGTATCGTACACCCACCATATACCTTCCTCAAAATAACCATTCCGAGATATATTGCCATGCAACTTTCCATCGTTTCATTATTATGACACACTTCATCATTGTCATATTTTCTTGCATGATCATGTAGTTGACATCGTATTTGTGGCAAAGCCACCATTCATAATTCTTCATACATGTCACTCTTGATTCATTGCACATCCTGGTACACCGCCGGAGGTATTCACGTAGACTCATATTTTGTTCTAAGTATCGAGTTGTAATTCTTGAGTTCTAAGTAAATAAAAGTGTGATGATCATCATTATTAGAGCATTGTCCCAAGTGAGGAAAGGATGATGGAGACTTTGATTCCCCCACAAGTCGGGATGAGACTCCGGACGAAAAAGAGAGAGGAGAAAGGCCATAAAAAAGGCCCATAAAAATGAGAGAAAAAGAGAGAAGGGACAATGTTATTATCCTTTTTCCACACTTGTGCTTCAAAGTAGCACCATGATCTTCATGATAGAGAGTCTCCTATGATATCACTTTCATATACTAGTGGGAATTTTTCATTATAGAACTTGGCTTGTATATTCCAATGATGGGCTTCCTCAAATTGCCCTAGGTCTTCGTGAGCAAGCAAGTTGGATGCACACCCACTTAGTTTCTTTTGTTGAGCTTTCATACACTTATAGCTCTAGTGCATCCGTTGCATGGAAATCCCTACTCACTCACATTGATATCTATTAATGGGCATCTCCATAGCCCATTGATATGCCTAGTTGATGTGAGACTATCTTCCCCTCTTTTGTCTTCTCCACAACCACCATTCTATTCCACCATATAGTGCTATATCCACAGCTCACGCTCATGTATTGCGTGAAGATTGAAAAAGTTTGAGAACATCAAAAGTATGAAACAATTGCTTGGCTTGTCATCGGGGTTGTGCATGATTTAAATATTTTGTGTGGTGAATATGGAGCATAGCCAGACTATATGATTTTGTAGGGATAACTTTCTTTGGCCATGTTATTTTGAGAAGACATGATTGCTTAGTTAGTATGCTTGAAGTATTATTATTTTTATGTCAATATTAAACTTTTATCTTGAATCTTATGGATCTGAACATTCATGCCACATTAAAGGAAAATTACATTGAGACATATGTTAGAAAGCATTCCACATCAAAAATTCTTCTTTTATCATTTACCTACTCGAGGATGAGCAGGAATTAAGCTTGGGGATGCTTTATACGTCTCCAACGTATCTATAATTTTTTATTGCTCCATGTTATTATATTATCTATTTTGGATATTAATAGGCTTTAGTTTACACTTTTATATCATTTTTGGGACTAACCTACTAATCGAACGCCCAGCCCAAATTGTTGTTTTGCCTATTTTAGGGTTTCGAAGAAAAGGAATATCAAACGGAGTCCAAATGGAATGAAACCTTCGGGAACATGATTTTCTCAATGAACATGATCCAGGAACTTGGAGTATGCGTCAAGAAACAATGGAGGAAGGCACGATGCAGGGGGCGCGCCCTCCACCCTCAAGGGCCCTCCGTTGCTCCACCGACGTACTTCTTCCTCCTATATATATCCACGTACCCCCCAAACATCTAGGAGCGCCACGAAAACCTAATTCCACCGCCGCAACCTTCTATACCCAAGATATCCCATCTCGGGGCCTTTTCCGGAGCTCCACCGGAGGGGGCATCGATCACGGAGGGCCTCTACATCAACTCCATGGCCTCTCCGGTGATGTGTGAGTAGTTTACTTCAGACCTATGGGTCCATAGTTATTAGCTAGATGGCTTCTTTTCTCTCTTTGGATCTCAATACAAAGTTCTCCTTGATCTTCTTAGAGATCTATTCGATGTAATCTTCTTTTGCTGTGTGTTTGTCGAGATCCGATGAATTGTGGGTTTATGATCCAGATTATCTATGAAAAATATTTGATTCTCCTCGGAATTGTTTTATGTATGATTGGTTTATCTTTTCAAGTCTCTTTGAATTATCAGTTTGGTTTTGGCCTACTAGATTAATCTTTCTTGCAATGGGAGAAGTGCTTAGCTTTGGGTTCAATCTTGCGGTGTCCGATCCCAGTGACAGAAATGGAACTGATACATATTGTATTGTTGCCATCGAGGATAAAAAGATGGGGTTTATATCATATTGCATGAGTTTATCCCTCTACATCATGTCATCTTACTTAAAGCATTACTCTGTTCTCTTGAACTTAATACTCTAGATGCATGTTGGATAGCGGTCGATGTGTGGAATAATAGTAGTAGATGCAGAATCGTTTCGCTCTACTTGTCTCGGACGTGATGCCTATATACATGACCATACCTAGATATTCTCATAACTATGCTCAATTTTATCAATTGCTCGACAGTAATTCGTTTACCCACCGTAATACGTATGCTCTTGAGAGAAGCCACTAGTGAAACCTATGGCCCCCGGGTCTATCTTCTATCATATTAATCTTCCAATACTTAGTTATTTATATTGCTATTTATTTTAATTTGCATCTTTTATTTCTCTTTATCATAAAAATACCAAAAATATTATCTTATCATATCTATCAGATCTCACTCTCGTAAGTGACCGTGCAGAGATTGACAACCCCTTTATCGCGTTGGTTGCGAGGTTCTTATTTGTTTGTGTAGGTGCGTGGGACTTGAGCGTGATCTCCTACTAGATTGATACCTTGGTTCTCAAAAACTGAGGGAAATACTTACGCTACTTTACTGCATCACCCTTTCCTCTTCAATGGAAAACCAACGCAGTACTCAAGAGGTAGCATTGTCATTCTAGTCGCGAACGTGTATGTACATACAGGTCGATGTAGAGGCTCGCACGTGTCGTAGTAGAGGCGCGCACATAGCATGTACATGTACGTACATCGGCTAGTGTGCAAGAAAGAAAATATGGCCACATACGTACATACGGGAGGGTCTCGAATGCCTACTCGCACATACATACAGCCAGGGCTCGTGTACATGGTTGGGTCAGAACGGAGAAACTGCATCGTCGTCGTGTTCATGGGGAGCCAACCGGCTAGTTCAGAATGGAGTGCATCGCCGTGTTCATCGGGAGGGCTTGGACGGAACAGCCGATGGAAACGAGGCATGGGATACCGCAGAACAGAGGAAACGGCCCTATGTTCGACCGGCCACGTTCGAAACGGGTTCCTGTTCATCAAGAGGGGTCTGGTGTACCGCAAAACGGAGGAAACAGACCTCCTACGGTCGAAACGGGGTCCTGTTGATCGGGAGGGGTGTGGCGTACCGCAAAACGGAGGAAACGGACTTGTGTTGGAGCGCTACGGTCGAAACGGGGGTCCTGTTCATCGGTAGGGGTGTGGCGTACTGCAAAACAGGACTCCACGGGATACTGTTCATCTCCACCGTCGACCCCCTCCAGTCTCCACGGGCTACTGTTCATCCACCGTCGACCTCCTCCAGCCTCCACCTGCGACTGTTCATCCACGGGCTCCTGTTCATCCAGCCTCCACCGCGCGCTACTCCGCCGGCTACTGTTCAACCAGCCCTCTCCACGGGCTCCTGTTCAACCACCCCTCCAAGGGCTCCTGTTCATCCAGCCCTCCACCGTCTACTATTCATCCATGTAATGCCACGATGCTGCTATATCTCCCACGTGTTGAAGCATGACTTAGAGGCATAACCGCATTGTAAGCAATGTCGCAAGTGAGGTAATCTTCACACAACCCATGTAATACATAACGGAAAGATATACATAGTTGACTTACAATCGCCACTTCACACAATTACATGAATAAAGCATTACATCATCCAGATACAATCAAGGTCCGACTACGGAGCCAAAATAAAACAAGACTACCCCAAATGCTACATAGATCCCCGATCGTCCCAACTGGGCTCCACTACTGATCAACTAAAACGAAACAACATAATGAACAAGATCTTCATCGAGCTCCTCCTTGAGCTCGGTTGCGTCACCTGCACGGTATCATCGGCACCTGCAAACTGGTTTTGGAAGTATCTGTGAGTCACGGGGACTCAGCAATCTCACACCCTCGCGATCAAGACTATTTAAGATTATAGGAAGGGTAAAAGGTATGAGGTGGAGCTGCAGCAAGCACTAGCATATATGGTGGCTAACATACGCAAATGAGAGCGAGAAGAGAAGGCAAGTCACGGTCGAGAAACTATGATCAAGAAGTGATCCAAGACTACTTACGTCAAGCATAACTCCAACACCGTGTTCACTTCCCGGAATCCACCGAAAAGAGACCATCACGGCAACACACGCGGTTGATGCATTTTAAATAAGATAAGTTTTAGGTTTTCTACAACCGGACATTAACAAATTCCCGTCTGCCCATAACCGCGGGCACGGCTTTCAAAAGTTCAAATCCCTGTAGGGGTGTCCCAACTTATCCCATTACAAGCTCTCACGGTCAACGAAGGATATTCCTTCTCCCAGGAAGACCCGATCAGGCTCGGAATCCCAGTTACAAGACATTTCGACAATGGTAAAACAAGACCATCAAAGCCACCCAGATGTGCCGACAAATCCCGATAGGAGCTGCACATATCTCGTTCTCAGGGCACACCGGATGAGCAAGACGTCGGGTAGGCCAGCCCAGAGTTGCCCCTGGTAGCCCCGGACATCGCTCAGTTGGACCAACACTTAGAGAAGCACTGGCTCGGGGGGTTAAATAAATATGACCCTTGAGCCGGCCGACCCAAGGGAAAGAAAAGGCTAGGTGGCAAATGGTAAAACCAATGTTGGGCCTTGCTGGAGGAGTTTTATTCAAGGTGAGCTGTCAAGGGGTTCCCATTATAACCCAACCATGTAAGGAACCCAAAATCAAGGAACATAACACCGGTATGACGGAAACTAGGGCGGCAAGAGTGGAACAAAACACCAGGCATAAGGCTGAGCCTTCCACCCTTTACCAAGTATATAGATGCACTAATTAAATAAGAGATATTGTGATATCCCAACAAATATCCATGTTCCAAACATGGAACAAGCTCCAATCTTCACCTGCAACTAACAACGCTATAAGAGGCGCTGAGCAAAGCGGTAACATAGCCAAACAACGGTTTGATAGGACAAGATGGGTTAGAGGTTTGACATGGCAATATGGGAGGCATGATAAAGCAAGTGGTAGGTATCGCAGCATAGGCATAGCAAAAGAGCAAGCATCTAGCAAGCAAAGATAGAAGTGATTTCGAGGGTATGGTCATCTTGCTTGAGATCCCGCAAGGAAGAAGAATGAGTCCATGAAGAAGAAAAACGGACGAACGAATCCTCACAAACGCGACGTTATCGGAACCAACCCGAAGAAGCAACACCAGAAAGAAGCAAACAACATAGTAAACAACCACCACATGAACATGGCATGATGCACAACCAAGTATGATGCATGTCCGGTTTAAAGAGGCATGGCATGGCAAAGTGCACAAGCAATTCTACAAATTAAGTGGAGATCAATATGCAACGAGTTGCATATTGACGAAACACCACAACAAGTTATTTAGTTCGATATCGTTTATGTACCCAACGATATTAAATGCTGATTAACATGGCAAGAGATGGAGCATAGTAGAACTACTTAACTAGGCAAGTTTAAATGAGGCCGGAAACAACAAGCAACAAGTCCGGAAACTCCTCATGTGCAAATTTTAAGGTTTGGTACTGTTCTGCCCTAAACACAATTTTAAAGTTGTTAAACATGCAAAGTAATGCCACCAAGTTAAACTAGGCATTTTTCTACCCCATTTACATATAAAGTTTATTAGAAACCGAGCTATGGTTATTTAGTTATGAAGTAAACCATTTTAGCATGGCATAGGAGCAAATTTAACCGAACGGCATTTTAAACATTTCAAACATAGATGAAAGTTGGATATTATGAATCTAGACAAAATTCTAAACAAGTTTCATATATAAATCATTTTAAACCGATGCACGGTTATTAAGTTATTATATGCATGAAGTTTAGGGACCTTACTATAAACTGGGGCTTAGCTGCAGTGACGAACTCGCCTAAGTTTCTAAAATCCTACCGAGTGGAGAGCAATCCTCCCACTCGGAGGCTTAGCTACACTCACGTACTCGCTTAAGTTTCTAAAATCCTATTGAGTGGGGAGCAATCCTCCCACTCAAAAGCTTAGCTGCAGTCACGTACTCGCCTAAGTTTCTAAAATCCTACCGAGTGGAGAGCAATCCTCCCCTCAGGGGCTTAGCTGCAGTCTCGTACTCGCCTAAGTTAAAAACCATACCGATCCGCAAGGATGACGAGGTGCAGGTCGTGCACATCACCTAGTGCTCTTGTCCATGACCCACTTGACGGAGCTGTGCCACAAGTACAACGTCCGCTCCATCCCGGTCTGCAAGGACAATGAGGTGCAGGTCATGCATAGCACCTAGTGCTCTTGTCCATGACCCAGTCGATGGAGCTGCACCACAAGTACAATGTCCGCTCCATCCCGGTCCGCAAGGACGATGAGGTGCAGGTCGTGCACAGCACCTAGTGCTCTTGTCCATGACCCACTCGACGGAGCTATGCCACAAGTACAACATTCGCTCCATCCCGATCCGCAAGGACGACGAGGTGCAGGTCGTTCACAGCACCTAGTGCTCTTTTCCATGACCTACTCGACGGAGCTGCGCCACAAGTATAACGTCCACTCCATTCCAATCCGCAGGGGCAACAAAGTGCAGGTCGTGGACGGCACCAAGTGCCCTTGTCCATGACCCACTCGACAAAGCTGCATCACAAAGTCAGTGACAATTCCGACTGAAGAATCAAGTTTCACTCAGAGTCAATAGATTCAAAAGCAGCAAAGGTCAAAACAAAGTTCAGATAAATCTCACAAGGTTCAGAACCGCGGATAAAAGTGCTCGGGCATGCGGCCTGAAGGAGTTTTAACAGTTACAAAATCACTCGGCATTCAGAGGCAAATTGAATTAAAGCTTAAAGTTTGTTCACTCCTCTGGAGGAGGGCTGGCTGGCTCGACGAACTCGTCCAAGACAATTCCGTCCGCGATGCGAGTGGCTGCTTCAATGAAGGTGAAAGCACAAGTGCTCCCTAGGTGGTTTTGATAATTGATGACAACATATCTCTTGTTGGACTAACATTTCTATCTAGCATGTTTCAGATATGTTCAACAATGGAGTGGCATGGACTAAAGGTTGTGGGAACTCCTTCAAGATGCTAAGGACAAAGGATTGGCTAAAGCTTAAAGCTCAAGACTCCTCATTTTACATTTTAGTGATCCAAGATCACATTGAGTCCATAGGAAAAGCCAATACTATCAAGGAGGGATGAGGTGTTGCTTAATGAGCCTCTTGCTTCATGTGCTTAGTGATATGCTCCAAAATCCTCAACTACTTTCCCACTTCCACATATGACCTAAACCCTAAGCCAAACTCGGTCCTACCGATTCTTTCTATCCGGCGCCACCGAGTTTCACTTGTCATAAGCCACTGCCAAACCCTAGCAATTTGGTTCTACCGATAGGGATCTCGGTCTCACCGAGATGGGATTGCAAACTCTCTGTTTCCCTTTCGTAACTTTTCGGTCTCACCGAAAAAGCGAATCTGTCCCACCGAGATTGCAATGTAAATTCAGTGTTTCCTTTTTGTAACTTTTCGGTCTCACCGAAATAGCAAATCGGTCCCACCGAGTTTGCCTGACCAACTCTCTGGTTAGCTAATTACCAAAATCGGTCTCACCGAGTTTGTGTAATCGGTCTCACCAAGATTACATTATGCCCAAACCCTAACCATATCGGTCCTACCGAGTTGCATGTCAGTCCCACCGAAAATCTCTAATGGTCACTAGGTTTACCTTTTCGGTCCGACCGAGTTTGTTGATTCGGTCCCACCGAGATTGGAAAACTGTGTGTAACGGTTGGATTTTGTGTGGAGGCTATATATACCCCTCCACCTCCTCTTCTTTCAAGGAGAGAGCCATCAGACTAAGCCTACACTTCCAGCATCCTATTTCTGAGAGAGAACTACCTACTCATGTGTTGAGGCCAAGATATTCCATTCCTACCATATGAATCTTGATCTCTAGCCTTCCCCAAGTTGCTTTCCACTCAAACCTTCTTTCCACCAGATCCAAATCCTATGAGAGAGAGTTGAGTGTTGGGGAGACTATCATTTGAAGCACAAGAGCAAGGAGTTCATTACCTACACACCATTTGTTACTTCTTGGAGAGTGGTGTCTCCTAGATTGTCTAGGTGTTACTTGGGAGCCTCCGACAAGATTGTGGAGTTGAACCAAGGAGTTTGTAAGGGCAAGGAGATCGCCTACTTTGTGAAGATCTACCGCTAGTGAGGCAAGTCCTTTGTGGGCGATGGCCATGGTGGGATAGACAAGGTTGCTTCTTCGTGGACCCTTTGTGGGTGGTTGCTTCTTCGTGGACCCTTCGTGGGTGGAGCCCTCCGTGGACTCGCGCAACCATTACCCTTTGTGAGTGGAGCCCTTCGTGGACTCGCGCAACCGTTACCCTTCGTGGGTTGAAGTCTCCATCAACGTGGATGTAGGATAGCACCACCTATCCGAACCACGGGAAAAACATCCGTGTCTCCAATTGCGTTTGAATTCTCCAAACCCTTCCCCTTACATTCTTGCAAGTTGCATGCTTTACATTCCGCTACTCATATACTCTTTGCATGCTTGCTTGATATGTATTGTGTATGTTGAAATTGTGCCTAAAACTCCACTCAAACCAAAAAGGCCTACAAATTGCAACTTTAGCACTAAGTGTCTAATCACCCCCCCCCCCTCTAGACACATTTACTTCAAGGTCCTACAAGTGGTATCAGAGCTTTGGTCTCCATTGCCTTGGTTTAATCACCATTGGAGGAAGATGGATATGTCTACTTTAGGGAGTCTTAGACATAGAGTGCCTATTCTTGATGGAGAGTATTTTCATGAGTGGAAAAATGAAATGCTTGTAATCTTCAATCAATATCATTTGAACAAGTATATTGCTAGTCCTTGTGCTCCTCATATTGATCCTTTGCATCCTACCCTAGATGAAGATATTGACATGATTCGCAATCTTAGAACTATTGAGCTCATCATTAGAGGATTGCCCAAAAATTTGATTGCTTGTTTGCCTACTCTTAATTGTGCCTATACTATATGGAAATTTCTTGAGGAACGATTTCCCGATCATTCCTTGAAAACTTTGGATGAAATTCTCCATAAATCTATTGCCTTGAGTAAGATGAACTCTAGTGGTCCTAGTTTTGGTAATTGTCTTTTTGAACTTACCAATCTTAAGCATGCTAAAGGAGATGTTGGAATCATTAGTGATATTATATTCGAAGCTATAAGAATTCATAAAAGTGATCACTTTGATGACCATTTGTCTAATGAATTACACTCTCTAGGAAATGATGAGTCACAAGATCATGATGAACATGGATACTATGATGATGATGATAGTGACTTCGATCTTGATGATGCAATGAGACATTTTGGTCTTACGACAAATCTTCGAGGATATACGTCAGGAGGAAAGGAATGGGTTCTTGATAGTGGATGTACTGATCATATGACCGGAGATGAAGAGATGTTTCGTGAGCTTGCTGAAAATGACGGCCCTGGAAAATATGTCACCTTTGGTGATAATTCAAAGGGTAAAGTGGTTGGCCTTGGTAAGGTGGCCATCTCACATGATAGTTCCATTCAAAATGGCATGCTCGTTGAATCTCTTGGCTACAACTTACTTTCAGTATCTAGACTTGCTGATTTCGGTTTGAATGTCCTATTTACTGAGGTAGATTGCCAAGTATTTCGTCGAGACAATCATAAAATGGTCTTTACCGGTATGCGTAGAGGTGATCTTTACATTGTCGATTTCTCTAAAAAGGCACAACCTAAAACTTGCTTTATTGCTAAATCCTCAAAAGGTTGGTTGTGGCATAGACGACTAGGTCACGTTGGCATGAGAAACCTTGACAAGCTTATTAAAGGAAATCATATCCTTGGAGTTAACGATGTCATATTTGATAAGGATAGACTTTGCAGTGCTTGTCAAGCAGGTAAACAGGTTGGAGGAAGACATCCCGTGAAGAACATCATGACCACAAGGAGGCCACTCGAGCTACTTCATATGGATCTTTTTGGTCCCAACGCCTACAAGAGTCTCAGTGGAAATTCTTTTGGTCTAGTTATAGTTGATGATTTTTCAAGATTTACGTGGGTGTTCTTTCTTAATGACAAGTCGCAGGTCCAGAAGATCTTCAGAAACTTCGCTAGGAAGGCCCAAAATCAGTTTGACGTGAAGATCAAGAAGGTTAGGAGTGACAACGGAATGGAGTTCAACAACGCAAATGTGGACACCTTTCTTGACGAAGAAGGGATTTCACACGAGTTCTCGGCTACGTACACACCTCAACAAAATTGAGTTGTTGAGAGGAAGAACCGGACGCTCATCGAAATGGCAAGAACGATGCTTGATGAATACAAGACGCCGAAGCACTTTTGGGCAGAAGCGGTTGAGACAGCTTGTCACGCAACAAATCGCTTATATCTTCACAAGCTACTCGGCAAGACGGCATACGAGCTTCTCACCGGTAACAAACCCCAAGTTGGATACTTTCAAGTATTCGGCTCAAAGTGCTACATTCTTGATAAGCATCATTGTTCAAAGTTTGCTCCTAAATCTCATGAAGGTTTTCTACTCGGTTATGGCTCAAACTCTCACACTTACCGTGTCTACAAAAATTTCACCCGAAAGTTTGAAGAGACGGTAGATGTGAAGTTTGATGAATCTAATGGCTCGCAAGTAGAGCAATTGCCAATTGATGTAGGAGACAAAGACCCTTCAGAAGCAATCCAAGACCTGTCCATTGGCAAAATTCGTCCAACGGAGGTGAAGGAGAGTACTTCATCCGTCCAAGTGGAAGCTTCTACTTCGCGACAAGGTGAACCAAGAATCGACACGGAAGCATCCACAAGTGGGACACACCAATAAGAAGACGAGGAAATACATCAAGACGAACATCAACAACCTCCTTCTCCACCACGACAAGAGAACGACAACGTCAACAATGAAGAAGGCCAAGAAGAAGAACAAGATGAAGGAGATGTTCAACGAAGACCCAAGCAAAAGCTCTCACGAGTTCGAGCAAGAATTGCCAAAGATCATCCCGTCGAGCAAATCCTCAATGATATACAAACCGGGAGAATCACTCACTCAAAAACTCGTTTAGCTAACTTTTGTGAAAACTATTCATTCATCTCTAGCATTGAACCTATGAAGGTTGAAGAAGCATTGGAAGATCCGGATTGGATAAACGCTATGCATGAAGAGCTACACAATTTTGAGAGAAACCAAGTTTGGACATTGGTTGAGAAGCCCGACAACAACCACAACATCATTGGTACCAAATGGGTGTTTCGCAACAAGCAAGATGAAGATGGACAAGTGGTTCGCAACAAAGCACGTCTCGTCGCCCAAGGGTACACACAAGTCGAAGGTATGGACTATGGTGAGACATATGCTCCCGTTGCTAGACTTGAGTCCATTCGCATCGTACTTGCCTATGCTAATCACCATAATATCACCTTGTACCAAATGGACATTAAAAGTGCTTTTCTAAATGGTGAAATAGAGGAGGAAGTTTATGTCAAACAACCTCCCGGCTTTATCAATCCTAAGAAACCAAATCATGTTTACAAACTTCACAAAGCTCTTTATGGTCTTAAACAAGCTCCTAGAGCATGGTATAAATGCTTGACCAAGTTCCTTATTACAAGTGGTTTTGAAATTGGTAAAATTGATTCTACTATTTTTACTAAAAGGGTTAATGGATAACTATTTGTATGCCAAATTTATGTCGATGATATCATATTTGGTTCAACTAACCCTCTCTTTAGTGAAAAGTTTGGAAAGTTAATGTCAGAGAAGTTTGAGATGTCTATGATGAGTGAACTCAACTTCTTTCTCGGTTTGCAAATCAAGCAAACTAAGGAAGGTACATTTGTCTCTCAAACAAAGTACACCAAGGACTTATTCAAGAAGTTCAATATGCAAGAATGCAAAGGTATGTCTACACCCATGCCTACTAGTGGACATAATGATTTGACCAAAGATGGTGAACCGGTTGATCAAAAGGTTTATCGCTCTATGATTGGTTCATTGTTATACCTATGTGCTTCACGTCCCGATATTATGCTAAGTGTGTGCATGTGTGCACGATATCAAGCTGCTCCTAAAGAATGTCATCTTAAGGCTGTGAAAAGGATAGTGAGATATTTAATCCATACACCAAATTTTGGCATTTGGTATCCTAAGATGTCTTCTTTTGATCTTGTTGGCTATTCCGACTCGGATTGTGCCGGAGACAAGATTTATAGAAAGTCCACTTCGGGTACTTGTCAATTTCTTGGTAGATCTCTTGTGTCTTGGTCTTCCAAGAAACAAAACTCGGTATCCTTATCCACCGCCGAAGCGGAATACATTGTCGCTGGTTCATGTTGTGCTCAATTACTTTGGATGACCCAAACTCTTAAAGATTATGGGATTTATGTGAAACATGTTCCACTACTTTGTGACAATGAAAGTGCTATCAAAATTGGTCATAATCCTGTGCAACATTCTCGAACTAAGCATATTGAAGTTCGTCATCATTTCATTCGAGATCATGTTGCTAAGGGTGACATTAACCTTAAGCACGTTCGCACAGATAAGCAATTAGCGGATATATTTACTAAACCACTTGATGAGAAAGTGTTTTGCAGGTTGAGAGGAGAATTGAACATCATTGATGCTTCGAACTTGGAGTAGAAACTCCATTGGATACATGCAAGATATGAGCTTATGACTAATCCATGATATATCTCTTATGATAACTATCTTATGTCTTGGATATATTTGCACCTTGCATGTTGTCTAACCCATGTAGGTGCTTGGTTTAATCTAATTCCATGAGATTGCAAATCACTCACATCTTGAGCAATCTCTACATCACCAAGACTCTACACAATGGTGGTTGAAGACAAGGAAGCACAAAACCATTCAAACATATCCTTTGACAAATTCTATGTTGAGCTTCATGATTGTCATTTTTGGATACACAAGTGCTCTTCCTTGCAAGAACTAACCCATGTAGGTAGATGAACTCAAACTCCAAGTGGTGCTCCCAACTCTTGATGAGCTACATCAACCTTGAGCACCCACACAAGTTCAACTACATGAGCAAGAATCACACCACCACCCAAGGTATGTTATTCCATCTTAGAGAAGCTTTACTCCAAGACATGAGTAAAAGCAACTCAACAAGATGTGAATACATCAAGATGCTTAAACGAAAAATGGTAACCCCATTTTGAGCTTAAACGATGAGTATGACCTATGATCAAGTGTTCTCACTTGACTCCTAAGTCAATATACTCTAACATAGGTGACTATGTCACCGCCCAACTCTAGATGAAGTTCTCTTGTGTTCTTTTCTGTGTTATTGCATTTGTCTCATGCATGTTTATTTTCTTTCTCTTTTTCAAAAAAAACTTCATCTAGATCTTTCAGTTTCTTCTCTTTTCTCTTTGTTTTTGTTCTGCATTTTCTGCATTCAATTCCTTGCAAATCCTTCAGGTAATTCATTGCAAATCTTTGTGAGATCCTACATGTCTAGTGAGCTGAGGTGACAAGTGTTTTTCTCTGTGTGAACTTGGTTTCACCGACTTGTAATTTTCGGTCCAACCGAATCTTTTCGGTGCCACCGAAACATACCACTCGGTGCCACCGACTTCGCAACAGGAAAAACAGTTTGCCACTTGTTCTATATTTCTTCTGATCCAGCTCTACTCAATGAATCTTGTCCTCTACAAGCATCACAGTTTTATCCATTGATTTGTGCTGAGTCTCCAGGACCAAACCTATACGACGGATTCCAGAAAGCCCTTCTTGGAAATTGATGTCAAAGGGGGAGAGAGAGATCACATCAAAGCTTGTAGGAGAGAGAGATCACATCAAGGGAGAGAAAAAGTCTCAAGGACCAAACCTACAAGAGAGAAAGTATTAAGGGGGAGAGAGAGACTTCCAGGGGGAGAGAATACTCAAGGATCCCAAATGCTTTATGCTTGATGTTCAAGAGGAGAGATGTCACATGTCTTTTTAGGGGGGAAGACATGTTCATTTGTATCTTTCAGCTCTGATTTTCTGTTCCCTATCTTCTCCCAATATCCCATGTAAGATTCAGGGGGAGCAAGACACCTAAGGGAAAGAAATCAGTCAAATTCATTGCATATCTTTATTCTTGGGGACATGTTGAATCCAATGTGGTACCTTGTACTCACTCTCTACATGTCATCCCAGTCTTGGTATTCTTGTGGTTTCTTTTGTTTGCTCTGGCTAGTGGATGTACCTGTGTTATCTAACCTTGTTTGTGCAGGTTCATTCCATCCTAAGCCAACTCAAGACCACAAGGTAAGTATATGCATCAAAATCATGAGTATGAGGAGTTCTTGCTTATGTACATACTGTTTGCAAGAAGGACTCATGGGCATGAAGGTATTTTCCTTGATAATCTTTTGCTCTGATGCATATGGCCAAGATACATGTAACACATTGCCTACTCTGTCATGGTTATGCTCTCACATGCCTCTATATTTCATATTTACATGAATGCATACATGTAGGGGGAGCCTATGCTTGTTACATGTCCTTCCAAAGCTTTACTTGATGTTCTTTATATCTTTATCTAAAGCTTTGATGTATGTTGCCATCAATTACCAAAAAGGGGGAGATTGAAAGCACAAGTGCTCCCTAGGTGGTTTTGATAATTGATGACAACATATCTCTTGTTGGACTAACATTTCTATCTAGCATGTTTCAGATAAGTTCAACAATGGAGTGGCATGGACTAAAGGTTGTGGGAACTCCTTCAAGATGCTAAGGACAAAGGATTGGCTAAAGCTTAAAGCTCAAGACTCCTCATTTTACATTTTAGTGATCCAAGATCACATTGAGTCCATAGGAAAAGCCAATACTATCAAGGAGGGATGAGGTGTTGCTTAATGAGCCTCTTGCTTCATGTGCTTAGTGATATGCTCCAAAATCCTCAACTACTTTCCCACTTCCACATATGACCTAAACCCTAAGCCAAACTCGGTCCTACCGATTCTTTCTATCCGGCACCACCGAGTTTCACTTGTCATAAGCCACTGCCAAACCCTAGCAATTCGGTTCTACCGATAGGGATCTCGGTCTCACCGAGATGGGATTGCAAACTCTCTGTTTCCCTTTCGTAACTTTTCGGTCTCACCGAAAAAGCGAATCGGTCCCACCAAGATTGCAATGTAAATTCAGTGTTTCCTTTTTGTAACTTTTCGGTCTCACTGAAATAGCAAATCGGTCCCACCGAGTTTGCCTGACCAACTCTCTGGTTAGCTAATTACCAAAATCGGTCTCACCGAGTTTGTGTAATCGGTCTCACCGAGATTACGTTATGCCCAAACCCTAACCATATCGGTCCTACCGAGTAGCATGTCAGTCCCACCGAAAATCTCTAACGGTCACTAGGTTTACCTTTTCGGTCCGACCGAGTTTGTTGATTCGGTCCCACCGAGATTGGAAAACTGTGTGTAACGGTTGGATTTTGTGTGGAGGCTATATATACCCCTCCACCTCCTCTTCTTTCAAGGAGAGAGCCATCAGACTAAGCCTACACTTCCAGCATCCTATTTCTGAGAGAGAACTACCTACTCATGTGTTGAGGCCAAGATATTCCATTCCTACCATATGAATCTTGATCTCTAGCCTTCCCCAAGTTGCTTTCCACTCAAACCTTCTTTCCACCAGATCCAAATCCTATGAGAGAGAGTTGAATGTTGGGAAGACTATCATTTGAAGCGCAAGAGCAAGGAGTTCATTACCTACACACCATTTGTTACTTCTTGGAGAGTGGTGTCTCCTAGATTGGATAGGTGTTACTTGGGAGCCTCCGACAAGATTGTGGAGTTGAACCAAGGAGTTTGTAAGGGCAATGAGATCGCCTACTTCGTGAAGATCTACCGCTAGTGAGGCAAGTCCTTTGTGGGCGATGGCCATGGTGGGATAGACAAGGTTGCTTCTTCGTGGACCCTTTGTGGGTGGTTGCTTCTTCGTGGACCCTTCGTGGGTGGAGCCCTCCGTGGACTCGCGCAACCGTTACCCTTTGTGGGTGGAGCCCTCCGTGGACTCGCGCAACCGTTACCCTTCGTGGGTTGAAGTCTCCATCAACGTGGATGTAGGATAGCACCACCTATCCGAACCACGGGAAAAACATACGTGTCTCCAATTGCGTTTGAATTCTCCAAACCCTTCCCCTTACATTCTTGCAAGTTGCATGCTTTACATTCCGCTGCTCATATACTCTTTGCATGCTTGCTTGATATGTATTGTGTATGTTGAAATTGTGCCTAAAACTCCACTCAAACCAAAAAGGCCTAAAAATTGCAACTTTAGCACTAAGTGTCTAATCACCCCCCCCCCCCTCTAGACACATCTACTTC